>NW_004524741.1:3716041-3738834 GCF_000260255.1 Octodon degus
CCTGTAATCCCAGCACTCAGGAGGCTGAGACAGGGGATTGTTGTGAGATTGAGACCAGTATGGGTTACAAAGAAGAAGGAGAAGGAGAAGAAGCAGAAGAAGAAAGATAGGGCATCTGGGTGTGTATTGCTAATATCTGTCACAATACCCATTACATGTGCTTGAAACTGTGATTATTCCTGGTAAAACTGCTACTTCCTTGAAGACAGAGGTCTGTGGAAGGAAGTACAGTGTAAAATCATAAGTCAAGAGCCCAACTGTGGTCTCTTTCTGTTTTTAAGACACTATTTTATTTTAACCTAGAAGGGGAGCAAAATTCTTACAGCAAACTTTTGTACCCTGAGCTGCAGGGTTGTTTTCCCCTCCATAAACACAATTGCAAAATCACAGTGTCCTTTCTATTTATTATTTCTTTTAGTCTACCTCAGTGTATGAACTGTTGTCAAAGCCAAGGAACTGAACACTGAATTCATCAGGTAGAGTGTGTGGAGTGTAAAGACAGGGCATCTGGGATTAAAATTGAAGTAAAGATAAATATTCAGTTAGCGACTAACCTGAATTGGTCAAAAAGTTAAAGAGCCCCTCTGGTGCAGAGTGCCACAGAAAGAGGATTTGAACTTCTTATGATACCTGAACATGTTAAATGAGCAACCACCTCTATTTTCTTGAATGCTCATTGATATTCTAAAAATTGAAAAATTATATAAACCTCTGCATTCCTATAAGTGGTTCCACTGCATTTGTTGAGTTACAGATTTTACTCCTGTAAGTCACACTTATGATTCTGAGTCTGCCCTTGGAATGTCCATGCATGAAGTCTGCCATTAATTAGGGAGAACCTGCTGCTTACCAGAAAATACACATGCTAGTGTAATAGTGTATGGTCATGATTCCTGACTCTCGTTATTATGAAGTGAATATATTGTTAGTAGGATCCTGGGCTGCAGGGGACTCCATCTACAGACAATTTCTAGGTTTTACTCACCCTAAGCAAAGAAATAGACAAAATAATCACACAAGATAGTGACATTTTACCTTTTTTTAAGGTAGGGGAAAGAAATATGCCCTGCAGTTTAAGGCTATAGCACTGTGAAAAGATTACAGTGGCTAAGAGCTTAATAGTGGAGATCTTGTGTGTGGCCCTTGTTGGGCTGACATCAAATCAAGGCTATCCTATCAAAAACCTGCTCGATCTCAGACCAGAAGGACTGGAGGTAGATTTTTCTGACTGATTCTAGGTGCAGGGCTTGGGCACATATGCCCTGAGCTCCATGGTCATACCAGCTTACCAGATGTCTGGTCACACCTTAATCTCATAACTCAATCCTGCTTATTGTGACTAGTGTTTATTATTAAGTATTTGCAATGAATGAAGTATCAAGCTAATCACTTTTTTATAGATTTTCTTGATTCTCACAATTCAAGAAGGTATGTTCTCTAAACTTACTGTCCTGAAGAAAAAAAAAAAACAAAAACAAAAACAAAAACATGAATTAGATATGAAATAACTTTGGGCAAGGGAGATATCTCCGCAGGCTATCTGCTGGCAAATGCAAGGACCTGAGTTCAATCTCTGGTACTGCATGCTGCTAGCCCCTAAACTAGGCATGGTGGCACACGCCTCTAATTCCAGCGCAGGGGAGGCTGACACAGGAGGATCACTACAAATCTGAACTGCATAGCGAGAACCTGTATCAAATAAATAATTTTTTTAAATGAAACACCTTTAATTCCTCTTCCACGCTTGAAAAATATAATCTCAGTTATCTTCCTCTGGTTTGTGTCATCTCCAGTTGTGTTGTTTTACAACTGCCATGCAAGTATTCTCTTCTACAGAACAGTCAGTCCTAAATTCTTCATCATTTCTTTTTTCAGTCACTTATTCTAACAACAGTTCAAGGCCCTTTGTTTCCCAGCACAACATTTTCAGTATACATGTCAACAACAACCTCTTTTAAAATGTTTTTATATAGTTTTTATTTTTTTTTTCTTAAAGCACAATATAATCAGCCCTCTTGTTTTGGAAATTGTTCTGGTGGAGTTATTTTCAGCTTCTTAGCAATAAGAGCCACTTTTCAGAGATTTACATGAGGCTCATTGAACTGTCTAAAAGTCTTTTTAAATGAAGAAAATTGGATATAAATAATTTTGAAGTAAGTTGTTATTTTCATCCAGGACATACAATAAAATGAAACTGAAAGTGCAGATCCAAGGAGTTTTTTCCACATCAGGCCACTAGCATGGTCCCTGGAATGCAGACACAGTATTCAGTTTACGCTAGCTCTCCTTACCTACCCACCTGCTGTCGCAGAAATGAGGAAACTGTCATTCAGTCTCCTTGGAATCAAGAATTAGCCTCATACTTTACAACCCGGTTTATGGACTTTTAGAATCATTCATTGTTTTCACCCATTCTCAACATAGAGCTTAATTTAATTATGTCTTGGCTTGAACTTCTACTGAGTCCCATTTTGAGACCCTCGCCATTTTTTGGTTCCCCCGAACTATTTTTTGGCCTCTTTGTATAGAGTCCTTTTCTAGCATCAGTCCATGGAGAGTCCTGTAGCACCACACTCTTTCTTCGTAACTTCTGTTTCTTCTGTGTTAGAATCATCTAATTGCGTTAGTAGGTTTTATTTTTGTACATTCTTGTATAAAGCAACCTTTCTTTTAACAGCACTAAGATTTTTTTTCTTATGTTTACTCTGACATTTTCTTAATCTTCTCCACTGAAATTTGGAATTATGATTCCTTTCTATTATTCTATGGATAACCCACTACTATTATGGACTATGGGACTATATTGGATTATTTTGCTGAATTCATGTACCTACAATATTTAAATGACAATGGAATACGCATCTCTGACAAAACTAAACAAAAAAAAGGATACAAATGAAGAACCATTTTATCTCTGTATATACAAAGGAGTTAGGATAGATATACAGCTACTTTCTCTTAATTCAGTGAGAAGAAAGATTTGTTCTAATAGTGTTTGGACAGGATATCATGTCTACATCTTATAATATGAATAACTACTTTGAAGACAACAATATGCAATGTATTAATTATTGTAACTGTCCTACTAACTTGTCTTAAAACTTGTTGCTATTTGTTTCTTAATAAAATTAATTTTTTAAAAAAATGATTCCTATATAACAAGAAATGTAACTTATATCTTGGTCTTAACCATCCAACAGAAAAGTATAAAAACAAAGTGTAAAAAGTAAACCCATATTAATAGGCTGAGCTGTAAAAGGCTCAAGTCAACAAATTCTGACACTGCCAGTCCTACGGATAACCCAGTACTATTGTGGACTACTGGACTATACTGGGTTATTTTGCTGAATTCACACACCTACAGCATTTAAATGGAAAGGAAAAACCAACCCCGAAAAAAACGAAAAAAAAAAGGGAAAAAAAAGAAAGAACAATGGGCAAAAGGAAAAAAAAAAAAGGAAAAAAAAAAAAATAACTTCCCCTAAATCAAAGAAAAAAAAAAATTGGAACAAAAAGGGTTGGAAAAAAAAACATCACCACATCGTACAATAAAAAAAACCCATAAAAACAAAAAAACACAAAATACAAAAAATAGAAAAACTCCCACAAAAAACGGTTGAAAAACTCTCACAGCGATATGTGTCTCAAAAAAAAAAAAAAAAAAAATGATTCATTTCTAGGTTGTATAACTTAAGGACAAATACATCTTTCTCTTAAAGTACAAGCACAAGTTGCTTTAGTGTTATAGGAAAATTCTTCCTGCTTAGGTGCTGTATGGAGGACAAGTAAGAGACATACACATTTCCTTTATAACTGTAAAGATATCAACAAGAATTCCCACTATTAGGTCTCCACGTTGTTACCTCTTGCTTCTATCCGTAGGACCTGAATTGGGATAATCTCTTTTATCCTCTGCATAACTGAGAAGTCCGTATTTCATGGGATCTGAACTCCCCTCAAGTAATGGCAATGATCTCTTCCCCAGAGCCACCTCTCACAATCAGAACTGAGATGATGATCGAACACTCTATAAGAGCTCCCTGGACTCTAGGTGCACCCCAGGAAGGAACCAAGATGAGAGTGAGGAAAAGATAGGAGAAACACTGGCTGGGTCAGGTGGAGAATCTCTCTCTCCTAGGCAGAGAGGAACCTGCCCAATAACTGTAGTGCATTTATCTCTACTTTCCAGAGAGGTTGATGCCAACTTCAATCTTTCTAACCAGCAATCAGTACACAAGCTACACTAGCTTGTTTACATGCTTTAAGGAGCTCCTGTGTTCTTGGGCTGGCGTCTTCCTGAACATGTAATTACTTTCCAACTTCAGCCACTCCCAACATACTCAAGTTTGGCCAAGACTTCTTAATTACACATGGTTCTCATCTAACCCTGCCTCAGTTCTCCTTCTCTTCAAATCTAAACCTCAATTTGGTAACCCCAAAGGCCTGTCTGCAGATGCTTTACCCCTTTGTCTTCCTAATGTAGCTATATTGATTAAAGCTTTTTTCTTGCTTTTCAATATCACCTTTTCCATTTTAGTTGTTGGGCAAGTGACCAGGTTACTGGCCATTCTGATTCATATGTAGGTTTGTTTGCTCAGCACTGACTAGATAGAAAGAGGCCATTTATTCTGGTGAAAAGGAGGGAAATAAAGAATGTGTTCAAAACTATTTCTGAGAACATGAAGGGGCTTATTTGCCTCAAATCACCACCTTACTGTGTCCAGGTGTATAGGTCTGTTAGCATAAGAAATGGGGCGGGGCGGGGACAGAGATAATGTAGCCTCCACACTTGCTTTATGACTTCCAGACATCCTCTGCTCACCCTTCTCTTTCTTGGGGAGAGGAAGCTGGGTACTAGCCTCCTGGGATTGGAATCTACATATGCTGTCACTTCTGTGGGGCTAAGGAGAGGAATGTTGCTTTTTCAGGAGGAGAAAGGAAAAAGAGTTGCTTGACTGTAAAAGAAGCCTAACTTTTCAGTTTCTATTTTGCAGTACTAAACATAGCTAGGCTGCTTTTGTTGGGACCCTCAGTCCAGGCTCTTGCTAATCATCATTTTTTTCTGTTGTTGTTGTTGTTTTTGTTTTTGCCCAGTGACTTGGAGGATGTTTTCACTGTCTTGAATGTCTCCTAATTTTACCAGTTTATATCTTGGAGATGGTGATATGAGATAGCTTCCCCTGACACCCAATTGACCCTTCCCAGTTGTGAACTCAGGTTTTAATTTGTTTTCTGATAATTTCTTTTGAGTTGCAGGTTTTTAATATTTGTTATCTTTTCTGATCTCTTTCTTATCAGAGATGTACAGCTATGTAAATTTTGAAAATTCTCTATGTAGAGTTCAGTTTTTCCGTGATCTTTTGTTTTCTTTTCTAAAGTCTTATTTTCATTCTTCTGATTTTTCCATCATTAATGCCCTTTATAAAATCCCTATTTGGGGCCGGGGAGATGGCTCAGTGGAATAAGTGCCTCTCTGGCAAGCACAAGGACCTGAGTTCAATCCCTGGTTCCACCAAAATAAATAAATAAATAAATATAAAATCCCCATTTGATTTCTTTATATTTTCAACATCTTATAATTTACTGTTGTTTTTTGTTGTTTAATCTACTTCTTCTTTCCCTTTCCTGGGTTCAGTTAATTTTCATTTTATTTCTTCTTCTATGTTCCCAATTCATTTTTGAGTTTTTATTTGTAGTTAAACATATTTTTCAATGTTTCTAAATAATTACTAGAGGATAACTTAGATTGTTGTACGGCTTTACAGTTCACTACATGGTTTTGTTGGGATCACTTTTATCAACTGAACTGCTTTAATTTTTATGGATTTTTCATAGTAGTTATGCACAAATTTTCCCATTGTTTTTCTAGCATTAAGTAGCTCATAGTTTGGCAGTACTCACCCATTCTTAATCTTGTGCAATTTCATTAATAAGTAGTACTTTTGTAGCAGTGTAGTGGATAAAAGAGTGGGAGTGCTTTTTTTCTTTTGTTTCTTTGATTCTCTAGGGGTATTTTTTTCTTTCACACGTGGAGATCCAAGTCATAACTCCCTGTCTCAGTGAATCTGCTGTTCTCTTTCTCCACAGAAGTAATAACCACCCACACTTATCATTTCTCCTGCCACATCCTGTTCTCAAACCTAGTGTTGTGAACTGCCAAGTCCTGATCTGATATGTGAACTTGTCTGGCATGTTGGGGGAATAAGAATCAGAGAGGCTGGTTTTGACTGTGATGTAGTTGTGAATGTAGAAGAAAAGGATAAGGTATATGGTCAAAGAAATAAGGGGAGGAGTATAGTTGTAAAGAATGAGTTAACATGCTTGAGAATGACAATTTGGGGAGATGATGTACAAATCTAAATGTGTTCAACTCTTGTGTTCTTAGTAGAGTGTAATATTTATATATGTAGAGTTTTTAATTACTTCATCCTAATAAACTATACCCCCAAATCTGCAAATTTTATTATCAAAATAATCTTCTGGTGTGGATGTATGATAAATCTTTATGGAACTATTTTATCTCTGGAATTCAACTTCCTAAGTGTCCTCTGTGGATTTCCATTGCTGTCTGCATACACACTTCAGAAGACAGCTGAACACTTTTGACATGAGCTTCAAAGAATAAACAATCATTTACTTTGTGCCATATAAACTTTTTATACTAATTTTATTGAGAAAGAAATAGCAATGAGATAGTTACAATAATTAGTACATTACATATTGTTGTCTTTGTAGTAGTTAATCATCTACAAGATGCAGACATGATATCTTGTCTAAACACTATTAGGTCAAAACTTCCTTCTCATTGAATGAAGAGAAAGTAGCTGTATCTCTATGCTAACTATTTTGTATATACAAATATATATATATATATATATATATATATATATGTTTTGACTATATATTTTTTCATTATAAAATGGTCCTTCATTTATGTCCCCCTTTTTGTTTACTTTTGTAAAACTGCTGTACTGGGTTTCAGGGTAAATCCTGAGGGGCATTGACTGACCTTTCAGATGCAAAAATTACAGTTTTTGTTATACAGGTCTTGCTTTATCTTGGTCTTAACTATCCTGCAAAAAAGTATAAAAATGAAGTATAAAAGGTAAAGCCACATTAATATTCTGAGCTGTGAAAGACTCAAGTCAACAACTTCCGACATTGCCAGTCCTCTGGATAACCCAGTACTATTATGGACTACTGGACTAGATTGGATTACTTTTCTGAATTCATGGACCTACGATATATGAATGGCAATGGAACACCCATATACACTTTTTAAGAGATATTGAACACATTTAGACCTCCAATGGAAGGCTTTACTATGAGCAAGGAAGACACATATTGAAGGAAATACTACTAATGCTAAGAAAAATCATAATATTAACCTTACATGGTGCTGGGGAGCCAGGGAAATGGCTCAGTAGAATAAGCACTTTCCTGGCAAGTGCAAGGGCCTGAGTTAATCCCTGGTTCCATCAAAAAAATTACATGGTGCTCACAATTAACTAGGAATTATTATCATTGCTATACATATATTGAGTCAGCCTCTCAGGACTGGGTATAGCAGCCAAGGATAAGTGGTATATGCCTTTAATTGCGATATTCTGGAAGTCTGAGGTAGGAGGATCATATGTTTGAAACCAACCTGGATAACTTACCAACTTATTGAGACTCTGTCTCAAAAAAAGAATGATATATCATCTTTAATCCTATTATACAGATGAAGAAAATGAGGCACATGGACTATCTCCCTAAGGATGTCCAGAAATTTAAGTGACCTAGGTTTTCGGAAAACTTTTCCTTATCCTGAAGATTTCTCTTCCTCTATATAGACAGACCACCAGCAAGTACACATGTAATTGTCTTATCTCTACAAAGTCAGACCACCAGAGAAAGGCTAAGTCATTTTCTTTATAGCTTCATGTTTGTTATCCATTTCCACATTGATTGCCTTCCCTTGTGACTGACAGGAGGGTAGAATCATCCTTTGTAAACTTTAGCTCCTTACCAGAAGCATCGTAAGTTCTCACCATTAAATACTTTTATTGAAATAATAGAAACATTTCTAAGAGCTGTAGGAGAGACTTCACTAAATGATAAAGTACTGGATAGTTGAATTGTGTGAAAAGACACAAGAATGGCACGGAGAAGGCCCATGTTCTCTAAGGCAGTGCAGAAAGATGAGCCAGTGGACCTTCATTCTTCTTATATTTGACTAGTGGACATTAGTATAAGAACCTCCTGTCTTGCATCTTGCAAGCATGTATATAGAGACTAAGATCTGGCTATTCACAGAGTGACACACACACACGGGCTGAAGGACAGTGAGAGGAAGCATGCCCCACTGTTTTCCAGTGCACAGAGGTTTTTCAGCCAGTGTAACTCAATTTGAATGATATGCATTGGAATATCAGGGGTGACTGTTAATCCTGGTATCTCACATTAATTGGATTATGAAATGCCTAGCAGATTATTAAAGCATTCATGTGGGTGTATCTTAGTTGGTCAAGTAGGTGTGGCACTAGATACTGCATATATTGCCTCATTTAGCACTGTCCCCTGCTCTGCTTTCAAACCTCCATTTCTTCCTCCATTGTTTTGTCCCATGATGAACCTGCCTTGGAGCCAACTAATCATAGCCTGGAAACATGAGCCAATTAACCCTTACTTCCTTTAAGGTGTCTGTGTTAGTGCATTGCATCCTGAAATGAGAATGGTGACTAACATTGAAAATGGGCATTAGAGAAGTGAGACCATTGCTGTGAGGTCAGAGCCGCAGGGGACACACCCAAGTTTTCAGCGATGCTAATTTAGAACATTTTCCATAGAAAGCTGCAGGCCTCAAGTGAAGCTAATCCAACAGAAGGCTCTGTGGACTGCGGACCGTAGGAGTGGGGCTGCTCAACTACTTTGGAAATCATAGTAACCACTATGTTCCTACAGTTCTGGGTATAGGGATAGAGGATTTGGTATTTGCTGTGCTGAGTTTTGATCTTGCTTTGGTTTGATGCTTTCCAGTTTCCCATTGCTCCCTTTTAGAATGGAAATATTTAACCTGTCCCCTGGAGTTATATAACTTGTTTTTTATTTTTTACAGAGGTTCACAGCTAAGAGTTATCCTTGTCTCTCAGAAGAGACATGGAGTTGGACTTTGAATAATGCTGAGACTTTTGAGACCCTGGGGAAAAGATAATTACATTTCTGTTAGTAAGAAGGATAGTTGCACCATGTTAGGTGGTATTATGAACTGCTATTGTCATTAATTGAAGATTATTTGTTTTAAGAAAATAATTTTGGTATGAAGTTAACAAGGAGTATATTGTGACCATTAATCCTGATATGTCAGCTTCACTGGATTAAGAATTACCTGGCCTATTACTGAAGCATTATTCTGGATCTGTCTGCATGGATCGTGAGTGTGTGATATTGGCCCCTTTCCTGGTCCTCGTTGGCATGCTTCCCTGTTCTGCTTCTTGAATGCCATGAACTAAGTAGCTTTGTCTTCCATGTATTTCTTCCATGATTTTTACTTGGATTCAGCCAATCATAGCCTAAAACCATGAGCCAGCTAACCTTTTTCTTTTGTAAGTTGCGGATATTTTCCACAGTAATAAGAAAGCTGCTAATTTATAGTAGGAAAAAGTAGTCACAGAGACACATTAGCCTCTACTTTTTGTAGTTAACTCAGAAGAACTGAAAGGAAAGACAGCAAGTATTTATACTTGAATGGCTTCAGTGAATGTAAAACTTGGGGGACCTTATTTTATTGAACACAAGATTGAAGTATCACTGCTTATGGTGCCAGACAGAGCACCTCAAGTCTAGTTTCAGACTCAAATTTTACTACTCACTAAATTTTCATTCATTGACTCACTTACGCTTAGAAACTGCTTATGATGCATCTGCTATACCAAGCATTATTGCAGGGTCCTAAGATGACAGTCATGAAGGAAACTGATGCAACTGCATTGCCCAAAGAAGAGAAACACCAAGACATATAAGAAAACGTATAGAATATTACAGTCATAGTAAAGAGTAAGAGGGGATAAGCATATCGATGTTCAAATTTTTACATGAAATCGTTAGAGTTTACTAAAAACGGAACATATAAATTAAAGACCTGAAAAACTAAGAGTTTATCATTGAACATTGTTTCACATTGTATATTTAACTCCACACCTTTCATTTGGAGAAGACTTACATTGAATGGTTGGTGCAAAGTATCTTACTAAGCAGTGGCACCTAATAGGTGCACTTTACATAAATGTGTTTTGATTCCCAGGTTCAAAATCAGTATCCCAAGAGCTTGCCAGTGACTCTCCAGCAGAATTTAAATGCTTGAGAAAGAGCACGTGAGAGTGTCAGTTCATCCTGGCAAATATCATTTTGGCCTCTGATTAGACATTTCAGCATCGAAAGACCTGGGGAAGTGGACCCCTGTGGATACAGCAAAGCAAATTTTCACTGGTAATTAGCAAGTAATGTCAGGTTTCAAAAGTGCAGAATAAATTTTCTGATATATCTGAATTCATCAACTTCAGTCAGTCATGATAGATCAAGCTCCGCATTATTAGGGAAAAATAAAGATGGAAAAGTTATGTTTTATTCATTCAGTACTAATTTGCATGTGGCTTCATAAGAAAAGAAGGCAGTGCTGTCAATAGATGGTGCCAGAGGGCTGTTTCTCAGTGCAAGGCCCAACTCAGCTTGTGAAGAAAATCCCTTGTGTAAAGATTCTTATCTCTTTTCTTTAGCTATGTTGAATATTTTTTCATAGTGGGCGAAGTGTTTTTTTTTCTTCTTCTTCTTTTGTGGAACCAAGGATTGAACTTAGGCCCTTGTGCTTGCTAGGCAAGCGCTTATTCTACTGAGCCATCTCCCTGGCCCCGTAGGTAAATTATTAACATAAAAACATCTAAAACTTCATGACAGGTTCACATTACATGCATGGAATCTTTGTATATTTAAGATGCTTAAATGTCTAAATTTCAAGTAAATTAGGTCAATAGTAAACATTTAATTAAACCTTTCATAGTTTAGTAAAAATACTATAGATGTTATTTGAATAAATTACGTATTCAGTAAATTTATTCAGTGCGTTGCATGACAAATATATGTATTTGCACGCATCATACATGTACATATTTATTTTAATAATATTGGATTATCTTCGTGGAAGAAATTCAGAGAATACATACTATATTCATGTACCTAATGTTGCTTCTTTGTCATAAACCACATCATTCTCTCACTGATGTGTAGTTTTTCCAGATGGATTATTCTCTATATATTATTCTTTGAAAATCTCTTTAAACATAGCACTACATAGTGCATATTCATGCAGTAAATACTCATCACATTAAAATCTCTTACAATGATATGTTGTTTTTAAAACACTTCCCAACTCCTGGCATTCTGTATGAAAGTTTAATAATTAATAAAATTGAAACTTTCTTAGATCTACAGAATGATGATCATTAAAAGCTCTATTAAGTCCCTTGAGAGTCTGGGTTGTGTTAATTTCTAAAACTACAACATTCATTTAGAACCATGAATATAATTTGGAGACCACAGCATAAATGTTTTTGAATTATGAATGCAGTTAACATAATGTAACTAAGATTTATATCATCAGTTTTATAAGTCTACAAACAAAATGTTAGGTTGCAGGGCTGGCCAGATAGCCCAGCGGACTAAAGCGCCTGCATAGGCAGGTACAGGATCAGGGTTCAATCCCTGGTGTGCTGTGCCAGTCCCACCCCCAGGGTGTGCTGAAACTGCAACTAAAACTGGTCGTGGCGGCATTCAGCTGTAATCCCAGAGCTTGGGAGGCTGAAAACAGGAGAATCACTGAGTCCAATGTACATCGTACATTGTATCCTCTAGACGCTGTACTAAATACATAAAAGAAGAAATGTGAGGTTGCGTGTATCTGTGCATAGGCATTGAACCTAAAAACATGTTTTGCTTAACTTGAATTCAGTTTATGATACAAATAGGAAATTTATCAAAATACAGAAATTTACTTCAAACTTCAGGTTTGGGTCACATTTATTTCTTATTTTTAAATTTTTATTAATTTAGTCATTTAGAACAGGGTCTCTCTAGGCAGGTCAGATGCCAGTTGATCCTCCTGTCTTAGCTTCCCCAGTGCTGGGATTATAGACGTGCACCACTATGCCTGATTTTGGTGGCTAGCACTGCATGCCCAGATTTCTGGGACCCACAAGGCATGTGGCACTGGGTACCAAGTCCATGTCCTTGCATTGCCAGGCAGGCACTTAGACCACCAAGCTATCTCCCAGCCACATTGATTCAAATTTAAATTTTAGAGCCTGAAGCAAGTCCTTTCACAGAATATAGTATTTTAGTGTATATGATTGGAGAAAGTATAAACTGTCAATAGTAGGTAATTTACAAATTATATAAACTCACAAAAATTAAGCAAATTATAAAACTTATGACAATTATTAAAATATCATCTATTGCATAAAAACAACTAAATAATTAGGAGTAATAATTGTATCATGAGCCAGTTGAATTGGGACATAGAGCATGATGCTGAAATCTGTAGATAAATCTGGGAAGGAAAGGTGAATTAGACTAAGGTGATTGTGAAGAGTAGAGAAACTGGGCGTGGTGTGGCACACCTCTAATACCAGCACTGTAGAGGCTGAGACAGGAGGGTGGCAAGTTTGAACCTAATCTGGGAAGATCCCATTTCAAACAAACAGAAAAAAGAGTTCAGAGGGTTCAGCTCAGTGCAATGGCCCTGGTTTCAACCTCCAGTACCACATAAAAGAGTGGAGAAATTATCTGAATATCACAAATCTCAAAAAAAAATGATACTATTTCAGTAAGTCTTTACTAAAAGAAGATCTTAGAAAATTTTTCAGCATCCTCAGATTTGTATTTGACATGGAAATTGAACCTGTTATTAAATCCAAATGTCTACAGTGTCTCCTAAGAATTGCATTCTCCTGTAATTATTCATAGTAATATGCAGTGTAAGGCAGTTTGATGTCAAGTCTGTTTCCAGAAGTAGAGAATATATTGACTTATGATTATTAAAAGAGGAAAATCTAAAGTTCTTCTAGAGAAATTCTTGTTCTGGATTATTTATTTATTTATTTATTTATTTATACTGGGAATTGAACTCAGGACTTCATGCCAGGCTGGCGCTCTTCTCCTAACTAAATCTCCAGCCCCTCAATCTTGAATTCTTAAAATGTTCAGTAGGATACCTTAAAGCTTAGAGTTTTCTTTTTATAATAGAGTTCATTCTAAGATAGAGTGATAAATATTGTATTTGATGATTCCATGGTTTCAGCGTACATAATTAGAAAGAAATAAGTAATTCACTATTAGGCCAGACTACATTGAGAATTCTTCAGTTACTTCAATATTCATGAATATATATGTATTTTTAATATTTAATATTTAATATTCATATATATATGCAGGAGTTAAACTCAGGACCTTGAACTTGCCAGGCAAGTGTTGTGCAGTTGAGCTATATCTCCGGCCCTCATGATAAACTAATGTTCTAGATTTCTATGACCACATGGTAACTTACTCCAGAAAGTTATATAGCAGTGTCCTTTAAATAGCTTCCATAGTAATCAAAGTAATTCTCTCTACTTTTCCATTATTACCTACATCTTATTCCTAATATGAAATATATTTTACTCTAAATAAATCTCCCTAAACAACTGAGTTAAATTTTGTAACCCTGTATATAAGTCTAAACTAGACTATGAAATTTGAAAAGGCCATTGAATCCTAAATCCTTGATTCAATTCTAGGTCTGCTCAACTGTAAAACCTTTATTTGATTCATCTTGGGGCCCATTTGTACTGTTTTTCTGTGACAGTTATAATTTATATCTATCCAGTTTCATATTTGTCCTCTAGCAAAGTGTCCTATTTTGAACAATAAATTATGTGGTCAGTATAGATCATAGTTAAAAACCAGGACTATTGTATCAAGATTCAGACTTTGTATGAAAGCACTGAAAATACAGAAATATGGGGCCTACTTTAAATGCTTACAGAGAAATACATAGAGAACCTATTCAAGTTAAGATCTGCAGGAAATGTGTATCTCATTTTACACACACACACACACACACACACACACACACACACACACACACAGAGTGTTGGTTACTTTCTCATCATGGAGATGTGATACCCAACACTGGAAACTTAAAGCAGCATAGGTTATATTGGCCCTGATAGTAGAGTAATAAATACTATATTTGATGATTGCATGTCCTCAACTTACATAATGGAAAGAAATAATTACCATTAACCAACTTTACAGCATGGTAGAAAGGCCCAATAAGGGAAAATTGGTGTCCTGGTGTCTAGTAAGCAGAGAGAGAGAGAGAGAGAGAGAGAGAGAGAGAAATAAGGAGTCATGAAGAGATGTACACGTTTCCAGGTCGTGCCCTAGTGAGCCACATCTGGCTTCTCCACTCCGACCACACACTTAGGTCCTGAACACACCAGTGGATGAATCTACTGAGGAGCATAGCATCCACAGAAGAGGCCTTCCTTGGTGGGTCAGCCATAGGCAGCTTTCCCTAAAGGAAAAGCCAGAGAGCTTTTCTCACAGAGATGATACTTAAGCACAGTAAAAGAGAGCAATAGCACTCTTTCAAATAAACTGAGAAGGTGATTGAGGAGGAGAGAGTATTTCAAAAGAGAACACAGCCTGGCATGTGGTCAGGGCAGAGGCAGCAGGGAGCTTCTGGGACACAGAGACCACCAAGGTTGTGAGGAAGCAAAGTATGAAGCACAGACAACTGGAGACCGAGACAGGAAGAAAGACTTGGAGGAGTGATGAGCCGGACCTGAGGTCCTCATGGGAATTGGTCATGCCTTCATTTCCTGTGCTCAGACATTTGTTGTTGCCTGTCCCCAAGGATTCAGAGGTACCTGATGACACTTTGCCTCTGCTAAGGAGTACAATGATCAGATGTACACCGGGCTGTCAAAGGTGCCAGGCTTCTGTAGGCTCAAACTTCTTCTGGGTTTCTCTGGATGAGTCCTCTTGCCCCCATCGCCACCCCTGCAGCTTTGACAGTGTCTGTCTCTGACTCCCACCCCTACACTGGCTTCATGCTTCAAGATCACCCAAACCACTCCTGCGGATGGTCTTCATGTACCTAAGTGAGCATGTAGGTACCTTTTACTCAAACTCTATGTAGGAGGAGTGAATGTGATGCTCTTAAAGCTCACGTGGGGCCCTAACGATGGTCCCTTTTATTTTCAACTGAGCAGTATGGAGCAAGTCATGAGTTTAAAGGGCCAGAGTGATCTGCACTTCTGTAGCACCTGACTCACACATAGCCTGTAGGTGAACCTAGCGGGCCAGATGGATTATCGTTGGGATGCAAGACAGGAAGTCTTCTCTGTATTGTGTCACTTTCTAAGGAATGGAAGTGGCAAGAAAACACATTGCAGAAGGATGTGGTTGCTCCTGTGGGACGATGGTGGCCAAACAGGCCTCTGACCTCGTGGCTGTTGCATCTTCTGGGTGAAAGACATTATTAGAAATGTTACTGGACTTTTTTGTTATAAGGAACACGGAAAAATAATGTGTGAACTTTAAAATGTATGCTCTAATTATTGTGATATCCATCACACACGCCAAAATACTTTATTATGTATGCAATTTGAAGAATAATAAAAATGCTTATTTCTCATGTAGCTACCTTCAGAAAAAGAATTTACTAATACATTTGAGTACTTTGAGTACCTCATTCTTCTCTGTATAAACACTATTCTAAATTTTGAATCCAATTGCCTTTGCTACATATGAAGAGATTTGCTCATTCATATTTCTTAAGCAATATACCGAGTGCTGTTTTATAGTGTTAAGCTTTATGTTTATTCTTCTTGGAATCCGTCCAACATCTCTAATCTAAAGGTTATAGTCTTAATTAATTTTATAAGTATGCTTTAAAAAGAAGAGGAAATAAGCTAGAGTTCTAGAAAATAACTTCACAATTTTTGGTAGATCGTCACTATGCAAAAACATTACTGCCTTCGTTCACAGCTCTCTATCCCCACATTTTATCATTGTACTTAAAAAATGAATACAGTGTACAAACATATCTGAACTTAAGTGTGAATTTCTTATAACTAGTGTAGCTATAAAAACTAAAGAAAATATTCTATATATTGTATATATGCTTTATTTTATTTATTTTTAATGTATTTTGTGCAGGGTCTCCTTATGTAGCTCAGACTCATAGTGATCCTCCTGTTTTCAGCCTCCCCAGTGCTGGGATTACAGGTATGCACCACACACCCAGTCTCGGTGGCCGGCTCAGTATGCCTGGGGGCAGGGCCTGCACAGCATGTGCTGCTAGGATTGAACCCCAATCCCTATGCTTGTCTAAGCAGGCACTTAGTGTGCTGAGCTATCTTGCTGGTCCTGTAAACATGCTTTAACTGTATAAAAAATGAGCAAAACTCATTACATTTTAAAATGAGATAGGTTTTAGGAGCCATATGCAATAAATCATTGGCAGCTTTCCCAATACATATCCAAAGAAGTCTGATAGTTACTCTCTTCCATTTTTCTTGACTCTGATCCAAATTTTATAGATGAAATTATTCTGGAACACATGGGATGATCAAAAAATGGTTAAGTGACGATAAGGAGCTTGCTTTGTATTGCTGAGTCAGATTTTTACATGATGATAAAAATTATTTCAGAGTTCGCATTACTGGAATAAAAGAAATTTCAGAAGCTGACATGGTAAAGATTGTTTTTGTTTTACATTTTAAAGCTGATGGAAAATCTATAGGTTTCTGACAACCAGTAGTAACCCAGAGAGTGTTTGGGTTTTCCTCAGTCTCTTATGCCCCCAAAATTGTGTGGAATAATGTCTGCTATGTGGTTGTTATTTTTTAAGTATTTGCTCATTTATCAAATTGGCTTTCCTTTATCAAAAAAACAAAAGGTTATGTTCCCATAATTAAAATTTCCAAGAATTGTTCAAAAGCATTGGGATAAGGGATAATTTCATCCTTTACTATCATCACAGCCCTCCTGCCAGCTAAAATGGGTTAGGAATTCCCTCCTGTACAAGCAGAGTGCCTTTGAATGTGTATTTTTCTCTATACAACACGACATTAGTAAAGAGGCTTAGACAATATATGATAGCAAGTGCAAAGAGAGTACTTAAGCATTGCCTCATTTACTTTTCTCTTGTTTCTGAAACAACATACCCAACACCCAGAACTAAAAAAGGAAAGGTTTATTTAGTTAGTGGACCCTCAGGTGGTAGGGTCTCATTGGAAGAGGTGGATACTGTGAATGCAACTTAGAATGTATGTATTCTTGCTCAAGTGCCTCCCTTCCCTCTACCTGTTTTTTAAATGCTCTGGGATGAGGAGATTTCTTCTATCATGTCCTTGTTGCACCTTGAAGTCCACAAACCATGGACTTAGTCATCTGAAACCAGAAATCAAAATAAACCTCTCTTCTTTTAAACTATGTGTCTGATATTTTGTTCCAGCTAAGTGACTAGTATGGGAACAAAGACAGTAGATATTGAAAGCAAAATGTTTCAAGAAATATCTATGTTATCATTTGGCTTTATGTAGTCCAAATAATGTAAACAGCACATACTATTTTTGCACTTTATATTCAAAGTTCTATGGAAATTCAGAATATATATAATTACAAGACTCAAAGAATATATTCCTCACATGGACAATCAAATTTCAATTGGGATTCCCTGATGCTTAAAATTTGAAAATGGAGATGCATGATATTAACATTGTAGTATGATCTCAGCAATCCAGACCTATTTTATTAATGGAATAAGAAATAGATATTTTGGTATATTTCTCTAGCTCAGGATGAATATCAGTAGAAATAAAAATAGAGTGATTACATGATAGTAGGAGTCTGACTCATGGAAATTTTTTCAGTGGTGTTTTTTTTTCTTTCTTTGTTTGTTTTTGTGGTACGGGGGATTAACTCAGGACCCTGCACTTGCCAGGCAAGCGCTTATTCTACTGCGCTATCTCCTCAGCCCTCAGTGGTGTATTTGAACTGATATAAACATGATTTAAATTTCTCAGTTTCTTCCACTATAATGAGCATTTTTGGCTTTAATATCACTTCTGAAGGAAAAATACCTATTCTAAGCTTTCAATTATATATGCACAAAATTGAGAATTAAGGGTTACATTTATTTTTCCTTCAGTTATTTCTTTCATTACCATTGTGTAATTTTCCTTATGTTTCTTAATTATCATATAGTTAGCTGTTTAATCAATGTTTTTAAAGCATCACACTCTCAATTTTTATATTCTTCTTTATTTGTACCGTCCAAGTGTAATGAGTATCTGTCTTTTTACTGATTTTTTTTTTTTCAGAATTGGGGATTAAACTCAGGCCTTTGCACTTGCCAGGGAAGTGCTTATTGTACTGAGCCATCTCCCTGGCCCCTTTTACTGATTTTCGTTTTAACTTTTTAGGTTACTAATTAGTTCATTTAATTTACATATTATTTTAATATGTAGCATTTAAAATTATAAATGTTATTGTAATGGCAACTTTGAACATATATTGAGTCTAGTTTTAGTGAGGTTTTAGTTTTTTTTTTTTTTACTTTTTAAACATTATACAAATTTGTTTTGTTTTTCCTTAGCAGGATTTTATTTGTGAAGTTCTAAAAAAGAGATTTAATTTTTGCTTAACTTCTGCATTGACAGTATCATCAGAGAACAAGGTGTATATTATTTTGAATTATGAAATTCACTGAGGGGCTGGTGAGATGGCTCAGTGGTCTAAAGCACCTACTTAGAACAAGCTTGGCAAAGCCCAAGGACCACGGTTCAATCCCCCAGCACCACATGCCAGCCAGCCCCGCCCCCTGGTGGGCTAGGCTGGCCACACACACACACACACACACACACATAAATAAATAAATAAAATTAAAAAAAAAAAAAAAGAAATTCACTGAGGTTGCATGTGAGGATTAATGTAGAG
Source organism: Octodon degus (assembly GCF_000260255.1). NCBI lineage: Eukaryota > Metazoa > Chordata > Mammalia > Rodentia > Octodontidae > Octodon > Octodon degus. The sequence continues at coordinate 3,735,065 of NW_004524741.1, forward strand.
CAAATTTTAAAAATGAACTTGAAAAGGAAGCATATACTCTATTTTCACAATGTGTAATTTAAGATATTCATATACATATCAAGTCCTTTATATTATTAATATTTTATATATAATAACAGTACCATCCAAATAGCTCAGCAGATTAAAGTGCCTGCAAGCATGTGCAGGGACTGGGGGGTTTGATCCCTGGGCCTGCTGTTCCGGCCTGGCTCCCGGGCACACTGAGACCGGGTGTGGTGTCGACCACCTGTAATCCCAGCTCTTGGGAGACTGAAAACAGGTGGATCACTACAAGTCCTGAGATCCTGAACACCCTGTAGACCCTTACCTAAAATACAGAAAAACAAAAAAACAAAAAACAAAAGGTACATTTTATGTATCATAACCTTTACCCGCATGTCTGTGCTATAGATTAACATATATATGTTAAATTCATTCACTTTCTCTGATAAATCTGTTTTACTCTGCTAGTGTTTCATTTTTGCTCTATAAATTCTCGATGGCAATTTTTTTTATTCTGGATTATGTAATATATATGTAATTTAATGTTAATTTTGTCTTCAGATCAATTTTTCTGTAACTGTAAAAATCTTTCATTCTTTGTGTTTAAAGTTCTTCATGTTTGGCTTCTAGAACTTCCATAATAATTTTGATGTGGGTGTGAATTTTTTTTTTTTTTTTTTTTTTTTTTGGCTGGTGCAATCTGCCCTGATGGTGGAGCTGGCGTGGCATGTGGTACCTGGTGCTAGGGATCGAACTGCGGTCCCCTGAGCCTGCCTAAGCTTGCCTAAGCAGACGCTTTAGACCACTGAGCTATATTGCCAGCTAAATGTGAATTTTATTTATGGAAAAATTTTATTGAAAAAACTTTCACCCATTAATATACTTTTTGGGAACCCAAAGGGAACTCTAAGTGTATCATCATTCATTTCTTAATTTTCTCTATTTTATCCCAAATAAACAGGTGTGGCATTTGTTAAATAAATTTTACAAAACTTTTTTCTTTTATCATTCAGCTGTAGATAGCTCTACTGAGTCATGTTCACATTTTTATTTGCTTGGGTTTTTTGTTTGTTTGCTTGCTTCCTTGCAAATAAACACTTTTCACAGTTGCTGAGATCTACAGTAGATTTCCTAATGACCTTATAAAACTTTGAATATCAGTTGTGATAGAAAAGTTTACAAAGTTAATCCAGAGGAGACATTTGTAAACTATGAAGCCCGTGATTCAACTTGTGACCTTTCTTCTTGCTCCTTTAATTTAAATTCAATTTCTCTCTTTCTAAATGTGTCTATATTTCTCTGTACTAAAGACATTTCCATGGGTTCTCACTGCTCTCAGGATAATGCCTGAATTTGTTCACTTGGTTTATCATAGATTTCATGACAAGAATGTGCTGTCATTCTTATCTTGCGTCTGAAAATGTTCCATCTTAAATTTTATGTCACATTTACAGTAATACACATTTTCATTCCTTGACTGATTCATGGTTCTCACTTGGTTGTATTTAAACAACTTGTACTGATTTTTAAATTTTTTAATGTATTTTAGTACAGGGTATACAGGGTCTCACTATGTAGATCAAACTTGTAGTGATCCTCCTGTTTTCAGCCTCCCAAGTGCTGGGATTACAGGTGGGCACCACCATGCCCAGTCTCAATCGCCATCTCAGCATGTCCCAGAGGTGAGGCTAGCACAGCACACCAGGGATTGAACCCTAGCAACTGTGCTCTGCCTAACTAGGCATGTTGGTCTGCTGAGCTATCTGGCCAGCTCTTGAACAACCTATAAGGAAGAAAAATAATTTAGAAGTATCTCAAAATTATTTCTTGCTATTTTAGCTGGATTATTGATACATTATAATTAATATTCTCATCTCTATTTTTGAAGATATTTGAAACTATCTACAATAACAATAAAGAAAACCACAGCTCTTGATGAAGCCATCTGACTTAAGCTATTTTTTGTCAGCTGTCTTATACTATCAAATAAGAGCTCATGCTTAAAGGAACCATCTGGCAACAAAGTATGGAAGGCAACACTGAGCTACATTTTGCTTAATATCATATTTTTTAGAATATTGATACATTTAGTTTTAATACAGCAAGCACTAGTAGTCACCCCCATGGAACACACATCAACAGACAGTTGGAACTGGACATGTTCTGTCAGTGAAAGAAAGCTAAGAGCTGCAGTTCTGCCAGCCATAGCCAGCCACATTCTTCTGTGAGGAATTGGGACTAATGTACCTATCCAGGCACCAGAATGTTTTTCACATTGTTATAAAACGTGTAAAGGGTTTCTGTCTGTTGAAATTTTATGGCCTGTGTCACTGAGAAGACCATAGTTAAAGTACTATATTAAAAATAAATAGTACCTTCATATTGTTTCATGTGAACAATTATTTGAAAATAAGCATACTTGTGCACACTAGTTAAGCAAGTATACACATATGAAGAGAAATAAGTATCGAACATTATGAACTAGGCTGTGAGCCAGGATCTGACACCTTAAAGATAATTCATCAAGGTCTCACATTTATCTCTGTCTGTCTGTCTGTCTGTCTGTCTGTCTGTCTGTCTGTCTGTCATCTACCTGTATGTTATCCATTGATGTGAATTTTTCCTATCAGTATGAATTCATATTTTTATATTTACTCTTTTTAGATCATTACAACCTTTCATTTCTTCAAATCACCCTACCACTTTTCCTTAAGAGATACATCAATTTGGTTCCGAAGAACTGTAGATTTGACCTTATTGATCTCTAATCACTTTTTTTCTTTCTGCCTTAAAGGATTGTAGTCAATTTATGTTCTTCATTTCCTCCATAATCCCAGAATCAGTGAATCTTCCAAGAAACCTAAGGAGGAACTTTTAAGTGAGTCATTCTAAAACCTTGCCTTTGTTGTTGTTGTTTTTGAGACAGGGAGTCACTGAGTAGTTTAGGCTGGACTGGAACTCCATGTATAGCCCAAGCTATCCTCAAGCCTGTGGGGATCCTCCTGCCTCAGCTTCTTCAGTGCTGGGATAACAGATATATGTGCCCGTGCTCAGGCCTTCACTGTGTTTTATAAATGAAAGAGAATAGCAGTGCTGTTCTGAGAAGAGCAAAATGGTCGCTTCATAAAAGCAAGGGAGGTCATGGCTCCCTGAAGGGGAGCTATGTCAAACAGACAACTCTATGCTGCGCTTTCTCGTTACTACTTTGAAGCCTTGAAGGCAGATAGTTTCAGGCTATGTGTCCCCCTCACCCCTTGGCTCACCTCTGTGGGTAAGAAAAAGATGTGACAGTAGCAGATGATTATTATATAAATTAATGCTGCTATATTTCATTTAGCTGACATGACACAGATATTTACAATGAGTTACATTTTAATAAACCCGTTCCAAGTTCGAAATTATGCAAATTAAAAATGCATATATGACAAACATCATAGCTTAGCCTAACCTCCTTTAAATTTCCTCAAGACATTAACAATAGCATATATAGTTAGGGAAAAATTTTGCAAACACAAAGTCTCTTGTGTAGTGAAGTGTGGGATATTTCATGAACACAGCAACATGAGCATTTTTTAGATATCATAAGGTACAAAAACATAAAACATAATTTAAAAAAAAATAAAAAGATGGCCACACAGTACCTGGTAGAGTGTCAGCTGCTTGCCCTAGTGATCATGTGGCTGCATGGGGACTGTGGCTTGCTCTGTAGCTCTGCACTACAAGAGGGTACTATATTACTGCACTAGCCTGGGAGAAGCCCACCCAAT
>NW_004524741.1:3738934-3742674 GCF_000260255.1 Octodon degus
AGCTTATTTACAAACAAGCCAGTAGCTACTGATGATTTATAATTAATACAGCTGACTAGTTCCCTGTGTTTACCTGGGTGATTATAGAATGTATAAGAAGTTGCAAACTTCAAAAGGGTATGAAAAAAACTACTGTAAATTTGATATACTTTGTGTCCAAATACTTTCTCTAATATATATATATACAATTTTTACACATAAAGTCAAAAGGTTGTGAGTTAAAATCTGGGCATAGAGGGCCAGCCAGATAGCTCAGTGGACTAATGTGCCTGTTTCAGCAGAGCACAGCAACAGGGGTTCAATGCCTGGTGTGCCATCCCAGCCTCCCTCCCAGGGTACTCTGAGACAGATATTGAGTCTGGTCGTGGTGGCGTGCAAATGTAATCCCAGCACTTGGGGGCTAAAAACAGGAGAATCACTACAAGTTCAATCTATGTAGTGAGACTTTGTACTCCCTATAGGCCCTGTTCTAAATTCAAAAAAACAAATAAGTAAAAAACCCAATCTGGGCATAGCCTTATATGATGCTCAGAAAATGTTTACTGAGTAGTCATTATGAAAGATATAAGGTATTCAAACATTATAAAGAACATATTCCACATTGTCCTTGAGTTCATTTTAATCATGATGAATATGTGGGAGGAGCCAATGTAAAAACAATAACTTCTGCCTGAGTAAAAGAGATAAGCATTTATGGAATAATAGATTTTTGAGTAAAGGTTTGGAAGTTCTAAAATTCTGGTGTGTATGTATGTGGATGCAGGTGTATACATGATAGTATTTCAAAGAGAACGTCAGGAATAATAACATAGGTAACAGTTCCAGTGCTGTACTGCGACAATACTGTGTGTCAGTTGGTGAAGGTAACAAGGTCACTTATAATGTCCTTATCTATAGTTCAGAGATTACCATAGAAAGTGCATAGAGAGGCAATATCTGAGACACTGTAATAAGACACTGATAATCATCTTGTGAGTGCTCATGACAAGGGCTTTAAAGATGACAAAGTAGTTTTGCTTACAATGTCTGATATTAGAGCTTGGACGATTATGGAGTGAGATCAAACTGGAGCAGTTGGTTCAAAAACCATCCTGTAGGACAGAGAAGAATATCGTGAAACTTACAAAAAATCAACCAGCATCACAAAATAGAAAAGTTAGACCACCAAGAGTCAGCGTTCACTTATAAATGACAGTTACTTGGCAAAAGAGGTGATTGAGTTTGCGTGTCTTGCTCAACAGTGCATCCACTCATTGATTCATTCTTAAAAATCCTTGCAATGATTATTATTCATGATACTTGTAGAAAACACACACAACATGCACATGCACACACACACACACACACACACACACACACACACACAAATTTGCCTTCTCTCTTGCAGCTCTTACATTATGGTGACAGTACTACCAATCTAGGGATGGTGTTGTCACACAACTTTTATCTCATCTTACTGGATCCACTTTGACTTTTAATTTTTAAATAAAAGATAAGTGAACATTTTTCCTATTTTACTATGTGTTGATAATTATAGTTGATCATAAATCTTTGTGGTTGGGCAGTATAAGATTCCTTCCCCTGGCTCAAAAGAGAAGCAGGAGAAAATGTGGGAGGGCTGCTGAAGAGAAGCAAGGACCCTCGGGAGAGGGAACTGGGAGCAGGGATTTTTACAGGGTGTGAATAGAGGTGGGGTGTGTATAGGCCCTATGGTATCCTAACCAGCACTGATTGAAGAATGCTTGGCATGCATGAAAAATAAGAGGGAAAATTCTTGTAGTGATCCTTCCTGCTTTTCAGCCTCCCAAACTCTAGGATTACAGACATGAACCATCACATCCAGTCTCAATCGTAGTCTCAGCAAGCTCCATGGGTGGGGCCAGCACAGCAGGCCAGGGCTGGCCTGTGTCTGCCTAAGCAGGTCCTTTAATCCTCTAAACTATCAGGCCCGCCCTCAAAAGGGAAAGTTCTAAGTTAACTTAAGAGGAAAAAGGCCCAGTGAGATAGCTCAGGGGACCAAAGTGCCTGCTTAAGCAAGTTTAGGCAAGCACAGGGAGCATGGTTGATCCCAGGGACCACGTGCTGTAATAGCCCCGCCCCCAGCGTGGGCTGAGGTGGCCAGAGTCCAGGTGTAGTGGTGCTCCTCTGTAATCCCAGCGCTGGGGAGGTTGAAAACAGGAGGATCACAAGTCTAAGCTGTGTAGTGAGACCCTGTAATAAGCAAATACAAAAAAGAAGGAGGAGAATCAGGAGAAGAAGAAGGAGGAGGAAGAAAGAGGAGGAGGAGGAGGAGGAGGAGGAGGAGGAGGAGGAGGAGGAGACTAAGTCAGTCTAAGAGCAACACTTCTTTGATCTTGGATCCCCACCAAATGCTGACATAAGAACAGGATGACCTGGCAGACTTTTGCATGAATGCAGACTAATCAAGCAGGACAGTTTGCATATTGAAATTTTGAATGATTGTATCAATCTAAGCATGGTTTTGATCAAGTCTGAACACTGAAAAGGTCAAGGACTCATAATACCGTTTCAATATAATAAAAAGTCTAGCCCTAAACTAAAAGATCTATTTCCATCTCGAGTGGAGGTGGGTCTTTTACAATGTTTTCATATAATAGACTAGTCTTTGAAAATGCTTTAAAAATCTGCTTATTAATTTCAATTATTTTCATGTACACTAAAAGTAAAATATTTTAAATTTAAATATTTAAAATTTTAATTAATCTCTGTAATTAGAGGAATTTATAGACTAAATGTGTGCATTTAACTTATTCTGTTTTTTCCCTGTCTTTCTATTTACCTTCCCTAATTTCATCTCAATGCCCTGTCCTATAGCTATGATTGTCTCTGTCTTTTAATTGTTTGATGTCAAAGTGGTTGAAAGTTTATTCTTTTGTAGGAGGCTTTTCTTTTAAAGGAGTCTTTTTAAAATCTTTTATTTATTTATTTATGTGGTACAGGGTCTTACCACGCAGCTTGGACTCAGAGTGATTCTCCTGTCTCAGCCTCCCCAGTGCTGGGATTACAGGCGTGTGCCACCATACCCCATTTCGGTGGCCAGCATGGGGTGGGGCTGACATGGAATGTGGTACTGGGCACCAAACCTGGGTATTTGTACTTAGGCAGGTGCTTAGACTGCTAAGCTATCTCCCCAGCCCAACCTTTTCTTTTTCTTTGACTCCTTCTCCTGAAAGTGAAAGAGAGGAAGGGAGGGAGACAGAGAGGGAGGGAAGAGATTTTGTCCCACTTATTCTCCTGGGTCAATTGAATTTTCATTGATTGTGATACCCTGGTCACAGACTTTCTGTTTAATATCAGTTCTAATATTTTCCCCAGAAAATCCACCTAGAGGACATCAAAGCTCTTTTTTAATATTGTACCCATTGTAGGAGTTATTTATAATTCTTCCTGCCTGACATTCACCTCATTTTGAACACAGCAGTTATTCACCAATTAATAATTTCTGATGAGTTATCCCTTGAGGAAAAACTTCAGATGAGAAATGTCAGAGGTCTCATTTTTCTCACACTAATTAATAGTATAGAAAATATGTGAGAACTTTCATAGTGTATTCACAACAAGAATTCTGGTTTCTGGAAAAGTATTCACGTAATTTGTCCAGACAAATTTTTGTAAACTGGGGCTGGGAATATAGCTCAGCAGCACAGCACCTGTCTGGCAGGTACAAGGTCTTGAGTTTAATTCCTGGTACCAAGAAAGGAGAGAGAGAGAGAGAGAGA
>NW_004524741.1:3742774-3759993 GCF_000260255.1 Octodon degus
GAGAGAGAGAGAGAGAGAGAGAGAGAGAGAGAGAGAGAGAAAAGACTGCTTTTTTTGTTCAGTAAGGCAACAAAAGGAAGTGTAGAATTTTTAGAATTGGAAAAACCTCAGAAGTCTGAGAGCTAAAATCTCTTAGCTTTCGGACGACTAAACTAAACCCAAGAGAAAGGTGGAGATTTGCAGGATTTTGCATGTTTCTGCACAGTGCTGGGTGTAGACTGAATTTCCCCTCCTCACACCTACTGTGCCTGTTTCAAGTCCTATGGTGATCTTTAGCATTGCTCCAAAGGTCACTGTCGCTTAGTGCACTCCTGTTTTTCCTGTTTCCTCCACAGGGCAAATCAGTCTGGATGATTAACAAGTACTTTATAAGTGCTACAAAGTATGTTATAAGCACCCTAAAGTTAATTAGGATTATTTCATCAAGGTTGTAAAAATCTCAGTAGAAAAGATAATTTATTTTCTATCTAGCATAATTTTAGTATATGAAGGCATTCAATAAATTTCTGTTAAACAGAATAACCTATGTTTACCTGCTAGTGTGTTCAGTACCTGTTTACTAGCTTATACATGAAATCCAAGACAATACAATGTTAGTTATGTGTGTTTCTTACTTATTGTTACTTAAAACTCAATTACAGCCAGGTGTGGTGCCTTAGCCTAGAATACCAGGACTGGGGGAGGCTGAAGCGGAGCAATCACAAGTTAGCATCTAGCCCAGGCAGCTGCACACTGGTCGCGAAATTAAAAAAAAATTAATAAATAGAAGCTGGAGATTTGCCTCAGATTTACCTCAGATTTATCTCAATGGTTTACCTCAGTTCCCTCTACATATTGGGGAAAACAGAAACAAAAACAAATTGGATTATAAGGAGGAGTTTGTTAAAAAGTAAAATATTAAATTGAATAATACCTACTTTTAGGTACTTTGAGTTCTTTTTTTTTGGTGGAACTGGGGATTGAACTCTGGCCCTTGCGCTTTCCAGGCAAGCACTTATTCTACTGAGCTACCTCCCTGGCCCCTGAATTCTTAAAAATATAAGTATGTTTACTTAAATTATTAAAATGAAGTTTTTCAAAAAACATACTTCATAACATGCAACACTTATTTATCCAATTTCAAAATTTGAAAAATGAATTTTATTGAATATAATGTATTCTATTGTGTTTCAATTGAATATAAGCTGCATTTTTTCATGAATTTAGCTAAGCTCATTAATGTATTTATTATTAAATTACATGTAAATTTGGGTAATTTAGGTGGTTTCAGATGTTAATTAGAATTTTTAAAATACACTGAGATGTAACAAATTCACCATTTCTATTGGTGTTCTATTAAAGCCCAAGTAATTTCTTTATAGTAGCTTATGAAAATCTCTTAAGTAGGAGGTGGGCAAGATAACTCAGCTGACTAAGCCCCTGCTTAGGCAAGTGCAGGGACCAGGATTAGATCCCCAGCACCACATGCCACACTGACCTCACCCTGGGAGTGCTGAGCCTGCCAAGACTGGGCAGGGTGGCGCACTCCTATAAGCCCAATGCTGGGGAGCCTGAAAATAGGAACATCAGTAGGAGTCTGACCTGCATAGTGAGAACCTATACCAAATGTATTTTTAAAAAATATCTTAAGTAGAGAACTGAATATGCACAATTCCCCAAATATGAAATTCAATTTACCTCAAAGTTGCAACATGTACTACCCCAAAATATAATATTTTCTTTATTATGTATTTGGTACAGGGTCTCACTGCACAGATCAGAAATCATAGTGATCCTCCTGTTTTCAGCCTCACAAGCTCTGGGATTACAGTCTCCTACCACCAGATCCAGCCTGAAATGCTGTCTTAGTGCGCCCTGCTGGTGGGGCCGGCACTGCTCACTGGGGATCCAACCCCAGTTCCTGCACCTGCCTAAGCAGGTGCGTTAGTCCTCTGAGCTATATGGCCAGCCCTTTGTATTTTTAAACCTAAATTGTAAAATGACATTTACAAGGTGATATTTATTTAGGGAACTAATATTTGAAAATATTCGTGCCTCAATTACTAATATTATCGAAGTTAAACATTCATTTCCTTCTACAAAGCTATCTTTGTCTTTTTTTTTCCAAAATTTTATTGACAAACAGCAATGAGACAGTTTCAAATCAAATCAGAAGTACAGTTTCAACAATATCTTTGTCTTTAATATTGAATCTTTTACGGTTTTATATTTTAAATGCTTATGAATATGTCATTTCATATTTATAAAATGAATATGAAATGCTTTAGGTCTCTAATCTTTTTACAGAATAGTTACTTTAAGTTTATTGGTGAAATTTAGTTATACAGAATGATCATATTCATTGTTTTGAGCATTGCATTGAGTTTGTACCTTTCAATAGAAGATATCCTAAATTCTTCCTCATAATTTATATGTAAAGAATGCTTATCATTTTATAAAATAATATTGATAAGGAATAGGAGTTTTAAAATGTGATAATTTAAACCAAGATTTGTTCTATTGGAATTTTTCTATTTCAAGAAATGCTGACATCTAGAAGTCACTGGGGCAGAGATAAGGACAGTAAACTTGTGTTGCCTGAATTTGACAACATTGGAATTATAGTTTAATCCTTTCTTCAAATAATCCTTGTGCTGTTGTAGATATGTGTGAGGTAGAAATAGGTCTTATTTTGTGACTTTCATACAAAATATATACAGCTTGATTGTAGGCATATGCTTTATTTATTTATTTATTTATTTACTTATTTATTTTGTATTTTAGGGAATAGTCTACAGGGTGTTCTGGGTCTCACTACTAGATCGGACTTGTAGTTATCTGCCTGTTTACAGCCTCCCAAGAGCTGGGATTACAAGCATGCACCACCACGCCCAGTCTCAATTGCTGTCTCAGCATGACTTAGGGTAGGGCTGGCACAACAAGCCCAGGATCAAACTTGGTCCCTGCACCTGCTTGTAGGCACTTTAATCTGCTGAACTATTTGGCCAGCCCAGCTCTTTTTAATGGATTATTATGAGGATATTGCAGATGAAATCTTAACACTCCCAGTGTATTCCTAAATCCCATTATTTCAAGCAACTAGATTTTAATTAGATGAGTAAACTGATTTTGCAATGAGTCAGTGAAATACTTGAGTCTGTCTCCCTGGATTTCAATGTGACTGTCCCTGATGAATGACATTTTAGGTTCCCCACCCAAGGTTAAAACACTATGGATTCCAGAATGCTAAATAATCGCTAGCTCTGCCATCATAACACTTTCAAGCAAGTGATTATTGAAGACTTTCTGTGTGCAGAATTATGAAACAGCACAAAAATAATACTGAGGTTATAATCCTAACTTCTTTGGTTGTTGGCCTGACTAAACATACATGTGTGAGTGTAATGCACTCTTACACTTTAGAGAAAGAAAAGAGGAATTAAAGGAATGAAGAATTGAAACAGAATTAATCAAGGCAGGGCCATTTTTATCAAATTTTTAAGGCTAGTTTTCCAAATTTTAACTCTTTGGATAAAATAAAATTTAACCTTTGTTTGCATTAAATAAACGCATGTCCATGAGGCCACCAAGACAAACTACTGCACCAAACCTCAGAAGTTGGGGCCAAGGCCCTAGCTCAGTTCTTTAAGTGGCTGCTTCCACAAACCTGTCAGCCTCAGATTGCTGTAGTTCGATCCCCACAACATTCCAGCTAGCCAAAAGTGCCCTGAAGACATTCGAAGTGCAAAAAAAAAAAAAAAAAGAAAGAAAAAAACCTCAGAAGTCCTATCTGGTGGGATTTTCTGTCTAATTTTAATAATTAGATAATCTGCAATTTAGTTAAGTGTGTTTATCTGGAATAAAATAATAAAATATGATTATGTTTCACAAAAAAAACCCAAAAAAAGCATGAATGGTTAAAGGCATTACATTTTAACATGCATTAAGAATAAATGTCCTTTTCACACAAAACTAAGTACAGATTGGAAATTATACTATTTATAACCTTAAAAAAGAAAGTATAAGTGGGAATAAGAATAGATTATCTACTAAGAAATTGTGTGTTACAATATGAAGAATAAATATCACGTAGCAGTTTCTTAATAGTACAGCAAAATGTGTTTTCCAGAAACTGTTTGCATCAGAAAAATCATTTAAAACATAATCTGTGCAACAATTTAAACTGATGATAAAAGTGGAAATGGAAAAGAATAAGAATTGCTTCTGAATAGAAAATACTTGATACCAGCTATGTTTATTGATATTTTGTGCAAAAAGAGAAAATAAAAATGCAATTATTTCAGCTACTTTCTCAGCTAAAACTGTTAAGGAAAACTTAGAAAAATGGCCAACATCACAAGATGACTTTTTATGACATTTTCAATGTACCTTCTGTGCATGTACTTCTAGTCTAAATTATTAGCCTGGTCTACGTTCCCTTTACCTACTTCAGATTGAATTTTTGAAGCAATAAACACGAACAGCACAAGTGGAAAATAGAACCACTTTATTTCTTCACTTACAGAAGGTCGAACATCTTTGGATTGCTGGAGTTATAGATTTTTCAAGATGTGTGCTTCACAGTGAAGTCAAATGATATTACTTTTCTCTGGAATTACTAGAAAACTAAAAAAAAAAATCATTAGTCCTAAATTCCAGATTCCATTTATACTGTAAGTTATTCAAAAGTATCTTGACATTCCTCTTTTTTGGTAACATTTTTCCATAAGAATGAACAACCCTTGATGACCACAGCTCAATTGTCAGCTTTATGAATTACATTCTGTGCTAACGACCTGTCTTGCAAAGTGTACCACTCTTAAACGCACACAGCATGTCTACTACTAGGAACTTTAAGCGTTGAGAAAATTGCTTGAACGTATTTCTATGTCGAACCATTTCTTGAGTCACTTTCTTAAGCTGCTCATTTCTTCCATGAATCTAATGCAAAACTAGCAATAGGTCAATTAAAATAGAGTAATAATTGTCATTCAGTGGTTACATAATATTTATGTTATTACCACGCTGAGATTTTTTTTTGTCTTTCAGTAAATATTTAATTATTTAATTATTTATTTGTATTTATTTATTGTTGGCTGGCTCAGCTCACTCTGGGGGCCAGGCTGGCTGGCACAGTATGCTGGGGATCAAACCACAGTCCCTGAATGCTTGCCTAAGTTTGCCTAAGCAGGTACTTTAGACTACTGAGCTATCTCACCTACCCCCAGTAAATATTTAGTAGCTGTCCACTAATCATCTGCTAATATAGAAGGGTTTAGGAAAGGGAAGAAGTCCTCTGCTCCCAAACAGGTTACATTTTATGCCTTCTCTCCAGTGGTTTTTCCTGTGCTTCCATTTAAATGCACTCAGAATACTCCTGTTGGAAGTGTATACTGAGTGGGAAAACTACTGAACTACACAACGACAACTTTAACTCACTCAAATGATCCTGTTAATTGATTTCTTGATACAAATGGGCCATGGATGTCTCATTTCTTAAAGACACTGCAATGTAAGCTTTGTAAGTAACTCACTGCTTCATATTGGCAACTACATTATGGTTCATATTGGTATCTGCATTATGTACAATGGACTTAACCTACACAGTATTGAGATAATAGAACAATGTGTTGCATAATCAGCAAAATCACTGAAGTTATTCAAACTGCAAGTAGGATGTTGGAAAAAAAATGCTCAGTATTCCTAGTCATCATTGAAATGCGAACTAAAACCACAAGCAGATGTCATACACATATTATAATGGATACTTTCAAAAAGAGAAAAAAGAACAAATGTTGATGAGTATGTGGAGAAAAGGGAGTACTTTTATAATGTGGGTAGCAATGTAAAGTGTTACAGCCATTATGGAAAACAGAATTGAGGTTCTTCAACAAATTAAAAATGGAACTACCATATGAGCTAGCGATTATATATATATATATATATATATATATATATATCTCCAAAGGAAATGAAATCAGCATGTTAGCTTATTGTACTAGCAATTTCATTGCAGCGCTGTTCACAATAGCAAGTATATGAAATTGATCTGCGTCTGTCACCCGACGAATGAATAACAGAAAGTGATTCAACCCTCTAGAAAAACACTGCAACAGATAATCTGTCATTTGAACTAACATGGATGAATCTCAAGAATATTATTTCAAATGAAATACACCAGGCACAAAAGACAAATACTATATAATCTCACTTTAAAAGGCAATCTAAAACAGTGTAATTCATAGAAGCAGCTAGCAGAATAGTCGTTCCCAGGTGATGACAAATAGAGGAATTTGTGAAAGGGTATAAAATTTCAGTTATGCGGGGTAAACAAGTCCTGAATCTAATCTACTACATGGTAGTTGTATTTAACACAATATTTTAGGGGCTGGTGAGATGGCTCAGTGGTCTAAAGCACCTACTTAGAACAAGCTAAGCAAAGCAAAGTACAGGGACCGCGGTTCAATCCCCCAGCACCACATGCCAGCCAGCCCGCCCCCTGGTGGGCTGAGCTGGCCACACACACACACAATAAATAAATAAATAAACTATTTTATGCTAATCATATGCTCAGAGTAGGTCTTAAAATCTCTTGCCATAAAAAGTTTCTTATACAGAGTGACAAGTGTGTTGATTACTTTCATTTTGATAATCACTTCACAATGTGTATGTGTTTCAAAACATCATTTTCTATGCTGAAGGTATATGTGTATAAATTTTATTTGTAAATCAATAAAGCTAGAAAATAAAAACAAAAGGAAGGAAAATAAGTTGGTAATTTTAATGAATACAATAATAAAAACATATGTGTTTCTCACACACCTAGAGCATAAAAGTAGGAGTCTTTAAAACATATAGTGAAATATTTAATAATTAGAAGTGATGAAAGGAAATGAAGAGAAAGTCAGTGGTAAATTCTCAGCCTGTCTTTGGAAGACCCAGAATTTGGAGATATCATCTGTTATTTCATATATATTTTTAAGAAATTTATCACTGAAGCAGTCATAGAAGTGTGAGTTTACAGTGAGAAAATGACAGGTCTGCTTTAGAATAGTGTGATAAAAATCCTTATCTTTTTGAAAGTAATTTTGAGGTTAAAAGAGAAGTCTAGTTTCTGTAAGCATTTTTCAGTTGTTATATTTTAAAGGAAAGTAAAGCACTGTTTGGAGAATTTCCACATGGTTGATATTTATTAAACCTAACAGGTAAAATTACTTTCTCCAGGTTCATTAGAGTTCACATTTTGTATTGTTTGTCAGGATAACTTCATAAGGGATCTAGGGATGATAAATGAGGTTGTGATGAAGTTCTACTGAAGGAAAGCCAAGGGGCTTTGGTTTCTGTCAGACATAGAGTGTGCAGCATTCTGGACTACAGGGAGGTCACCCTCTGCATACATCTCTCTTGAGATTGAATCTGAGACATTCTAGATTTCTCTTCCTACCCAAAAATTCATACTGTAATTATCTAAATCTCCTTTCTGAAGAAAATAAATGGCACATTTTAATAAGAACAGTTTATTTTCATCACATAGATGAAATGAGAATAAATTGAGAAAGGCCATAATAAGACTCAAAAATGAAAAGTAAAATCTCCAAATCATTGTGTGATTATGTTCCTAATGAACTGGATGGAGTTCTGTTTAACTTAAAGGAGGCCGCCCAATCACCTTCTATTCAGCAGTTGCTAGGCATTTTTACTCTTGATAGTCTTGTATGTTGGTGGTAAAGTCTGTGACAAAGAGGTGCTCCATGGACCATGAAAGCCACAGAAGCCAGCAGGTCTAGCTCCCCTTAAAGAAAAGAATGGGGCATTCTAGGTAGAAGGACAGCATATGCTAAGGAGTGAAACTAAAATGTGTGGTACAAAAATATAGTCTAAGCTTTCTCATGTGAATAGATGCAAAAATCCTAAGAAAGAGGAAAATATTAGCAAATCAAATGCAATTAATTATCTGTGAAAAAGATAAAACATCATGATCAATTTGAGTGTTTAATATAGAAATGCAAATCTGGTAAATCATTTTAAAATGAACCAAAATATTTCATAATAAATAAGAAAAATCATGCATCAAAGATGCAGGAAATACATCTGGCCAAATTTAAATTTAAAAAACTTTTAAAACTAGGATAGAATAATATTTAGTCAAAAAGTTTCTGAAAATTAAAACACTCACATGAGCACATTTGTACTTAGTGATGAATGATTAAAATTTTTTGCCCTAATGTCAAAAGTAAAAATAATTTGACTACTCTCACCATTTTCATTCAGCATTTTACTAGGGATGTAGTTAGTTTGAATATATAGAAAATCTAAAGTAATATAGTTGGTTTTTTACTGATTAAAACTACCATAGCAATTTCAAGGGGTTAATATATAAAGCCTTTTTTCTTTTTACATACCAACAACAGGAATACAAACTTTTAAATTAAATGTCAAAAGAATACAATTCATGGTGGCTTTTCAAAATTCCAATATCAGAACTAATCTAAAACACTTTCATGGATGTGAAGACTTAGGATATAATTTCTAATCAAATAGATGTATACGTTCAACCAATACTAGCACTCCTGATAATCTTTTAAATCAAAACTTATGATCTTATTATAAAATTTAATAGAAATACAAAGGACTAAAGATGTTAAAACCAGTATGAAGAATATAAAATTAGGTTTTGTTTGGTTTTTGGTACTGGAAATTGAACTTAGAACCTTTAGCTTGCAAAGCAAGGGCTGCGTGGCTGAGATACATCCCCAGCCCAATAGTAGTAGATGTGACAAGACTAGACTTCAAGAATTATGATAAAACCATAATAATTAAGGCTGTATAATACTAGAGCAAGGATAGTCCAATAGACTTAGGGCCCCAACTGCAGAATGCAGGAATAGTTTCATACATATATGGTCAAATGATTCACAGCAATGGCGAGAGTGCATTGCAGTAGGGAAAGGTGATTTTCAAAGTATGAATCACTTGAATTTTCCAGTGAAAGCACTGATCTCAACCATGACCACACACTGTATGTTAAATTTAAACACCATTAGACTTGAGACCAAAGTGTAAAAGTAATAAACCTCATAGAAATTATTGTAAGAATATATTTTCATTATCTTGGTGAGAGAAAAACTACCCTCAGTGTAGGAAAACGAAAACAATAAGAGAGAAAAAAGAAGGACAACAGTAAAGACATCATTAAAAGTAAGAATTTCTTAGTTCAGTGGTCTAAGTGCCTGCCTGGCAAGCACAAGGACCAGGGTTTGATCCCCAGTGTCCCCTGCCATGCTGGATCTGGAACCCCAAGCACACTGAACTGGCCCCTGAAACTGGGTGTGGTGGTACACGCCTATAATCCCAGAGCTGGGGAGGCTGAGACAGGAAGATCATTAAGAGTCCAAGCTGCATGGAGAGACCCGGTACCAAATAAAGAAAGAAAGAGAAAGAAAGAAAGAAAGAAAGAAAGAAAGAAAGAAAGAAAGAAAGAAAGAAAGAAAGAAAGAAAGAATTTCTGCTTATCAAACATCATATAGAAAATACAAAGTAAGAGACAATGTGGAAGAAGATACATGCATAATGGATCGTTAACCAGAATCTGTAAAGAATTCCTACGAACTAACTTAAAAGAGAAAGAAGAGGGACAGAGAGAGACAGAGAGAGGGGAAAGGAGAAGGGAGGGAGAGAGAATATCAATCAACAGAGAAGTGAGTAATGGAAGAAAATTTTAAAGAGCACATTAGAGCTCTCACACATTGTTTGTGGATGTGCAATTTTTTCTTTCTTTCTTACTTTTTCCCTTTTCTCTTTCTTTCTTTCTTTCTTTCTTTCTTTCTTTCTTTCTTTCTTTCTTTCTTTCTTTCTTTCTTTCTTTCTTTCTTTCTGTACCAGCAACCAAACTCATGACCTTGTGCTTGCTGGGCAGGCACCATGCCACTGAACTATATCCCAGGCCAATGGTTTTGGAAAAACATCATGAAGCCACATTAATTAAGGCAATGTTTTGTATTTACTACTGAGGGTTATTATTCAATATCTTATAAGTTGGTAATTCTACCCCTACATGTAAATATATACACTCAACATAAATATATATGCACAATATAAGTGTATTTACCAAAAGATAAATATGCATGTATATTGAAACTATTTTTATTTCTACTAGCCTCGAACTAGAAAGCATCCAAAAGTGAATCCATAGTAAGATGCACAAATAGGTTTTGCTTCATTGATACGAATGAATACTGTATCATGACCAGTATTTTGGCCCTCACCAGTGTATCTGAGCATCATACGTACAATGTTGAGCCCAAGAAACCAAATACCAGAGTATGTGCAGCATGATCCTATTATGTTTCTAAAAAGAGACAATTACTTTATAATATTATTAGTTTGAATAATCCAGCTTTGGGAAGAGAAAGGTACAAAATCTCAATTTTGTTGCTAATTACATAATGTGTTCACATTTAAATGCTTTGAACTCTGTATCATCTAAACCTTTCTCAGTTGTGTGTGCAACATTTAATAATGAACGTTACTTGTCATATTTTCAGTACCAAGTGAAGTTGTAAACTGCTCTGCTCTGTGTGTGTGTGTGTGTGCGCGCGCGCGCGTGCTGAGGCTTCAACTTGGGTCTCTTGCATGCTATTCACGCGTTGTACCCCTGGTCTGCATCTCTAGTCCCGAAAGTATAAACTGTTACAAGCAGAGGCTGGCTTGTTCCTCTTATTCATATGTTATGCAACCCATTGGTTTTATTCCCATCCATTCAATTAATTCAGTGGAAGTCACGCGTCATTTAAAGACGGAGACATGTCCTGAAGAACAAAAATCACAGAGGATTATTCCAAGGCTTTCAAACCTAGTGACATTTTCTGTGTTGGGCTTTGAAATACTTGGGTTGTTACATCTTTATTCTTCCATTTGCTTCCTATTTTATTATTATATCTGTACTTAGAGTTCTAGCCATATCCTATCATTGTGTTTTAAGAACAGAGAGCTTGCTTTTTTATTTTTATAGGCTCAAAGATAGGAATTTACCTTTGGATGAATCACAAAAATTCTTAGCAAAGTAGTAACAAATTGAATTCAACAGAACATTAAAAGGATTACCCATTACAATCCCTAATGGAGTTTATCCCTGAGTGGCAGGAATGGTTCAACATACATAAACCAATAAACATATTGATCATATTAACAAGATGAGAGACAAAATCAGGTCATCATCTCAATAGCTACAGAAAAAGAATTTGAGAAAATTCAGCAGTTTTTCATCATGCTATTATCTCAACAAATTGTTCAGAGAAGTACAGTACCTCAGCGTAACAAAGGGCACATTTTTCTGTTTTGTATCTTAGCAAAGGGAATAAGGGTGTTCAGGGTCTCACTACTAGGTTGGACTTATAGTGATTCTCCTGTTTACAGCCTCATTATTCCACTGCCACTGAAGTTTGCTGAACTGTTTTATCCAATGATCTTCATGAAATTAACTCTTTTAATGTATTTATTTATTAATTGCAGGGACTTCTATCACTAGAACCATCATATCATTCACCCTCTTATATGAGCAGATACTTTATTTTATGTTATTTTATTGTGAATTTAGGGAAGGGACTACAAGGTGTACAGGGCCTCCCTACATAGATGGGACACATAGTGATCCTCTTGTTTTCAGCCTCCCAAGTGCTGGGATTAAGGCATGCGCCACCATGCCCAGTCTCAACTGCCATCTCAGCGCGCCCCAGGGGTGAGGCCAGCACAGCAGTCACGGGGATCAAACCCCAGCCACTGCACTCTGCCTAAGCAGGTGCTGTAGTCCGCTGAGCTATCAGGCAGGCCCATGAGCAGATTTTTTTTTTCTGCGTTACCAGGGATTGAACTCAGGATGCTGCACTTGCCAGGCAAGCACTTATTCTACTGATATCTCCCGGCCCTACCAGATATTTTAACTAGTTTTGTTAAAAGATTCTTTCTGAAACTTTTAGAGTCATAGATTCTACACATAAGTAATTTTTCAAGATTGATATACTTACCATTTTATCTTTATCTGTTATCTGGTACAAGTGTACTGTTCATCACTAATTGGGGCTATAAGGCATAGAATCCTAGAATTAATTATTATTATCTTAATAATATGAGTAAGAAACAGCATAAGAATAAATTTATCAACATTGTATGTTGAATATGGATGGTATCTCATTGTGTGCTTACATCCACATATTTCTCTGAACTTTACAACATTTTCAATAATTATCTCATCAATTTTTTTTTTTTTTTTTTTTTTTTTTTTTTTTGTATTTTAGGGAAGGGTCTACAGGGTGTTCAGGACTGACTACTAGATCATAATGATTCACCTGTTTACAGCCTGCCAAGAGCTGGGATTACAGGCACGTGGCACCACACCCAGTCTCAATCCCTATCTCAGCGTGCCCAGGTGGAAGGACCAGCACAGCAGGCCCGGGGATCAAACTCCCAGGCCCTGCGCCTGCTTCCAGGTGCTTTAATTCGCTGAGCTATTTGACCGGCCCTATCTCATCAATATGTACTATTTCATATGACTAGTCTTAACATCTTGTATTATATTCCACTCAGCCTCAGAGTAAACCTTCACTCTCAAGAGCTGTATTTTGCAGTTGATTACAAAACTACTTTCAGAAAACCTACTCGTAAATTTACAGTGTGTATTCATTTACCTATTCTCCCCAATGGTGTCTGTGTTTGCCATTAAAATAGACTATATGAACAAACTTGCCTGTTCTGTCCTATACTTTCAACCAGACGGCAAATTCAGTGCACAAAGTGTTTGTAGTGAATCAATGAAAAAATTAACATTAACTTAATTTCAGTGAGGGATAATATGTGGTGGCCCAAATTTTGTAATAAAAGTTAGGTTAGTCTGAAGCAGGTAAGAACATAGGTATTTATGCTGCTGGAAAGTCATTCACAATCAATCCTTGAAAATTTCAAGAGAAAAACATTTTTTTTTCTCTTTGAGTCAGGAACACAAAGAGTTTCATTCTTTGTTCTACCATTTTTTTAAATAAATATTTCTTTAAGTGGTCTTAAAAGTTAGGAAGCGATGTTTTTAGAATTGAATAGCGATCCTTGTGTAGCCTATATTTGTGTATGCATTTTGTGAATTCCCTAATGACTTATTTAGTATTTACTACACACTCAGTATGGGCTTTCTAAAGCTTTCCAAGGTGTGATTTAAAGCAAACGTAAGATTTATTTTTCACTAAATTTAAGGAGATAGTTTTGAAAATAAAATTTAAAGCTCTTTTTCCCTTCTATAGTTCCTGTTTGTGTCCAATGGCATTTAAGTAAACATCTAAAACTGTTTTTTTTATAATGGTAAGAGAATCTTGAATTACATTTGCATATTTACTGTTCCCAGACTGCTGTGCTGGTAATAGCAAGCACAGAGTTTATTCAAATAGTTGCTTTTGAAACACATGCAAGGTCAAAGAATATCCAGGTGGTTTTGAGCCTTTTAGTGACACAGATACACACAAAATGAAAATTGGAGCTAGATTCCTGCAATACTGTGGGCTAAGCAATGCTAATTTATACCTGAAAATTCATTCTATTCAACTCAGCAGGCTGAAGTAGCTCATCAATGTGATAATTATAACTGAATGTGAATAGAGAAGGAATTAAGAAGACAGGACTGCTGTTTATACTACTTTTATAGAGAGGTTAAAATGAATCCCATTAATATATACTTAAGATATATTTTATGCACACTTTACATTGAAAGTGAATAGAAATTTTGAAGTAAAGATTTTGACATTGTTAAAAACAAAAATGTACTGATTGTGCTCCACCAATAGAAACTGATAGTATTTTTTGAAAGACTCACAAATTATAGTGTTGATCTTTGTCCATTTTTAGCATTATATATTGTTTTGTTTTATTTTGTTTTGTTTTGTTTGTAGTCCTGGGGATCAAGCTCAGGACCTTTCACTTGCCACATAGGCGCTTATGCAAAAGAGCTATCTCCCTGGGCCCTTGCATTGTATTTTAAAGCCAAGAAAATAACAATGTTAATGACCAGCCTAATATTTTTAAGAATGTGTGTGTGTGTGTGTGCATGTATACATTCTGAGGTAGGTTTATCTATTTTTTAATTAGAAATGTTCTCTAAATCATCCTAACCAATTTGATTCATTTTCCTATTTAACATTTTCCAGCTCACATTAGACCTTGGATGAGAGCAAATATATCATTCCTGTAGGCTTTCTACCTGGTTGAGACTCCAGTTTGATATTACTTCAATTCTTTAAAAAATTTAGTACATGCATCTCTAGAATTCTTTATCTGGAATACTAGGAGAGATAACTGTGAGAATATAATGTACATTGACATTCCATTAGTCTAATGTGTTCTTCCATTGTCTTCCACGCTGATACTAGATGTATGTTTACCAAAGTAAAGGCACTAACCTCAGTAATTCAACCCGCAGCAAAATTCTAATTAATATTTTTCTGTTCTCTGTTTTCTAAATTTTGTTTCATTGATGTTAATTTGTTTAGTATATAAGATAATGGTTTTGACAAACATACATACTTGCGTTTTGTTTCATGCCAGCATTTTGAACTTGACATGACAACCTCCATTTTCTTATCTGTTAAAAGAGATAATGTCATGTACTTGGCTGGTTTAAGATTAAACTAACATAAGTAACGTCCTGACACAACGTTAGCTCTCCATGTTTGTGACATCTTTCAGCTTCTCTAATCAGTAAACAATTTTTATTTAAAATAATTCATTTTTATTTAATCCATTTCTTATCTTAGGCAACTAATATTTGTAGGCCCTCTGGCTCTTGACTGAAAATTCTAATATGCAATATTTATGGTTTAAAGTTAAAAAGGCTCATGTGTTTTCAAGGTGATTGGATCAGGAGAGTATTATATCCATCAGTGGATTTATCAATTGATGAACTCAGTAGTTCAAGTTCTGGTAGGAAGTGGGGTCTGGTCAGAAGAGATGAGTCACTGGGACCTAGCTTGCAAGGGTGTATTCTTGCCTCAGCTCCTCTTCCTGGATGCAATGAGCCAAGCAATGTTTTCCTGATAGTCTCTTCCATCATGCCTTTTCTCCCTCAGAGCCAGTCACCCAAGACCTGAACCCCATGGAAAATGAGCCAAGTAAATCTTTGCCTCAAATCGTGAACCCAACAATAGTAAGGCATGTATAATGCTGAACTCTACAGCTCATTCTATCTGCCTCATAGCAATAATAACTTGAGATAATAGGACCTCTACCATATATATGTAAATTATATACCTATACAATTACATGTATTACATATAACTACATATATTACATATTATATGCATATATATTACATATGTTAATATATAGATAGCAAATCATGGATGCTTCACTGTCCCCATTTCCAATTCCATGCTTGGAATTGATGTAACCTATGCCCACATTCTTGTATGACTAAAATCATGTCTTTTATTTTCAAAACTTAGTTCAGTGTAAATATTATGTAATTGGTTCATATAATCTAAGAAATAATGACAAAGGGAAAAACTGCATGTTCATTACAAAGAATTTTTTTCAGATACTTTCAGTTCATGGTTGGTTCAATCTGCGGATGCAGAGCCACGGATTTTAGAGGCAAGGAAGCTTATGAGGGAGTTGTTTAAGCGCCTGCTGGGGCAAACCCTGTTAGGCACAGGGGATCATGGTTTGATCCCCAGCTCCCCAGGCCTTACCAGACCCGCCCTTATGGCAGCATGAAACAACCAAAAAAAAATCCTTCTCAATTTTTGGGCCTGCCAAATAGTTCAGCAGATTAAAGCACCTGCTGAGACAGATGCAGTAGCCAAGGTTCCATCCCCAGCATGCAGTGCAGGCCCTGCCCCCATTACAGGTGCACTGAGGCAGTGATTGAGACTGAGTGTGGTGGCATGCACCTGTAATCCCAGCTCTTGGGAAGCTGAACACAGGTGGATCACTACGAATCCAATCTATGCAGTGAGACCATGTAAACCCTATAGACTCTTACTAAAAAAATAATAAATAATAATAATAATAATAGATTTTAGAGGCTCTTATGGATAAAACAACAGAGGGAAAAGAATGGTAGAAGAGAAAGATGGAATCAGATGCTCCAGCTGAGAGTCTAGAAATAAATTCAAGGAGTGTGTGAGGGAAAACACTGGCTGAAATGAGACAGAAAAAGAAAAAGGAATAACTGCAAAATCAGAAATGTGCAAAATAAGAAATAGAGGAATTGGCACTGTGTCTCCCCAAAGAGGTTTACTATATTTTGCTTTCCTATCTGAAGTGCCCCTTGCTCTTCTTCACTATTGCTGTGAAAACTCCAGGATTTGTTAGGATTGTTCTCCAACTAGAGTCTGGCCCTGAAGTAAGGCACATCTTTGGAGCGGGACACTTTCTTTTGTGCTGAGCTAGCTTTATAATATACAACTCTGTAGTTTTTAAGATGAGGATGATAGAAAATGGATAGATAGATAGATAGATAGATAGATAGATAGATAGATAGATAGATAGATAGAGGAAATATACTATTTTGTAAATTCTGTTATAGTCATTTTCTACACCTAATTTTCTCAATCATGGAAACTAAAATGACAAAGGATCTTTTGATTTCTCTCTTTTATCCTCAATAAACTAAATACTATTCCTTCAACTTAGGATATGAAGGCAATAGTTTTAAGTTACTGAGAAAGTATTCTTCAGAAGTGTCTTCAGTCAGTACAGCACAGTAGTTCTTCGACATCATGCCCTCTAGACTATCTGGACAGCTGTAATAAAACACTACAGACTGGGTGGCTTGTAAGCATCAGAAATTTATTTCTCAGAGTGCAAGAGGCTGGGAAGCCCGAGATCAGGCTCCTGATGGCTTCAGGGGGACTGTGAAGGACTGCTGTCGAAGGTGCAAAAGGCACTTTCTTGATATAGGCTCACCTTTAGGTTGTGTAAGAGATTTGCTCACCTCTAGGTTGTATGAGAGATTTGTCTGGGTCCTTTTAATAAAGGCCCTGATCCTGCCTGTGAAACTTCAGCTCTAATGCCCTAATCACTTCTTAAAAGCCCCATCTCTAAATATCATGTTAGAGATTAGGTTTCAAACTATGAAATTTTGAGAAAAGATTAATTCAATCCATAGAAACATGCACTTTTAATTAAATTTATCAGTGTATCCATATTGTCTGTGAAGTAATTTCTTATAGATAATAGCACTATTATGTGACTTTCACTCTAAA
>NW_004524741.1:3760308-3761367 GCF_000260255.1 Octodon degus
AACCTTCTTATTCATTGAATTAAGAGAATGTAGCTGTATATCTATCCTAACTATTATGAATATACAGATAAAAAATGGTCCTCCATTTGTATCTCCTTTTTTTTGTTTAGTTTTGTCAGAGAAGGGTGTTCCCTTGTCATTTAAATATTGTAGGTGCATGAATTCAGCAAAATATTCCAATATAGTCCAGTACTTCCCGTTTGTTGCTATACTTTTAAGAAATTTAAGTGTAATTTAATTCCATATGCTTTTGTCTTTTTCCTCCAACTCTTTTAAACATTGGACCCACAAAACGGGGGCAGTGAAGAAGATACAATTCCATTATTTTTAAAACACTGAGTATGGAATTGTGGGAGAAGAAAGAGGAAGGGGATGATAGAATCAATACAAATGAAGGGAAGAAATCAATGTGAAAATGCTTGTCTTAGTCAGATATGCATCCCTGAAATGCAACACTGGATGCCCACAACCTAAAAAGGAGGAGAGATTAATTTTGGCTCATGATTAAAGCCCGCAGTTGAACAGGGCCATGGCAGAAGGGAATGGGGGAGAAAAGCTGCTCATGCCACAGTGGCCTAGTGTCTCAGTTACTCTTCTTTCATTGCTGGGACAAATACCTGATACCCAAAATGAAGGAAGAAAAGGTTTATTTAGCTCACAGTCAGTGGAGGTTTCATTCTGTACTCAGCTGGCTCCAAGGCAGAGCAGCACATTGCAGAGAGCAACCTCTCATGGCAGCAGCAAAGAGCAGAGAGGAGCCAAGGGAGGAGTGGCAGCAACAATGGTTACAGAGAGGAAGTCTGTCTCCCTCAAGTTGCATTCAGGATATCTGTCCCAGGCTGGGAGTAGTACTCACACCCATTAATCGCAGCAGCCCTCATACCCATAATCCCAGTGGATTATGTGTCAATCACGAACTCTAGATGTCTGCCCTGTGACTGCATGAGGCTTTGAGGGGACAAATAAACACAAAACATAACACCTCAGAAACAGATCAAGGCACAAGTCCGCATCTTATACAGCAATTAACCACTAAGAAGAATATATGCAGTGTTATTA
>NW_004524741.1:3761682-3772724 GCF_000260255.1 Octodon degus
ATCTTGTACAGCAATTAACCACTAAGAAGAATATATGCAGTGTGTTATTAGTTGAAACTGTACTTCTAATTTGATTTGAAACTGTCTCATTGTTATCTGTTTATCAATAAAATTTTGAGAAAAAAAGAAACAGATCAAGGAAGAAAAAAAGGAAGGAGCTGACCCTTCCAGGTCACACCTTGGCCACGTGCCTCTAAACCGCTGTCCACCCTGCAACACTCAGTCACCGAACCGACTAGGCACCAAGCACACTGCTGAGTGAAGTGCCCTGTGTTTGGTCACTTTCCAGAGACCTCACCTCTGAACCCATGAGATGCTTGGGTGACGATCTCTGTCTCTATCATATGAATTCTCAAAACCAATGAAGAAATTCAATGAAAATAAGATCACTTGTAACAGGTCTTATAAAGAAGACATTTTAAAAGGAGCTTGTTTAATATTTGTACATACTAAATACTTCAAACCCTGAATGTTTTCAAAGACATTTTGTTATTTGACTATAATTAGGTACTGAGGAAAGTCCAAAGCAATGAATAAAGACCTAATGTTTAAATCCAATTATGGGCCAGCCAAATATGTCAGTGAATTAAAGCACCTGCAAGCATGCGCAGGGGTCCGGGAGTTCAATCCCCAGGTTTGCCATGCTGACCCTGCCCCCAGGGCCCTCTGAGAAGGCAATTGAGACTGGGTGTGTTGGCATGCACCTGTAATCCCAGCTCTTGGGAGACTGTAAACAGACAGATCACTGTGAGTCCGATCTAGTAGTGAGACTCTGAACACCATGTAGACACTTCCCTAAAATACAAAAAATATATATTTTTTAAGAAATGAAAGATCTTTTTCTAAATAGATTTTAAAAGCTAAATAAACACAGTTAAGTAATATTGAATACTTTTCTTCCTTACTTCACTTTGAACAATAATGAAGGATAAAAGAAAATATTGTTTGAAAAGTATTATTTTCTCCCACCTTGCGTTAATATCACAAATGAAAACTTGGACCAAACTTCATGATATTTTCTATTTCCTTAATACAATAGCCATTGAATATTTTAGCCTTTATAGATTATCTATTAATAGGGGAACATGACTCTGGGTAAATAGGTGTGGGACCAGGGACTCTTGGAAATATTTATGTAGAAGGTATGTTTAAGTTGTCAAAAATATAAAACCAAGCAAACCTGTTGCTCCAACTGAGTGAGTTTTGGTTCCAAAGTTGAATATTTCTGCCAGCAAACCAAAAACCCTACAGATAATTGTATTCACCTCTCCTGGAAGATATTTAGCAGCTCTAGTTTTAGGGAAGCGTGTCCCTGGTGGCATCTCATCTATTATTTCTTTCACAAGGCATGTTCCCCTGCATTGGCTCTGGTAAATGAGCAGCCAGATTTGAAGCATCTTGCAGTTTGGGAAATTGTAGTCTCAACTCTTAACCCCTCAGCCTCACTTTTCTGAAACCATAAATAAAGAGGAGGAGGAGGACGGTGGCACTGATGGTGAGGACAAAAAGCACAATAATGATACATATGTTCCCTTTCTGGCTTTAATCTGTGTTCAGTGAAATAATGCATATAAAACTTTGAGGACCTAGCCTCGAATGAGTATTATCTCAGTGTTAACACTTACTAAACAGCGTCCACACCCTCTATTGCATTCTAGTACTTATGATTTCCTTGATTTTCACCCATTACTGGTGGCACCAGCAAAATCACTATTTTACGTTTTTGCAGATGTCTCCCTTAAAGCTACCCAGTGCATTGTCCCTCATTTCAGGCCTAAAATCATGTCAGCCTAATTCCCACTAAAAGAGCTCAGCACAGCTATTTGTGCCATGCAGTATCCCTGCCCCTTCCCTGAAGTTTTCCTGTTTCCAAAATTAGAGTAGAGATACTTAAGTAATAGAATTTTTGTGAAGATTCTTTGTCTTGATATACGTTTAGTGCAGGACTGGACATACAGTAATTACACACACACACACACACACACACACACACACACACACACACTTTCTATATGGTATTCTGCTATGCTTTTTTAACTAAAAAGCTGATGCTATTATTTCCAATGGGTTCTTTCCATTAAAAGAAATGTTGATAAAATTATTTGATTTTAAATATAATTAGTTCAACCCAGTTTATCAGTCCTCACTGATAACCCGAGGACTGAATCACTGAATTATAGTTTACACTTAAAATTCACTGATTTTGAATTTGAAGTGTAGACTATAAACATTGATTCTATTAAAGGAAAATCAGATTGTAGAGAAGATGAAGAGGAATATTTGTGAGTAAGGCTTCTTTTGGTCTCTTAGAGGGACAGAAAGCTGATGTTTAGAGAAAAAAATTAAAAATGAGCATACTCTAGTTCCTTGAAGAAGGTAGTAAGGAAAAGGAGTACTGTGTGTGAACATGTAATCTGTGTCTTTGGACGAGGTGTGGTAGCCCACACCTGGAACCCCAGCGCTTGGGAAGCTGAGGCAGGAGGATTGCCATGAGTGAATTCAAAGCTAGCCTGAACATAGTGAGCCATGTCTCCAAAGGGAAAAAAATACACATCTTTCCTTTCCATTGTTCTGATTAAAGCTTTGTCAGTTACCGTCTCTCCCAAGGCTTCTCCCCGCTCTCAGCACTCCCTCCTACCTTCTTCCCATCTGCCTAGGAATTTGAATTTTATTCATCAGGTACTTTCAAGGCCAAAAGCCTTCTAGAATTCAAGTCAGTAAGCCTTGATTTAAGGATGGGAGTAGGTGTCCTGTCTTCACTGAAAAATATCACTGAAAAAATAGAGTAAGAAAGGACTGATGAGATGGAAATTCCTATACAGAACCTAAGAATGTCAACCCCGTGCAAGGTCCAAAAGGTGAAGGCCACCAAATGGAGGAATTGAGTCAGGTTGTATGATGGTGGGAGGTGGTGAGGTTTGCTGTACTTATGAATGAAATCAATTAAATTGTTATATAATCTCTACAAATGCTTTTTCAGACTGAGATGTTACTTATAGATAATGGAGGACCGATTTTATGGTATATAATCAAATGTTAATGTTAAAATCAATGGCAGTTTTGTCATATTATTAGGAGAATTTCATGAAAAATAATCAGCTCTATATTTACTTGTATCATAAACATGTACCACTGGTGTCAAACTCTTTCTGTTTCTTTGGATTTCTGTGACTTTAATTGCTCATTTTGGGGGTATTTTGTTTAAGGAAGTGCCAAGTAACTTCTGTTAAAGAAACATTGCTTATTGAATATGTGTTTATTTTAGTGAATTAAAAAATATGCTTTCACATCTTGATTATGTGCAATTTATCCAAATCAAGAAAGTATTCAAATTAAGCTTCTGACCAAAAGATAGATGTACAATGACAGGAATTTGCCTTGAGTAAGTAAATAACTTCAGTCACCAAGTATGTGTTTGACTATTGTCTGAATTCACTAAAAAGGTTTAAAATTATATGTAATTTAAATTTGTTTGTCAAATCTTATTTTGTATATACATCTCTAAAGAGATATAGTCCTTAATGTTTCTTGAGTATTCTTGCTATCTATGATTATGAAATATATTAGTTACTGCAGATATGTTTACGCTGAAATGACCTTTTCCTTAAGAAAGTAATGAGGATGATTATCTCCAGCTTCCTAGTAGGTAAATTAGGATTTTGGATATATTAAAAAATGATTCTGGGCCCAGCCAGATAGCTTAGAAGACTAAAGCACCTGCTTAGACAGGAGCAGGGACCTGGGTTTGATCCCCAGCATGCTGTGCCAGCCCCACCCCCAGTGCACACTGAGGTGGGGAATGAGACTGGGTATGGTGGTGCATGCCTGTAATCCCAGCACTTGAGAGGCTGAAAACAGGAGGATCACCATGAATCCAATCTGTGTAGTGAGACCCTGTAGACCCTGTACTAAATAAGTTTTTAAAAAATGATTCTGACAGAAGAAAATATCTAATGCTTCTACTTGACTAGTTGGTGAAATTTAATATGTCATCACGAAGTCTTATTACATAAAATGTTTACTTGTATCTAAATCTTTCTTTATTGTAAATAAAAACTAAATCTTAGGCAACCTAATGAGCACATAAAGAGCTGTTAAAATTATTCCCTCTTGGGCATGTCTGATAGAGTTAGCATTTCTGGGTCTACTTGGTGCCAGGCATCGTCCTCTGAGCAGAGTACAGTACAGCTTCCTCCAGTCAGCTGGAGGTGACAGTATAAAATGTGTTCAGGTAAGGATATGCCTGAATATGGTGAAAGTGAAGAACTGGGGGCTAACATGAGGATAGGAAGAGTGCATGTAGATCCAAGCTTCTGGAAAAGCTTTCTGCAAGAAGCACACCTAGCATATAGTAAGCACTCATGGAACCTTTGACCCTGTCTTATGCCCCTACCCTGATAGGTCCAGGGAGTACAAATGTAAAAACCTCCTGTTCCTGATTTTCCTGCGAAATGCAGTCTTTCAGGAAATAGACACAACTAAAAGTGATAATTGCTTCAATAATTGAATATACAAAGTGCATAAGAGACTCAGAGAAGGAAAAAATTTAATAGAGTTTCAAAAGAAAATATAAATCTCAGTATTCTAGAGTGGCTAAAAGGCATATTGACTCACAGAATAGCTTTTAATATCTGTAGAAACCAATCAAGGTTTTTTTACATTCATATTTAGATTTTCAGTTTTACTACTCTTGCTGAATGTGTGAAGCCATTCTTAGTTCAGCAATGCTTCAAGCAGAACACTTAATAGTGTAGATTTTATTAAAGATCTTAACTGATATTGGTTGGAAGAAGGTAAAGAAAATACAATTTCTGTGGAAGATTTGCATTAGATATTGTAGTTATAGGCTGTAGCATCTCCCCTGTAATTTTATGAGAATGGTATTTCCCTGGCTTTCACTGTGTGATTGCTGGTTACCTTCTGTCAGTGAGCAACAGTCTTACTGCAAAGCAGGAGCACAACCCGTCTCTTTGTCTCCGTGGTCAAAGCAATTATTTCTTAGAAAGTCGGATTTTTTCAAAATGACCATGTACAGGAGCAAACGCAGACATCAGAGATGTAAGTAGATCCTGAACCAACTTTTTCATATGACTGTGGTGGAGAAAACATACTTGATTTCTTAAAAGACTAACCATGACTTCTTCAGATACATTCTAGTAGTGGAAAAGATTCTGTAGCTCTTTCCACCCTAGCCTTTATCTTTATCCCTGTAACATTTGTGAAAGATGTTAGGGGGAGAGGGGATAATTCGCTTGTTACTATGGAAACCCTTGGAAAGGTTTACAAAATCAACAGAGAAATAGATCAAATGCAATTTCAGTCTAGCTCAGCATCCTTCATACAGGCATGATCACTGGACAGTTCTCTTTTTTGCTTTTCTAGGAGTGATAGATTTTCTTTCCTGGAAGTCGATTGAAGGGTTTGGGAAGGTAGCCTAAAACTTCTGTTTATTCATCCAATTTTAATTACAACTCTCAGAGCCAATAAAGCAGTTCAGAATGGAACAGAGAGAGAGAATTAATTGGGAATGATAAGCTGAATATGTAGCAGAGTATTCATTGCTAAACTTCTTCAAGCGTATTTGTAACATAATTCATTAAGGACACCGTTTCAGAGGGTTAAGAGGAGTCATCTGCAGTCTACCGTAAAGAAACTGATTCTGACTAGAAAGGAGCAGCACAATTAGTCTGGCCTAAAGTCAACAACAGAGATCACTATTGAACTGAAAACCAAGATAGAGCTAAAAATCACTGTCTTCTAATAAAACTGTCTATGGTAAAGCAGTATGCCTCGCATGAAAAGCTTTTCTATCACATCTCTCTCTAGTAAGTCTAACTCTAAAGTACTTTAATTTTTCTGTTGTGTGAAGTAGATATTAACAGACTGAGCCTTAAATTGCCTGTCACTGACTCTATTTACTGTTATAGTTGGGTAATGGAAACTTACTCTATAATCAGTGCTTGTACTTTTCATTATTCCTTATGTCTTTAGATGCTATCAAATATTTTTAAAAAGCAGAGAGGTCATCAGCAACAATCTATCCAAAAGCTAATATATAATAGAAATGTACTTTACCATGATTCATGTATTATTTGATGTATTTTCACTTAAAATGTGAAAACTAACAATTGTCTTGTTCAAAGTTTTATGCACCATGGAAAGCCCTGAGGAACAGCACTGCCCAACTGATTCCCTATGCCTTTTGACATCAGCTTTCTCTTATAATCAAGAAACAGCCTAAAACAGTTACTGCTATTCCTTATAAATGATTGGTGTGAAGCCTACAGTATATTGCTGATTAATTGTGGGTTTTCTCCTACAAGAGTGAATCTAAATTATGCATGAGAAGTCATCTTGCACCTTTACTCCTATGTACCCACTTGATGTTTTCCTCTGTGGGCAATCATTACCTTAATGGACATGCAAATAAACAGTTCACAGAACAGTTATTCCCAGTCTCTCCCCTAAAATGTATTTGCTGAAGTCTGTGATTAAGCCACAGGAAGAGATTGTGAATTCTGTGAGACAAGTCAGCAGATGTATAATTATATAGGCATGAATATAGTATGGTGTCCTGGAATGATTTAGTTAAAAAAAATCTAATGTGTTCTTACGTTTAATTGTATCAGTTAGCTGTATTAGGTTAGATTAACTGTTTCTGTATCTCAGTATCATACACTATCAGACAGAAAAAATAATAGAATTAAAATATATAGATATCTTTGCAATAAAAGCAAATAGAACCCTTAAGTGAATCGCTATCTTACATTAATAATATTTGAAAAAGTGTGAGAAATGCTACAATTGTTTGCATTCTGTAGATACAGAAAAATACCTAAGTTATTTCCTAATGAAAACCCAAAACATTTCCATTTTCAGTCATATCTTTCATGCGTGTGTATTTAATCTTGTAAAAGTCATAAACTCACCTAGAGGTAATTATTCTCCAGTTAAGGCAACGATTATGCTCTTAACAAAAATCTCATTGCAAGAAAAAGGAGAGAGTATTCTTGTGATTTTCTTTCAAATTAAAATACTACATAAGTTAACTTTCAAATTTTCTCATTTTCTGTGGTTTTTAACATAGTGGTTCTTAGGGAAAATAATGCAACCTCCTTTTAGAGAGATGGGAAAGGTACACAGGATAGTGTCAGGGGCTCAAAGCAAGGGAGACCAAGAATACTTGTATGACAGAATTTAAAGGATAATTTGCACTGAGCTTTTCAAAATTTATGTAGAGTTTTGAGATCTAGTCCTTACTTGTGTCTACGTCGGTTATTTATAATTTTGAGTGTGAGACACGGAGAGGGAAAAGTTCTCTCTTCCTTATCTCTGACTTGACAACTGCTATGAAAAATGAACAGTTTCAGAGTTCATTCAGGTAAGAGATTTTCACTGTGCATAACTGCAACTATCAATTAGATACAGAATTTACTAAGTGGCATTTTAAGGCATTAAAAATATTTGCATGTGTCAGGTGTTGATTTTGTCGGAGTCAAATAACTAGAAATCACTTTGAAGAAATCTAATTTTACAAATCAGGTTGACTTAGGAATCATGATTATTATGAATAACCTTTATGTTTCTTTTAACATTAAGCTTATTTGTATATCAAGCTACATTACAGTGTTCATTTAATTTTTTAAATTCTCTATATTATGTGTAAAAGAAGGCATACTTGTAACTTTCTACACCAAATCACCAGATGACCTTGAGGAAACATTTTTTGCCTTTAAAAAGTCACATGAAGAACTTTTAAAGAAATGAATATGTTCTTGGAACAGAGACATAAAAGGAAAAGGAGAGTAGCATATATCTGCTACTAAATACAGAATTTCTTACTACAACCCTCTTGCAAATCAAGCAGTATAAATATAGTTTTCAGGGTGTAACATTTTATCTTATTTTGCAGAAATGGAACAGATATGCATTTTTTATTGTTAATGCTAAGTTCAGATTAACTCACCTTCTTTGTCTATTTTATCATGGAAATACTTGATAATAACTTCAGGAACCTAGGTACTATGCATTATGGTGGATAGTATTTGTAACCTGGGCCAGTACCTACTATCTCTGTGGGCAGTAGTTTCTTCTGTAACTTAACAGATTGTGCTGGGAAGAAGCTTTCTAAAATACCCTTACCTCTAACTCCCCATGCATCCACCAAATAGATGTCAACATGTCAGTGTCAAACTCAAGACATTAGATCATTTCTCACTAGGTAACATAGGTGATGGATCTGGGGTTACATGCTTTTGATCCATGAGTGACTATGCAGTTTTAAAGGGGTTCTAGCATCCATAAGAATGTTAATCATTGTTTGTAGGATAAAGAAAATGATTGATATATATGAAGAGATACATGCATGAGTGGATATAGTCACATGCATGTTCATGTGTTATACTGCAAGTTTTGAGATATGTTTATTAAAAACACATTTTTAAAAATGCACAATTTCCTAATATATTGATTAATAAAACATATCATTGTATCTCATACATATGTGAGTACAAATAGTATGTGTTCAACAAAAACCAAATTTTTAAAATATTGTATAAAATTCTTAATAGCTTGGAATACCATATTTAAAAAAAATTTATGAGCTGAGACAGGTGGTGCATATCTGTAATTCCAGGTGGTTAAGAATCTAAGGCAGGGGAATAACAAGTTCTAGGGTATCTTGGGTAATTTAGTGACACTGTATCTCAAAATAAAATTTAGAATAGAGTTGGGGATATTGCTCAGAATTTAAGCACTTGCTGGGTACGCACAAGGCTCTGGGTTCAATCCTCCATTTAAAAGACAGGGGTTGATGGTTGGAGAGAAATGCTACATCATGTAGAGCTCTTATTGTATTTTAATGTTTGTTTAAAATCCTCATTCATAAAGGTTGGAAAATGCATGAATTAGAAAATGAATACAAGCATGATCTTGTGGCATAGACATTCATATATTAGAAATCCCTGACCACCTATAGTGCAACCTTTAGTAGGTTACTGGGTTTTCTTCACAACTCACTCAATCCTCTTATCTCCATATGCTGACTATTTTCCTTCTTCATAGATGACGTGCACCTGCCTCTTCACACATAGAAATATGTTTCACTCAAATTCTACATCCTTCATAGGGGTCTCTCTAGGTCCAAATCAAATTATTCTTAGTCTTCTTTCTTTTGAATGATGTAATTTGTGTATTTCAACAATTTTATCATATATAAGGGAAAATTATGTTTATTCCATTAATCTCTATCTTTGTTTTATGTGAGATATTTTTGAGTCTTAGTTTTGCAATTCTCAGCGTGTAATATATTACTTTCACCTAAATCATCCTTACTGCTAATCAAGTGTATCCATTCAATACTATGTTTTGATAACCTGTTACTTTCCACTTTGTTTCTCACATTCTTCTAGTACTAGGGAGGTAGCAATAAACTAAATGCTTTTGACAATGGGGAAATGAAACAAATATAAATATATGGCTTGCCAGTAGTGCTAAGTACTATGGAGAAAAAAATTGAATAAGACAGAAAGAAGTTTTGACAGATGACATAGAGAACATCTATTTTCTGTGTAGTAGTTAGGAAAATCCGCTCCTACTAAGGTCACCTCAGACGTGAAGACAGTGAGGGAGAAGCTGTGCCTCTCTCTGCCCAACCCTCAGTAGAAGTAGCACAGGCAGAGTCCTTGCTGAACCAGGATAACTGAGGAGCCACAGAGTGCAGGGTCTAGAGCCACTGGCGATAGATGAGGCCAGGAAACAGTGGGCATTGAGGGACTGGATTAAAATTGTTAACATAGAATCTAATGTAACAGTGCATTTCATTTGTCATTAAATTCATGTGATATATATATATATATATATATATTTCTAACTTTGAAGAACAACTACATAGCTTCTAGGAGGATCATAATACTTTAATAAAATAATAGTTATAATAATGACTATTTTAATCATTACACTCTGAGGGCCTGGTTTTATTCTGTATGTGTATAGACACACACTGCTCAGTGGATCTGCACTAGACAAGCAAATGCAATCATTAATTGTAAAGCAATCAAACTGTGGCATTTCAAAAGATATAAATACTGTTTGACCAGAAATATTTTGCAATGTGTCCTCTTATAAGTATTGTTGCATTAACTTTTTAGCCTTTTGGCTAAGATCAAGCATAATTATGTTTGCGTTATTGATGTATCAACGCTTTCTTTAAAATTCTTCGGGTCAGAGAAAATAAATTGATAGTTTGATACGATTGCTGTAAATATTTGCAGTGATAAACAAGGCTGTCAGCAGTCTCAGTAGGTATAGAATTTGTGCCTTCGTGCTCAGCATTAATGATAGGCTCACTCTTCCCTGATTTTAAAAAAAAGAGTTATGTTTTCTGTGATTATTAATAAAATGTTTTAGACAATCTTTGTTATACTTACTTAATGAAATTGTTTATAATAAATTAAGTAGCAAGGTAAAAATTCTATTCAAATATATTTATATTAATACTGTGTTCTCTTTGTAACCTATAACCAACATAAATCATTAACTATTAATTATTATATTATGTAATAGCTCAAATATTGACATTCTCTATTATAGTTAAAGATATCATCTGGGTTTTCAAATGTGATGTGAAGTGTGGCTAGTAAGGGGCCTCAAGAGGGCACTATTAAATTCAACCTTTGATTTCTCTATTATTGATGCTTATTGGGAATTATGATCTGACACCTGAAATTTCTACACAATTTCCTCTCAAGTTCTGTCATGAATTCTAGTTGAGAAATTGTAGCTTTGTATATTCCTCCATGGAATTGTGTCTGCATGCAAGAGTCGGGGTGATCTGATTGAGCATGCACACCGGGCCCGTGGCTTTGAGCAGAGATGTACAAGACATGACTGATAACACCGCTGATACAGATTGACCTTAAGTGGAAATTCATATTGGTCACCCTCACGCCCTTAATCACTGACTTCTACAGGCCGTAGTCAGTGGCTGTTTGTGCCTGCAGGAATCCCTCTCTCTGCCTCTCTCTCTGTGTCTCTCTGTGTGT
>NW_004524741.1:3773619-3775297 GCF_000260255.1 Octodon degus
TAATTTTATACTTCTCCTTTGTGTGTGTGTGTGTGTGTGTGTGTGTGTGTGTGTGTGTGTGTGTTTTAGGGAAGGGTCTACAGGTTGTTCAGGGTCTCACTACTAGATCAGACTCATAGTGATCCACCTGTTACAGCCTCCCAAGATCTGGGATTTCAGGCACACACCACCATACCCAGTCTCATTTGCAATCTCAGCACACCCCGGGGACAGGGCCAGCAAGGCAGGTGCATATTTTTCTACATTTAGCTGCCCAATTTTCCACAGCACTACTTGTTGAACACATTGTCCTTTGCCCATTGTGTGATCTTGCCACCTTTGTAAAAAAATCAGTTTTTTTTAAATGTAAGGACTTAATCTAGACTCTGTACTTTTTTCCCTTGGTCTATATGTCTTTTTAAAAACCTCCTATTTCATAACACGTTAACATGTGAAATGAATGACAATGGAATACCCATCTCTGACAAAAGTAAACAAAAAAGGAGGATATAAATGTGGTCCATTTTGTAGTGGAAAAAAAAATATATATATGTCTGTATATACAAAATATCATAAATATACAGCTACTTTCTCTTAGTTCAATGATAACGTTTTGAACTAATAGTATTTAGACAAGATATCATCTATGCATCTTGTACTATGAATAACTACTACAAAGAGAACAATATGCAAAGTATTAATTATTGTAACTGTCCTACTAACCTGTTTTGAAACTTTCTCACTGCTACTTCTTGCTCAATAAAATTAATATAAAAAATGGGCAAAGGACTTTAAAAGTCATTTCCACAAAGAATATGTACAAATGACCAATAAGTACATGGGAAATATGTCAAGCACCACCGGTGATCACGGAAATTGAAACCACAAATGAGGTATCACATTACACATGTTAGATGACACCTGCCAAAAAGACAACAGGAAAAGAGTGGTGGCAAGGATGTAGTGGAAAAGGTAGCCTTTACTTTGTTGTAGGAATACAAATTGGTATGGCCATTATAGAATGCCACATGGGGTTCTTCAGAAAACTAACAACAGAACTGTCAAATAACATAACAGTCTTACCTTTGGGTATATAGCCACAGGAAATAAAACACTTGTCTCAAAAGTGGTCTGCATTTCCATGTTCTCTAAAGAATTATAAAAATAAATCAAGATGTGGAATCATTCTGGGTGTCCACTAATGTATGACTAGATAAAGAAAATGTGGAACATTGAAATATTACACATGAATAAAGAGGAATATCATTTACTACAATTTGATGAAACTGGAGGTAACTATGCTAAGTAAAATGATCCATGCATAGGACAAATAGTGCAAAAACTCATGTATAGGGGGTAAAAAAGTGGAACATATAGAATCTCAGTAGAATGATAGCAGCCACAGTTTTTGGAGGGGGTAATAGAAAGATGTGGCTCAAGGGATGCAAGATTTGAGGAGGAGGGGCTGGGGAGATGGCTCAGTAGAATAAGTGCTTGCCTGGCAAGCACAAGGGCCTGAGTTCAATTTCCAGTTCCTAAAAGAAAAAAAAGGATTAGAGATGGAAAGAGTATATTTAGAAGGTCTATTGTAAAACACAGTCACTATAGTTATTGTATGCTTGAAAATTATGCCAAGAACTGATAAATATGTGAAATAAAACATGTATTATTTAGCTTGAGTTAGCCATTACACCATCAT
>NW_004524741.1:3775397-3787646 GCF_000260255.1 Octodon degus
ATATATTTTTGCCAATTAAACAAAAATAAAATACTGACAAATACAAAAATTTCAATATAATTACAATAAAAGGTAACCATTCATAAGCATTAATTGCAGACAGAGAATAGTTTATGTTTTAATATGTTCAATTTTTATAAGGTCAGAAAGTAGCTTTCTAAAAAACCATGAAATAGCATCATTATGATTTGGAAGAAGTCTACATATCTTCCTGTTATATGAGATTTCCCTTTGCCATTTCAAATATAAGCATAAGAAATTAGCATTGTATGAGAGGCTGATTTCCTATGCTTATATTTCTGTTTCAGCTATAATTGAGATGGGAAACAAAGGGGAAAAAGTATAAAATGTTGTATAGGCTACAAGTTGTCAAGCTTATTTGTAAATAACCTGAAGGTAACTACTTGAGGTTCTAAAATAGTAAGAGAACATATTTCTTCATGTTCTTTAGAATAAGTGAGGTAAATGGAAAGTACACTGGTTTGTCAACATAGATGAATCATGTTTCTTTTGCAATTGGTACATTTAACTAAGTTTTGAAGATCATCAGAACATTTCAAGTAGCCGTCTGCCTGCCACCAAACTTAAGATGTGTAGAATGATTTTGAGTTGCCATTTAACTACTTTCTTCATTTGAACAGCATTTTCATCCAAATACAAAAAGGGATTTGTAAATAAATTGGTAAGAATGATACAAAACAACAAAAATAGCAAACATGCCTTGAAATTTTACTATATGTTAGTCACTGTTTTAAGGTACTTTGTTATGTATGACTATTGTAATTTGTGTTAGAGATTACAAATTATGTGTAATAAAACAGTGGGCCAATAGTCATGATACTTCACCTTTATTGGAATTTTGAAATGTTATTTTGAATTTTGATTTTGAAACTCTGGGAAACGTGACATCCAAAATTAAACTAACATATGAGTATAGACCATAGTGAAATAAAAACTTATATATCCCAGAAGAAGCTAAGAAATTAATTTTCAATAGCAAAAGATTTGACCTATATTCTTTCTTGCCTAGAAGAGCTAAAAATTCATCTGCCATGAACTTTGATTCATGTCTTTCTACTAATTACCTATTTTCTTGGCACTGTTTACTGAGTAACTTATATTCTGGCTAAGGAACTTCTGCCACCTTTAGTTGTGTAAGGACTACATTCTTTATTTGTTAACGTTGAGTGTAGGTCTTCAGCTCTCTTACCCTTAACATTCCATTAAATCCAGAATTTCATTTACATTTAAAATAGTTGTAGAATCTGCATCTATTACCTTAAAGTCTTTAGAGAATATGTGGCAAATATGGTTGAAATATTTCATGTCATGGGCTACATATCACTGGAAAATGCTATATTTTATACTGCATGAGTCTTCTGACCTCTAGTGATTTTAAAACTGCCTTAGCAAAACAGCTGCATGTATTTTCTTAAATAAGAACACATTGTTCTTCAAATTGCTAGTATATATCTTCTTAATAGTTTTCACAGGTGATGGGAATCTTGACTTTGAAGTCACCGCTGCTGGATGCATGTAGATAAGTCTGTCTGTTTCATACCAGTTTTTTTTTTTTTTTTTCGTACACTTGAAAAGTGCCTTTCAAGTTTGTTCCTTAGCGATAGGACAGGGCTCTGTCTCATCTTGTACCTGTACTATCAAATTATCATTGTGTATGTTTATTTTGTTACATGATATTATAAATATAAGACATATATCAATTGATACTGACCCTATAAATATTTAAATCCATCTAATTTATTGTCTCAATAGTTAATGAGAGCCAGCTCACAATTAAAATAAATGTACAAAATCAGAGGGTCGGCCTGATAGCTCAGCAGACTAAAGCGCTTGCTTAGGTAGAGCGCAGTGGCCAGGTTTCCATACCGGCAGCCTGGTGTGCCGGCCCCACCCGCGGGGCGCACTGAGACAGTGATTGAGACTGGGCCTGGGGGAGCATGCCTGTAATCCCAGCACTTGGGAGGCTAAAACCAGGAGAATCACTACTACTCTGATCTATGTAGTGAGACCCTGAACACCCTGTAGACCCTGTCCTAAATACAGAAAAATAAAACTTAAAAAAAAGAAAAAAATAGGGAAATGCCTGTTTTCATTTTTTTAAAAAGATAAAACAAATTTCATAACATAATAATAGGAGAATAGCAGTAGTTATTAAATTACCTTAATTAGTTGCCTAGGGTACAATACATGGACATAAAAATTCTCTAATTGGTATTAGAACAAACCTTCCTTTTTAATAAACTAAGAAAAACTAATAGTATAATTGACTTACATATTTTTTCTTTTCTCTACTATCCCTTCCCTATTCACCAAGCCTAGTTCCTTTTTACTTTTGAACAGTTTCTTCCCACTTCACAATATCTGTTTTACATTTCTGAACTTATTTTACCCAGTTTCTCATAGCAGGGAGACTATATGATGTCTACACATGTGAGTCAGGTTTATTTCACTTATGACATATGGTTTCCAGTTGCATCCATTACTATAAAAGTCTCGTTTACCTTTTTCGGCTATGTAGTACTCCGTTGTATAAAAATACTACATCTTTTTTTATCCATTCCTTGGTTGATGGGCATTTGTTTCCAAGATTTAGCTATTACAAGTTATGCTGCTATAAACATAGGTGTATATATACCACTGTGGTATAATGTTTTAAATTCTTCCTGGAAGGTACCAAGAAAGGGAATAACTGAGACCTCCAATCCAAGTTTTTATAATGAATCTCCACTTTGATTTCTACAGTAGCTGCACCAGTCTACACTCCCACCAACAGTGAAGAAGAGTTCCTTTTCCCCCAAAGTCCCTCCAGCATTTGTTGTTGGTTGATTTCTTCATGACAGCCATTCTTTCTGGGGAGAAGTGTAATCTCAGGGTTGTTTCAATTTGCATCTTTTGAGTGACCAATGAAATTGAAGATTTTTTTCATGTATTCAGTGCCATTTGTATTTCTGCATCTGAGAAGTGTGTCGTCATCTCTGATGCCCATTTTTTGATTTGGTCTTTTAATGTTGGGGGTCTGATTTTGTTCAGTTCTTTATATGTGCAGATAGAAGTCTTTTGTCTGAGGGACAATTGGCTAAAATTTTTTCCCACCCAGCGTGTTGTCTTTTCACTTTGGTGATGATATCTTTGACTGTGCAAACGCTTTTTAATAAGGTAGGATCCCATTTGTTGATTCTCTGAAATATTTTCCTTGCATGTTAGGTTTTGTTCATGAAGTCTCTGCCTGCCCCTATGTCTTTAAGATTTCTACCTAATTTCTCTTCCAGTATACTTAGTTTTTTGTTTGACTATGTAGATCATTGATCCATTTTGACTTCAGTGCCTGGTGATGCTGGTGGATCTAG
Organism: Octodon degus; assembly: GCF_000260255.1. Taxonomy (NCBI): domain Eukaryota; kingdom Metazoa; phylum Chordata; class Mammalia; order Rodentia; family Octodontidae; genus Octodon; species Octodon degus. Next base: position 3,778,766 of record NW_004524741.1, read on the forward strand.
TTTTAGTCTTCAGCACGTGCAAAGCCAGTTTTTCAAGCACCATTTATTAAAGATACTATCTTTCTTCCAGTGAACATGTTTGGCCCTTATTCAAAGATAAGGTAGGTGAGTATGTTTGTAGTTGTGTCTGCACCTTCTAATGTTTCACTAGTCCTCAGGTCTGCTTTTGCTTTTTTCTTTGCCAGCACCATGCTTATTTTATCACTGTAGCTTTGTAGTATAACTTCAAGGCAGGGATTGTGATTCACCCTGACTCGCCTTTGTTGCCCAGGATTGCCTTTGCTGTTATAGGTCTCTTCTGGTTCCAGATATATTTTAGGAATGTTTTCTTAAAATACTTGATTTTAAATTGAAGTTGAAGAAAGACTGATTAACTTTGTCATATATCTGGCTTGTCTAAGGTAATAAGGGATAAATAGTCACTTGAATCTTAAAAGTGGTCACAAAATATTTCTCAGCACTAAATTTGTCTTTTCAAAATCAATGAAATTAGCCTTTTGGTGGTAATCATTTCTAACATAGATAATGCATTATAGTCTCATAAATGGGCAGATTTTCCCAGTCAGAGGTGACAATGGTACTCTAAAGAACTTTCTAGATGGAAATATTTTTCAAATTATTCAACACTCCAGTGTAACAGAAGTTAAAATTAGAAATATTAGAATTAGAAAAGATTCCTCCTTAAACAAAGATGACAATTTGTTGCATATTGACAGAATAAAAAATCATTTAAAATTTTAACATTAAAATATTATGTGATATTTGGACTATTAAGTAAGAAATTAGTAAAGATGCAAAGAAAAAACAAGATGTAGGAAACTGGCATGAAGATCACGCCATGTTTGTTGTCTGGATTCTCTTTGGGATCTATGGAAATGGACCTCTAAAAATGCAACCATGTTAGTTTGTGGTATTTCAGCCTGTGGCTCACCTCTTTTTCTCATTTTTTTAAAAAAATGTTACATAATAAAAATATTTTAAATGGACATTTGTTACTTATATACACCAGCTATATTATATAATTTTTATACAGCCCAAGACAGTTCCCTCTTTACTCAAAAAGAAAAAAAAAAAGCTGGTGAAAATAAGGTTAAAAAGAGGTTGAATATGCCTGTAGACAATCATTTCCTACTGGTAAATTTCTCTAGAGGCCTGATGAGCTAGCAAAGTTGATTTCTCTGATGTGCACCTTTGTAGGCTGTATGTAAATTATAGTTTATCCAGACATTTGATATAACTCTAGAAAACAGAAACCAGGCCTCTTTGTTCATTGCTCTATTCCCAGCATGGCCAGGCACTAGGAAGCCCCAAATCAATAGTTGTAGAAGGATGAAAGAAATGCATTGCCTTATTTATTGTGCTTGTTTCAGAAATGTGAGATTACAACCATTTGCCTCCAATAAATCATAGTGATATAATGCATTGATGAAATGCGTTTTGCCTGTATATACTCACAAATGTTTATGAATGATGTTCATCTGAAAAGCCATTTTTATTCTCAGTTTTTGTAGTTATTTGGTCTGATGACAACTGCAATTGCTTTATTTCATAAGAACAAAAATTAAAAATATTTGAATTGTATTTAGCATAGTTTAACAATTTTTACCCCAAATTTAAAGCCCACTTTAGAAGTGATATTAAATGCCTATGGATGCTTCCTCCCAAGTTTCATTGCCCCAATCATTAAGTCCTTCTAGTTTCTTGTTAAAGCTTCTAGATCTTTGTTTCATTGTGCCTCAAGAACTGAAGGCTCATAAATGACACATTTAGAATTAAAACTTGCTACTCTGTATTCTGTTGTCTCCCCTTATCCAAGTTTGGCTCTGCTGCTAAATTTCATTATTTCCTAAATCAATTCTACATCAGTTAAGGAACAAATTGTTTATTTCTCCACAGATTTGTAGCTATTAATCTCAGCAGTAAGTCAATGATTGATTTTTTTCAGACCTTAACCTCAGAAAGACATAAATGAGAAGGAATAGCCTGAACCACATTCGGAATGTGCAACTGAACTATGAAAGGTGGACTTAATGCCATCTACATAAATCTTTTTTAAGTATTTGTTTTACTACTTTTAAATGGAGGAATACAATAAGAATAGTCATATAAAGGAATTTCACTGGACAATTTCTGGTTCTCATCGTTTACTGATGCTTCTTCATACTAGTAGTATCAAATGGAAATGCTTTAAATATAACTAAAAGTAACTACATTTTTAATTAATTTAAAGGGGCTTAGAATCTAGCTCAGTGGTGTAGTGTTCACCTAGCAAGTGCAAGGACCTGAGTTTGTTTCCTCATATGAAAAAAAGTCAAAATCTAATAAATTCAAAGTTATTATAAGTGAAAAAAATCCTGCGTGGTTTTCAGTGTTTCAAATACTTGTATTTATAAACTGTCAATAATGAACATTAAAGTTTAAGTGGCTAAGCCACTTTATTCTAAGCGCTGGCAAATTTCTGACATAAAAACTTAAAATTTAATAATTGAGAAAAGCTATAAGAATATTGCTCACATAACTACAGTTTTTTTTAAATTTTCTTTTCTTGTATAACTCAGATTTCTAAGATTTTTTTTAAACAAAGAATCATGGTACTTTCTAGACTTGGTAATTTAAAATATAAAGGAGAAATAAATAATACAATGAAGAGTTAAAACATTATAGTATGTCCACAGTAACTTTGTATAAAGATTCTATTTATTTATTTAGTATTTTTTAGTCAGCATCTACAGGGTCTACAGGGTCTCACTACATAGATTGGACTCATAGTGATTCTCCTGCTTTTCAGCCTCCCAAGCACTGGGATCATTGGTGTGCACAACCATGCCCAGTCTCAATTGCCCTCTCAGTGCACCCCGGGGGCAGGGCCAGCACAGCATGCCAGCAACTGAAACCCTGGCACTATGTCTGCCTAAGCAGGTGCTTTAATCCTCTGAGCTGTCTGGTTGGCCCTCTGTGTAAAGGTTCTTAATGAAGTTGATCCAAGCACAAGCTAAAGTAGTCAATGCTGATTATTTGAGTACTTTGTGACTGTCTCCCTGGGTTGTCAGCCACTGCAGTAATTCTGGTCTGGCATCCTTTAAAGAATGACCTGGTTCCAATACAAAAGCAGATGAGATGGGAATGTTAGGTCAGGGCCAATGTAGATCTAATATCTCAAAATTCATATATTACATGTATGATTATATGTATATAAAACATGTTTATACCTATATTTGAGTAATATTTGTTTTCATTTTAATTTTTGAAGGCAGTAAATTCCAGCCCTGATAATCTTCTTTTAGATCATGTGTCAAGTCCACGCATTTGGAATTTCACAGTGTACAAAATCTCTACAACTATTATTTTTATTTTTATATTTTCTCATTTATGTATTTGGTACAGGATCTCACTATGCAGCTCAGACTCACAGTGAGCCTCCTGTTTTCAGCCTCCCCAGCACTGGGATTACAAGCATGCACCACCAGGCCAGGACTCAGTGGCCTGTTCAGCACGCCGTGGGGGCAGGGCTGGCGCAGTGTGCAGGACCGGGGATCCAACCCTGGTGGTCCCTGTTCTTGCCAAAGCAGGCACTTTGTCCACTGAGCTATCTCACTGGCCCTATATCTACAACTTTCAAAGAGACAAACTTCAGAGAAGTTGCACCTGAGTTATAGTATCAGAAATTTCTAAAAAATTATGTGGATACAAATACATGTAAACATTTCTTAATAGCTAGCAACTTATCACTATTCTGAATTCATATTTTAAAAACTTTACATTATCTTTTAGTAACAAAGTAAATGACAGGTCTCACATCTGAATTATAAATGATTTAATATTAGTTAATTGCCAATTTATAATATAAAACTTACTGCATTACACAAAGCATTCAAAAAGGAATATTTAGCCATCTATGTTAAGCTGTTCAGGACTCTTGACCTACTATTCCAATTTCTGGAAATTTTAAAAAGTGTCATCTTTGATATTTACTGGAATCCTTCTCCTTGATCTCTTTTGGCCCACAGTCTCAAGCTTTGATTGAAGACTTTTAAAGAAACTTGTATTAACTCTGCTCTGCTCTTGCCAAATCAATTTATAGCCAAGCCAAAAAAAAAAAATTCATCTGTATTTTACCAGTGCGATAACCAAACTTTTCAGTTAGTCCATTGGATTACATTTCATGTCCTCCTCACTTGGTGCATTAAGGTGTTAAAGATTTCAGAGGAAAGTCCCTCATTTCCATGGAATTTCTGCTTGGAAGTTCACCAGAAATCAACAATCAACTCAATAGCCCTTATTTAAACTATAAGTATAGGTACTCTGTATATTTCACAATGCTTAATTAATCTTTCTCAAAAGCATACTGCAATGGTATTTTCATAGTAGGGATAGTATTAAGAGCTCTAAAAATCTTCATGTTGCACTCCTTTATTAATTATGAACCATAACTTCGTTTATTTCTTTCCTTGGTGTGCAGTCACTCTGCTGTTTATTGTGGTCTGAATTTTAGGTCAAGTAGAGTGGTTATATATATATAATCCCTACCCAGAGCTGGGATTACAGGTGCACACCACCTTGCCCAGTCTTAATTGCTATCTCAGCACATCTCTGGGGCGGGGCTGTCACAGCAGGCCCGAGGATTGAATCCCACCCGCTGTGCTTGCTTGCAGGCACTTAATCTACTGAGCTATTTGGCTGGCCCTAAACCAATATTATTTTTTACCTGATCTCAATACCAATTTTATTCAAGTATGTTGTATCTAAAATGTCATTTTCTTCTTTCAGGAAATGGATTAAACATCATTTTTTTCTTTGTATACATAATGATTTCACAATTATTAAATAATAAATGAAGATTCATTGTCATGACAAAAACAGTAGCCAAGAATGAATCTAGGCCACCCTTGTTTCTTTTTTCCATTACTGTATGAATTTGACATAATGGTAGTTAATTATTTTGAACAAAGAATCAAATCAATCCAGTAGGTTTTCCAAAGAAAAAACAGTATTGAACAGGAACATTGATGAGATTCAAATGGACTGCTAACTAGATTAATGGGTTATATGTGTGTTTTAATAAATAGAATACTTTCATCAACAGTACATCTGTTCACATGTAGAAGAGTGATGTTTTGTTAACAAATTTCATTTTCAGTTCTTTTCATAGCAGTAGTTTTTGTATTTATCATTGTTCAAGTTTAGTATGAGCATTATGTAATACATATCTCTGAGTCCTTCAATTCAAAAATATGAGAGCATAAAACTGCCAGAACACAAATACATAAACTCATAATAAATGATACAAATTCCTATATATACTCCTCATAAACATTAGAAATAATGAAAGCTTAATCTATCTGATAAATAGCCTACATAAATATATTTTATGGAATTTTTTTCATGGTTGCATATAGAAATCGTAAACACAGTTAATAACTTTAAACAATCTTACTTTGAAACCACCAGTTTTTGTTAAACTTAAAACGTGGATTATAAAAATAATTATGGGGGCTGGTGAGATGGCTCAGTGGTCTAGAGCACCTACTTAGAACAAGCTTAGCAAAGCACAGGGACCGCGGTTCAATCCCCCAGCACCACATGCCAGCCAACCCCACCCCCTGGTGGGCTGAGCTGGCCACACACACACACGTACACACACACACAGAAATAAATAAAATTAAAAAAATAATAATTATGCTTTACAAGCAATGTTTACATTTTCTTTGATATAAAACAATAAAATATTATCATGTCACAAACATTTGAGACTTTGAAAGTATTTCTTTATTATTTAAGTAAAGCCAGATACATAAAATGTCTTAAAGCAGCTTGAGCGGTTGCTTTCTCTATCCATGAACTCTACACAAGTGAATTTAGCCAACTGCAGGTCATTCATTAAGCAATGAGGAATAGCAGTTTGTGTATCTGTCCTAGACATGCGCAGGATCCTCTGTGGCTACAGCGTAAAAGCAGAATCTAAGAACTACTTGCATATCTTCACATCTTTACATTGCAGCAGCAGTTGTAAGTAACGTAGAAGAGACTTAAAACAGAAGGAGGGAGGTGTGTGAATTACGTGAAAATTCTACACCTTCATGCATAAGGACTGTGAATATTGAATACTGGTTTCAGAGGAAGATCTGCCAACCAATCCTCTAAAGAACAAGGATCATCTGTGTATGAAATCAAGAAATTATTAAAGAAGCACCATTGTGAATAACTTTATACTACATAGACAAACCTCCTCTGGTAATGTAATGAATTTAATTTAAACTTACATAATAGTCTTTTGATATATATACATCTTCCTTACAAATAATGGTAAAAACTGTAGAGAAAGGTGTATTTGTTTCTACCTTGCACTCACTAAAATCTGGCAGACTGTTATTAATGTGACATGTTTTAAATTCAAATTATACTTTTCAATTTGAGAAAAATGGCACTATACCAGTTTTATCATCAATACTTTTAAAGCAGGAATTGGCTGAAATTCATGTATTCAAGCAAAGCATATACTAGCAAGAAAATATCAAAAGTATGTATGTTGTACACATATGACAAAGTGTCCATACTGTAATTCCTGATATAAGAACAAACTTCTAGAATTTATTATATTTTCCCAGCTCATCTTAGTTCTAATCTTTGTTTAAGATTGATTGATTGATTGATTGATTGATTGATTGATATGGTACAGGGTCCCGCTGTGCAGCTTGGACTTGGAGTGATCCTCCTGTCTCAGCCTCCCCAGCCCTGGGATTATAGTTGCATGCCCCCCTGCCTGGTTTCAGTGGCCAGCACCGCCTGGGGTTGGCCTGGTATGTGGTACCGGGGATCAATCCCATGTCCTTCAGTTTGCCAGAGAGACACTTCCATTGCTGAGCTATTTCCTGGGCCCCTTAGTTCTAATCTTGTTCAGAACAAGTTATCCTCAACTTTTAAGTAACAAAATCACTAAAGTTGCTCATTGTTTAGCACTTACTAAATGGGAAATTTATGAGGGGGAGGGGGAAAAATAAATGGGAAATTTATTATGCCAGCCTTGTGAGGATTGTAAAATATATATGATGAAAATATGTTGAAGTAGTTTACACAAACACAAAACAAGATTGTGAAGGACATGAACTATTAGTCTTCAGAAAAATAAAAATATTTCTGCTCCAGCACTTGAAACTTGATGCTCTTGCACCTTTTAATCCATACAAGGGAACAATAGGGTATGGACGTAAGTAGTCTTAAGTATATTTCTTGGTGTATCTAGAGAATGAAAAGTGATAATGTTCCTGCTTCTGTGCTGGAAATAAAGTTAGGGGAGGATCATCAGACTCAGAAGTGTGGCATTCATCCTACTACAATGATACCAACTCTGAAGCATCTTTTATGATATGTGATGCAATTCAGAGCATCTGAATGCATTTTTTGGCTAGTCTCCATAATAACTGTTATGGCTTGTGTCTAGATGTCCCTCCAAAGCCTCATGTATTTTTAGATATATATTTTTGGGGAGGTGGCTGAATCTAGATTCCATGATTGATTCATGGTCCAATGCTAGGATTAAGAGTGCTGGGATTAATGGTGAAGGATTGATGGTTCAGCCCAATCATTCTATCGACCCTAATCTAAGCAGTCTGGATAAGATAAAAGTAGTAGAAAAGGGCTTGCTTCTATTTTTGGTCTTGTCTTTGCTATTTTTCACTGCCATGTTCTACCCTGCCTTGGATCCAGCCAATTATGGATTGAAACCTCTACAAACTGCGAGCTAAATAACCCTTTCCTCCCTTAAGTTGTGGGTGTTAGGTGTTTTGTCTCAGCAATGAGTAAAGCAACTAAGACAACAGCCCTGTGAGGAATTATTATTCCCACTTTAGAAAAGCAGATATTGATTAGTGGATGTGGATTCTTACAGCCACGCATTAGATTCCATCATAATTTTTGAGTGCCTGAATCACAGAAACAAGCAAACTTGTAGATTCTAGAGGCCTGACTCTTCAGGGTGCTCCCACTTTATTTACCACCCATGAGGAATGATAAAAGATTTTGAAGAGGACAGCAGAACATGATAAAGTTAATGGTTTAGAGATATTAATCAGACAATAGTGTGATGCGTGATTGGAAGGTACAAAGTGATAAGTAATGACTCAGTTCATCTTGGTAATACAGTAAAATAGTCAAGTCTAATAGTTGGTGGTAGTAATGAAAATGTTGTAGGCAGCTAAATGAGATAGAAATATTATAGGCAGGTAGACAGGGCCAGGCCCTCAAGGGGACCATATGAAAGACAAGGTGACTTTACAACTTTGGAAGAGACAGACAATTCTTTGGGCCACACCTGGAGACAAAAGTAAACAAATGCAGCCAAATACTTCCTTAGGGATGGGCATCAGGGATTGATATTCTAAATAGGTATTAGTTACCTTGAAAGAGTCCTAAAGAGTCAAGAACCCAACCCCCCCCTCCCCACGTCAGGAAGAGAGCCTGGCCCATGTTCATGCCCACTTGCTACATGACTCCCTTTCCCATTTGGTACTGGATTTAATCAATTTTACCTGAGCAGTGGTGCTTATAATCTCATTGGTTGATCATAGTTTTGTCTCACCTCATGCCCACCTAAACAAGTTCCCATGTTCTCCACTTTAGACCCACCTCACCGCTTCATTTTACTCTGTGAAAGTCCCTGGAAAAGACAGCTTCCTGGGAACAGCCCACTTGGGCCCCCCTTCTATCCCTCTCTTGGACAGAAACTTCTTTCCCCTGATAAATATTCTGCTCTTAACCTCCATTTCTTCCTAAAATTCATTCTTCAGTTTTAGAGAACACAAACTCATTCCAGGTACCTTTTGGGTCAGGAGTGTCATTCCCCTACCAAAAACAGCAAGAATTCAGGTAATGGTAAAAAAAAAAA
>NW_004524741.1:3788021-3798513 GCF_000260255.1 Octodon degus
GGTAGGATATAGAAGAAATAGCATGTAGAGGAAAAGAGAATATTTATTTTTTACAATTCTCATTTGACTAGAAGTAAGCCTACCCATTAACATGGGTTATTGTGTTAACTTCTAATGACAACTGTATGTGTAAGTGCTATTCTTAATTTATAGGCAGGAAGGTGAAAGCCCGGAGAGTTCCCCTTGTCTGTGGCCACAAAGCCTGTAGGACGGAAGCTGAGACGTCCCTCAGAGCTGGACTGCAGTAAAACTCTTTTGACCTTCATAGTTCTGTAGAAGAAGCAGGTGGTGTTATCTCTTTCAGAGGATAAGGCTGAGAAAGTATTTTATCTGAAAGCATAAAGTAAGATTTTCTCCTTTGAATATCAGAACACTTAGGAGCTGCATACGTAATCATTATGCAGGCAATAAATCTGGTGATCATCTCTGAAACCACTTTCTCTTTTATCCTCCATTTTTAATCCATTTCCAAATGTAATTTTCTCTCTTAAACTGTTCTATAGCACATCCGGTGCTCACCACCTGTGCTGCTACCCAGATACTGTAAGCAGTGAGGCCCCAGTAGTCCTGCTGGGCTACTGCATTGGCCTCCTGAACAATGCCTCCCTCATCATTATTGACTCCACTGACAGTTTGTTTGTTTCTTATGCACTAGCCTGTTTGATGCTTTTAAAATTTAAAAAATGATTTCCACTTTTGTTTCCCAAAATTAACAATAAAGTAAAAATACAGAAATAAGAATTAAATATGAAAAGAATAAAATAATCATTAAAAATAATAAATAATGTCACACTTATTTAAAAACAATCAAATTTCTTCCATAGCCCAGAAGGCACTCTTCATAGTGGCCTAGGCCAGCCTTTGTGCCTTCCCCTCTTTTTCTATGTACTTCTGACATAAATGTCATTTCCAGTAACTGAACGTGTTCTACCCTTTTCTAAAACTTTCTTCAATCCCTGCCACTTTCTGTCCTTATTTAGCAGGCATTTCTTGTGCTTTTTTGTGTGATCTTTACCTCTGTTGGTAAATATATATTTACACATTTTTAATAGTATTTGTCTCTCCTGTTAATCTAGAAGCACCCTGAGAAAGGAATCACATTCTTTTATTGTTTATGCTAAGAACTTCCACCTAATATAAAGTGTTCAGTTGAATGTACCATGAATGTTCAATAGACGTGGTGTTATCAGTTGTAGCCCTTTCGTTCATTAAATACAAGGCCTTCAATAATTTTCTCAAAATGCACAAGTTTCTCTTTCCTTATGATGTAAAGATAGTAACAATCTAAAGTGTATGAACATTCATATCCTTAACATATAGAAAGTGTTTAAAATACCTATTATAATACTGTATAAATATCAGGGATCCTGAAGAATAAAACTAACATTGATTGAAACAAAAATGTTTTTAGTACAAATCAAATTACTATAAAATGTATTTGAAGCTTTAACTAACTAGTTCCTACAAAAGATATAATATATAACTTATATGTCAAGATCAATTTTAGATTCATGATTATTAAATGCTTATTTTTTTAAATCACATATGCATTTCACTCCGGTCCTTTTGAGCCCAATGTCAGACATGAGCATTTTGGGAAGTCAGAGTGACCAATAAAGATAGAAATTGGAGCCAACAATCTATTAAGTTGACTTGTAGGTGTTAATGGTTCTGCTACAAGAAACTAGAAATTATGTAGAGCACTCAGACCACTACTTTATGGTTCAAAAAACAGAAACAGGATTCTAGACATGCTATTCTATTCAGATTTATCCTGTTATCTGGAATATGTCACTTATTTCATATGATTAATTTATACCTTTAAATCCACTATGTCATACCCAGAATTTCCTTATGTGACAAAGAAATAAAGCTAACTGACCTACATAGCTTCTTTCCAGGATTATCGTTGTATTTCAAATTCCCTATCTCTTCATGTAAAATTCATTAGACTAAAGATTTATATAAGGACAAAGAATGAAACATATATACTATTAGTATTGATATAAGGAACAAAAGTTGAACTAATTCCTAAGTGTTAAGGAAACAAGAAACTAGTAGCATTACCTTTATAAGAAAGGAGTTAAAATTTAGACTGAACATTACATTGTTGGTCTTGGTATCAAGTGGACCTAAGTGTGAATCCTTACAGCTTTGTATTTCTCAACTTGTAATAACAGGAATTTTTAAAATGGAGAAATAGCAGGCGCTGGGGAGATGACTCAGTAGAATATGTGCTTCCTTAGCAAGTGCAAGTGCCTGAGTTCAACCCCTGGTTCTGCAAAAAAAAAGAAAAAAAAATTAAGAAATGGAAAAATATCTGTAAACTCCTTAGCATTATGCATGGAACAGTGAGGACTTTAAGTGTCACCATAAGACACTTGGCCTGTCACCACTGACCATGTTCAGAGATGGTGGTTTGCCTGTGCATAGATTTCACCAACTTATAGATTGAATTTTCAAGAAAGATTAAGAAGCACATTAAAAAGGCAAAAATAAAATTTACTTCTGCCACAAAATGAAAGTTTGAGGAGCTAGGGAGATGGCTCCCTGGCAAGTGCAAGGGCTGGAGTTCAATCACTGGTTCCTCTTGTTACATAGGTCCTGCTTTATCTTGGTCTTAACCATCCAGCAGAAAAGTATAAAAACAAAAATATAAGAAGTAAAGCCATGGTGTTATGTTGAGCTGTAGGGGACTCAGGTCAACAATTTCTGACATTGTCAGTCAAGCAGAAGACCCAATACTATTATGGACTACTGGACTCTTTTGGAATATTTTGCTGAGTTCATATGCCTATAATATTCAAATGACAGAACTAAACAAAAAAGGGGATACAGATGAATGACCATTTTGTATCTGTGTATTCAAAATGGTTAGGATAGATATATAGTTACATTCTCCTAATGAATAGAGGGATTTGTTCTAATAGTGTTATCATGTCTGCATCTTGTACAGCAAATAACCATTAGGAAGAGAATATGCAATGTGTTAATTATTGAAACTGTCCTACCAATTTGATTTGAAACTGTCTCATTGCTATTTGTTTCTCAATAAAATTATGGGAAAAAATAAAGAAAAAAGACCAAAGAAGAAAAATCAAAATAATAATTAAATAGAATTTCAAACCACGTTAGTAGAAGAGTGTTCCTTTTTCTCCACAGCCTCTCTGGCACTTATTCTTGGCTGATTTCTTGATGTTAGCCATTCTTTCTGGTGTGAGATGGAATCTCAGTGTTCCTTTAATTTGTACTTCTCGAATGACCAATGAATCTTTTGTTGGTAAATGGATGCAACTAGAGAACATGCTCTTAAGTGAAATAAATCAGATCCACATACTGTCTCCTTAGTGTGAGAGCCCAAAAGAGAAAAAATGGAATTTTAAGGGCACAATAGACACTGGGAAAAGGGAATGAACTTACTCAAAAAGAAACCATTACAGAGTTGAGGAGAAGAACAAAAGAGTCAGTTGGGAAAAGAGATTTCTCTATGTATATAAGCAGGATGGTTTGGACAACTATACTGTATATTTCTACTGGTCTAGGGAAATAAGCAGTTAATGATTAATTTGTTTCATCTCCTTTTATCAACTGTTTGTACCTTTTCTCTTCTTAATTTCTTATAGATTTGCTTCTTTTTTTCTTCCAATTTTATATGCATATATCTGTTAAAATGAATAAGTGGCTGAAGACCACACTACATAGTACAACAAATACAGTGAAATTCATATTACTTTGTTAAGTGAAATTCCGTATCACTTGTAATTTTTTCTCTTTTAATTCTAATTTGTATTGTCTTTAAAAAAAATAGCAATTTTAAAAAACAACAAAAAAAAATCCCTGGTTCCACCAAACAACAAAAAACAAAAAGAAAAAAAGAAAGAAAGAAAGAAAGAAAGTTAGCCTTCTATAGAAAATAGAGTTATGTTTTGTTGTTTGAAAACATATGCCACTTTTGTATATGGGGATATTGCACTAATTAGTCTTCTATTATATGTATACAAACTGCATGATTTATGCATAAAGAATGTAACGTAAAAATTTTGTACTTCATTTGAATCTGTAAGTGCACAGCCAGATTTATCTGTCTATACTTAAATAGCTTTCTTTGTTAATTCCATTTTCTATCCTTATTGTACATATCACCTTTAATTTAAATCTTTGACAAACTAATTTACTAAATGGAATATGTTTTAGAATGAGAAAAATAAATACCTTTAGTCTTTCTTAACTGTTTTAATTGGCTAAATCAGACTTTGATTGTAGTTTTTATATGTAATATTTTTAAAGTAAGAAAACATTTATACCAAAAGATGAATTTTTCTTTAATTTTTAAGATACACCATTCTAAAAATTTTCTTTTCCTATTTGTTTACTGTTAGAATTACCTAAAATAAAGAGCTGTATTTTTGTTCCTAAGAATGAAAATACATAGCTACCAGAGAAAAAAAGGTTTATATCTATCAATATATAGAGAAATAGAATATCAATAAAAATACATCTAGTCACAGAATGCCAAAATACATTTTATTATTTGTTGTTATTGTGCTCTTTTTGTTGTTTTGTTTTTTTTGTTTTTGTTTTTGTGACTGGCTCAGCCCACATGGGGCTGGGGCTGGTGAACATTTGGTGCCAGGGATTGAATCACGGTCCCTGAGCACTTACCTAAGCATGCCTGAGGAGGTGCTTTAGACTGCTGAGCTGTCTTGCTGGCCTGTTCTACAATAATTTTATAGTTTAAGTCTATGTCTTACCTGAACATGATAGTACCTACAAAATAAGGAAAGTGATACATGAGGCATTCATTAAGGTGAATGCTGAAAGAACAGATAAATGTAAAACCATTGATAATGTAGGAGATATTGCCATAAATTAATTATAAGTTGCACCATAGTTCTTATGAATAAAAATGAATGAACTGACAATAAACAAATTAGTTTCAATTTAAAATGTGCATTTGAGTAAAAGTGATACAAATATACTGTTATAAATTATGATTGGCAATACAACTGAGAATATGTAATCACATTTATATAAAGTTCAATAACATTTTATTGCCACAAGTGGTCAGGAGCAGTTTTACTTTTCATTTTGAAAGACTGTAGATTACTCCCTAGGACACTTGTAGGCACTTCTCAATACTACAAGGATATCCCCAAGGAGCAAGCTGGATTTCAGGCACTGGGATAATGATTTTCTGACTCTTATCTTTGTAGTTCTGCTCAACTTTTTGCTGTGTCCTCAGGACTTAGAACAGTATCTGCTACATATAATTCCCTCAATAAAAATTAACAAATGAAGAAAGGAGAAAAATCCTACCCAACTCACAATATAGTATATTAAATTTAAAAATAAGACAACCTATAGAGAAAGAATTAATATGTTCTTTTTTTAATATATTCTATAGATAGTGTCACACATGGCTCCTGAAATCAAAGGCAACTTTTAGTTATATATCAGTCAAACCTTTGCCCCAACATTAATTTCTGGTGTGCCAACTGGCAGTCAACCTCAGCCCCAGTTGATATATTCAGTCCCACTGAGTCTCACCTCATCTCAGGAGAATGTTTTATTTTCTTTCTTAAGATGGCTTGCTAAGCAGAACCCTGATTCATCTGTCTAGAACACTAAAAATGTATTTATTCTTCATATCGTGACTTTTGTACACTGCAAGTTTCCTCAACTGTTGAGATCCTGGTTGAATTCGAGTCACACTTCTAGTACTAGGAGGCTCTAACTATGAGGAACATTATGCTCTTTTCTTTAACAGAGAGATAGAGACAGAGACACGGAGACAGAGAGTTAAAAATGGCATTCAAGAAGTATCCCTACACATTGAAATTACGGTTTTTGACTATGCAAATTAGATACCAGCCCCCAAATGAGACCTGCAATATGGCAAAGCCAAAATACATGTGACTATTACATATTATTTCCTATAATATTATTCCACAAATTTAATACTCCAACAGACTACAGCCATTCTTTCATCGTAATATGAGACACTTAAAAGACAGGGGTAAGATTGGTGGGTTTTTTTACTTTCATAGGTAAAGAAGAATTATAATATATTAAAATATCGTATAATTAATAAATTTATTCTCAGTGTAGTAAATGTATTCATACTATACATTGGAGTCTTGTATGCTGTCTTCAACAATACATGGATTTCACATCAGGGCAAAAAGCACATATTAAGAATCTCTGCCACCAGCCCTGAGCAGCGTCTGATATAGTAGCCAGATAATTTAGTCTCTTAGGCTAAGAAAATAACATGGAGTCTCCTCCTGTCTTCACAGTAAGTATAACTTGCAGCACTTCAGGAAATGAGTAAAAAGCAATATAACACAGAACATAGTCTGTGAGGAGCTTCCTGGGACCTGTGTGTTACACTAACTGAGAGACTAAAAAGTTTCATGAGAGAGACAAGCGATGGCTAAGACATGCAAGATATTCAGGCATATCTCCAGCACCCAAATCATCAGATTTGTGAAACAGCATGTTTCATACCATCCTGTGTGAGTATTAGGTAAACAGTACAATTTTCATTCAGCTATAATACTAAATTTGAAATATACAGAAATCTATTCACAGGTGATTCACAGTTAAACTTGATGTTCCTGCTGACTGCTATATTATCTAACAAACTATTCACCCATTTCTTATTGTTTATTGCATTACAATGTCTGTAACTATTTGCTAGGCCTAGCTAAACTTAATGGAAACTGGGAACAATCGTTGTCATCTACTTCATGACAGAAATCATAGGATTCCTAGTACGAAAGCATCTTTGAAATAAACGTTTCTTTGTGTTTTCATTGCTTTGTTTCTACTCAATTCTTTCACATATCTGTTGCTGTTCTTATTCCAGTCCTGGGGATTGAACCTAGGGCCCCAGAAATGCTAAATAAGCACTTTACCATTGCGCTATACTCCCAGCCGTTTAAAGTTTTGAGACAGGGCTCATTAGACTGTCTAGGCTGGCCTTGAACTTGTGATCCTCTTGCCTCAGTCTCCTAAGTAGGTGGGAGAATATAGAGTCCTTCCTGGTCCTTGGCTTGGTCCAGGAAGTTTATCATTCCCATTGATAAGCTATTGGAATTCCATGAAGTTAATTCCAATCTACCACTTCCAGAACAACTCACTGCAAGAACAAAGACACAAAAGCATATTTGTAAGTATGGGGAGCCGAGGGGTCCTAAGTCCAGCCATGGTGATGGCTATCTGGAGCAAAGGCCTCTACCCAGGGCTGAATCTGGGTTTTATTCAGTCATAAAGGAGCAGTGGCTTGAGGATGAGAGACTGAGAATGACAAGAAGTAGGTGAGTGCTGTGAGCTGAGCTAGGTAGGAGACCTGTATCTCCCTCTGCAATATGCAGAGAAGGATATGCAGAGAGCAGTCTGCACTACACAACTGAGATAGTAGCTAATGTTTTGGGGTCCAGTGCTTCAGCTCTGATGTATAATCTTTCAAGCCTCAGAAAGTCATAACCTCTCTCTCCCAGCCGACAGCGTGGAGCACTGGCTCTTCATCCCGTCTTGACTGGCTTATATTAAAAAATAACAGGTGGGGGTCACCAAGGAAACACATGTGCCATCTTCAAAGACTACCACCAACACCTCAGCTAGACCAACATGCATTGCTTAAAGCCAATTGAAGGAAAAATCCTAGCCAGCTCTGTATACATCAATACATGGAAATAGGGTCAGGCACAGCCAAAATGGAGACAGTTGCTCTTCTTTCGAGGAGAGTCGTTCAGGTGGTCCTCCATAGAACAGGTATACACTATTTATTAAGCTCTTGTACAAGTTTTAAAAACTTTAAGTTTTAAAAGGCTTTAATGATATGACTGAAATAATGCTATTATTTATGGAGAACTCATTTGCCAGGTCGTATACTAGGCAATTTTCATATAAGGAAACCACTTTATAGAGGTTAAAAAGCTCAAATAGGTAAAAATGGGGAGGCTGAGACATGAAAATTTTGCCTGGACATAATTCCATACTGTATGTGAATCACCATATTTGTAGTCAGAATTATTTGTAAGAATCCGTATCACTGAAAACTTATTTGTTCTTAGCAGGTAAACAATTTTTTTGCAGTATTCTTTTTTTTCTTGTCCTTTTTACTTTTTATTTTTAATCTATTTTTTATTGTTATTTTTTCCAATAATTTTATTGAGAAACAAATAGCAATGAGATAGTTTCAAACCAAATTGGTAGGACAGTTTCAATAATTAGCACATTGCATATATTCTTCCTAGTTGTTAATTGCTGTACAAGATGCACACATGATATTCTATTTACAAACACTATTAGAACAAATCCCTCTATTCATTAAGAGAATGTAACTATATATCCTAACCATTTTGAATACACAGATACAAAATGGATATTCATTTGTATCCCCTTTTTTTTTGTTCAGTTCCATCATTTAAATATGATAGGTGTGCAAACTCAGCAAAATATTCTAAAAGAGTCCAATAGTCCATAATAGTATTGGGTCTTCCATTTCACTGGCAATGTCACAAATTGTTGACCCGACTCCCCTACAACTCAACATAATACTATGGCTTTACTTCTTATATTCGTTTTTATACTTTTCTGCTGGATGGTTAAGTCCAAAGTAAAGCAGGACCTTTGATTTCACTAACCTTTTCCTACCCAAAAGCCACAACTCTTGTTGCAGTATTCTTAAAGGTAAATAACTGTTTAATTATTTTTCAACTCAAAGTATTTTAACAGATATAAATATTAAATATAAGGTCAATAGACCTTTATGCAACATTGATCCATATCACCCTCTGTGCTATTTATATTATGGGTGATATTTTGTAAGACTTGTTTTCTTTTTCTTTTCTTTCATTCTGGTTTCTCTCTAGAAAATTGTTTCAATCTTCTCTATAGATGATTGTTATTTAAGGGAAAAATTAGCAAGTGCCTTCAAACATTTAGAGTGGTGTCCTACAACTTGTGAGTAGTCATTGTCCAACCACTGGCAGGGGTTGTGATAGACTTTGCAGACACATTTCAAGTATAGATATACTCCATGCTCAACAATACTTATAACATATTTTTCATCATTTTTATTTTTTTTAACTTTTACCACCTTTCTCATTCCTGCTAAATGAGAAAATAAATTGGGAAAGCATAAATTGCTCCTTGGTCGTGTCTTGAGTGCAGGACAGTTATTCAGTGCTACTAGCATCATCATCAAAAATAATGATAAATATTGCTCTGTAATGATTGGACATACTTTAGGACTCTATAAACTAAAACTCTGAATATCTTTATATTTGTATAACAAATGTGTATAACATTCTGAAAATAACTATAATATTATGCTCTTCTTTAGTGTTTTTATTTTTATTTTTGGTCCCAGAAATCAAACTAGGACCTCGCACTTGCCAGACATGCCACATGCAGCTGAACTATAACCCTGGTTGAATATTATGGTAAATGTACTAAATATCTAAATATCAGATTTAAAATAACCATGCAAACCTATTGAGAATTTACTTAACACATGTTTGTAATTTTTTGAGATATTTCTGATTGATCATTTGTATTTCTTTTTTATTTTTCTTTTTGAGACAGGGTCTTGCAATGTAGCTCAGGCTGCATTTGAACTCATTATAGAGACCACTTGCCTCAACCCCTCGGGTTCTGGGAATACAGGCTTGCACAAATAAGATTGAAATTTTTTTTATTTGTTGCCAGAAATCCAGCTTGCACTTGCCAAACAAACACTGTACCACTGAGCTATATCCCTAGCCCCTCATTTTCTTAATTTATGGAACTTAACTTGAAAATTAAAAGTGTATTTTTAAACCAAGCATTGAGTTTGAAGCTGATTAAGAGAAGAAATGCACATGAAATAAAACGTATTTCGGTAATTTATAAATATTTATCATGACATGGGAATAGCTAAATTCTAAATAAAATAATGTAAATTTAAATTTAATTTGAGTTTTTGATTAAGATATACTATTTTCTCTAAAATTTTACACTTGCATATTGCTTCAATTGTCTTTGAGAATTAAACTTGTTTCAATAGTTCTATTTAATTTAAAATCTTCCTTTCTAATACTAGGAATTTATCTTGCAGATTTATAAACAATTATTAAGTACTGCACACAGTGTTATAACTGGAAAGATGAAAAAGCCTTTAATAGTTTTAGTCATTTGAATTAAAGACCTTACACAAATATCAAGATTATATAGAAACATTAAAGCGAAGTAAACAAATTGCAAGACAAAATATCATAAAAAATTAAAGGTATAGACATAAAGAGATATGAATTAGAATTCTTCTAAAAATATTTACACAAGTCTTGAAAAATAGTGGAAATTGTTGGACAGTAAAGAGTGAAAAGATATTCTGGGTAACAATACATGTATTTATATGTATGTAGTTTTATCAAAATAATGAATATAACAATTAGCCTTAGAATTAGACAAATTTAAGTGGCTCACATAAAACAAACAGATAAAG
>NW_004524741.1:3798613-3820901 GCF_000260255.1 Octodon degus
CTTTCTTTCTTTCTTTCTTTCTTTCTTTCTTTCTTTCTTTCTTCTTTCTTTCCTTCTTTCTTCCTTTCTTTCTTTCTTTCTTTCTTTCTGGCAGAACCGGGGATTGAACTCAGGCCCTTGCACTTGCCAGGGAAGCAGTTGTTCTACTAAGCCATCTCCTCAGCCCTGTTTATTTATTTATTTATTTTTTAATTTTAAGATCTTACTTGTTAAGTCACTAGGTGGGCCAGAATATGGTCAAATTTAGAATCTCCTGACTCAGTCTTCCAGAGTACTGAGATGAAAGGTATATATCAACACTCTCCACATTAGCAAATCATTTTTAATAATAAAATATGAATTTTCTGAATTTATAACATTAGTTATAACTTACTGAAAATGTTTTATTGGTATATATGTGATACATAATGACTGCATTTATTGCGGGTAGTTGGTACATATATCTGACATGTATTAAATCTTTTCCCACTAACAACTGTTATTTCTCTTTCCACTTGTAAGATCTATCTTGATATTTCCTACCATCTTTTATTATGCTTTTTGACTTATTTACACTTTGGGTGCTCATATAAGAGAAATCATAAGAAATTTATGTCTGATTTCTTTCACTTTACATTGAGGATTAAAGGGCCATCCTTGAAGTGACTCAAATACATCTTTCTTTATAACAGAATAGTTCTCCACTCTAGATAAATAACACAATTTCGTGTATGGACATTCCTTGAGAATTCTATTTCTTTCTTTTTTATGTATCTTGTACAGAGCCTCACTATGCAGCTCAGAGTCATAGTGATCCTCCGGTTTTCAGCATCCCCAGTTCTGGAATTACAGGTCGCCAGCTCAGCACACCCGTGCGCAGGGTCATCATGGCATGTGATGCCGGGGATTGAACCCTGGTCCCTGCACTTGCCTAAGCAGGTGCTTAGTTCACTGAGGTATCTCCCCAGCCCCTCCTTGAGAATTCCTAAAAAAAACTTCAAATACAAATTCCTTTTGAACCAGCTATACCCCTTCTAGTTGTCTTCCTAAAAGGGTTAAAAACACCATAATACAGTGATACATGCATGACCAAGTTTATGACAGCATAACTCATAATAATTATATTGTAGAAATGGTCTGCATGACCACAAACAGATGAAATACTAAAGAAAACAAGGCAAATTTCAGTTTAAAGTGGTTAAAAACAAATAAATATGCCTTAATGAAAAGAGTAAAATAAAATAAAGATTAGAATAACTATAATTAAAAGAATTGAAGAACAGAAAATAGTAAATCTAAATATTAACCCAGGAATAGGTTGTGGTAAGCTTTTTTGATAATTATAGCATTAGCAATTGAAAAATATTTCATTATTAAGGATTAGTCTCAGGGTGAAAGGGAGAGAATTAATAGAGCAGAATAATAATTTCTAAGAAAATCTAATGGTGTGCAGGCATTAGTTCTAGTGGAGCCAGTACTTAAGTGGAGCAGTTGGAAAACTCTTTAGGGAGAAAGACAACCATCCTACTTTCTACATTGTACTTCAGGTCTACCTACTGTTCCTCAGTGAATAAAAGACTTCAAAACCTGTATAAAATAAAAATAAGATCCAGTCATCCACTGACAGACAATTTTCAAAACTTAGTACCAGCCAGTCACACCCTACAGGATCAAATGCTAAGAACTGAAGACAGAAGATTCAGCATTAAGGTTATTGTTGTAATCATGAGCAAGGTGGAACAAAAGAGAAGAATACTCGGTACAGTTTATTCTAGAAAATGGTAATTGAAAGCAAACTTTTCTGTTATTGAGGAACACTTAACACTTATCCTCTTACACTTTTATGTGTAGGTTACCATCTTGCTAAGCATAGTCACAAAGCTGTATGGTGGGTACCAAGAAGTCAATGATCTTGTAAAGTGAAACTTTGTACTCATTGAATAAAAACTTTTTAATGCATATAACACATTTATGTGTTACTGAACTTGTTGTGACTCAAGGGATTAAAAAATGAATCATAAAAGCTGAATTGCTTATTATCAGTCAGGTCGGTGCTGCACAAATGATTGAGAAGCTTCTCTATTACTCTGGCAATATTTTGGTGACTGAAAGCTAACACAGTCTCAGCTCTGGTCCAGATATAACAATGGCTCAGAGGCAAGCAGCACGCAGGAATGCATAGGCATTGAAAAGGAGATGACCTGGATGTGACTGAAGCACCAGTCTTGAGTTACGTTTGCAGTTAAGCTCTTACATATTGTGTAGTTGGAGGCTTGAGGGCTTTTGTGAGAAATAATAGGAAGGAAGACAGAAGAAAGGAGAGATAAAGGAAAGGAAACAAGTGTCTATAATTTTTCATAGGGTGGAACCATCAGAGATGGAGTTAGGTTTTCAAGCTCTGGTCCCCAAAATGGATGAGGAAGCAAGCCTACTTTGAAGGAATCAGACTACACTCTCAACTATGGCTTTAGTAGCCTGCTTAGATCTGACTCAGAAAGGCCCGAAAAAGAAAGGGCACTGTGCCTCATGTATAAGCTGGAAAAGGAGACAATGCTGCAGTGCTGCCCCTTGGGGTGTGGCTTGGAGCTACCTCCCGGGTCACCACCCTGTGCTTTGTCACACTGTATTCCTCCAAGGCTCCTTTCACTCAGCCTCTCTCTATAACTGAATGAAGGAAAGGTTACTTGGCTTTTTTTCTTTTTTCTTTTCTGTATTTTTTAGGGACGGGTCTACAGGGTGTTCAGGGTCTCACTACTAGGTCAGATTCATAGTGATTCTCCTTTTTACAGTCTTCCAAGGGCTGGGATTACAGGTGCGCACCACCACGCCGTCTCACTTGTCATCTCAGCTTGCCCCAGGGGTGGGGCCGGCATGGCAGGCCCGGGGATTGAACCCACCGTCCCTGCAC
Source organism: Octodon degus (assembly GCF_000260255.1). Classification (NCBI taxonomy): domain Eukaryota; kingdom Metazoa; phylum Chordata; class Mammalia; order Rodentia; family Octodontidae; genus Octodon; species Octodon degus. Next base: position 3,801,501 of record NW_004524741.1, read on the forward strand.
CTGCTTGCAGGCACTTTAATCCCCTGAGCTATTTGGCCGATCCAAAAAAGTTACTTTGAAAAGAAACAGAATTTGTTGTAGAACATACAGTTGCTCCTATAGTTTTTCATGTCCTAAAAGAAAACATTCAATTAATAAAGTTTACTCTCTACAGTTTTCTATCCAGTAAATTAAAAAGACAGGTCAATGTCATCTAATACCCAGAAATTAGGTCTATATATATATTTTTTCATTTTGATCCACTTTCCTTTAGTTCTAGAGGTGGGAGCATGGGAGCAGCAAGGGCAAGTGAAGGTGGAAGCAGACAAGACATGGAAAGATATCAAAGAGGAGTTTATGAGAAAAGAAGGATTAATTTTTAAAAGGTAAAATATTCCTGATAGCCTTATGGCCTACAAGTTTAGATAAGAGGAGCTCTGGCAAATCTGTAGACAGACATTAGCTTATATTCTTGACAGTTCCACAGATGGATCTTCAGTGTAATAGCAAATATTTTTATGAGAACGGTTTAGCATTTTGATATGTAGCAGTAAAAAGTTCTACCTTTTTGGTACAAAGTGTCCAAATGACAAATGTTAATGTCCAACAACAACCACCAAAAAAATCTAATGATTTTTTTTAAAAATTGAGATGTTTCAAACTCTTCTTAAATTTCACTTTTTTCCTGGATAAAAGTACTCAACCAATAATCAACAAATTTAAAAATACATGAACAAATTAAAAAATCATAGCTATTGCTAAAATCAGGGAGTTAACTTGACCAAAAGTATTTTTAAAAAAGTCAACCTGGAGGAGTTGACTGTGTGCAACAACAATAATAATGATAATAATAATAATAAATGAAGCAAGAAGAATATATCCACATAATAGGCACTCTCATTTTTTTAATTAATTTTTATTGAGAAATAGCAATGAGACAGTTTCAAAACAAGTTAGTAGGACAGTTACAACAATTAGGACATTGTGTATTGTTGTCTTCATAGGGGTTATTCATAGTAGAAGATGCAGACATGACATCCTATCCAAACACTATTAGTACAAATCTTTCTAATTGAATTAAGAGAAAGTAACTGTATATCTATCCTAACTCTTTTGTATATACAAATACAAAATGGTCCTTCTTTTATATCCCCTTTTTTGTTTAGTTTTGTCAGAGATGAATATTCCATTGGCATTTAAATGTGGTAGGTACATGAATTCAGCAAAATAACCTAATATAGTCCAGTAATCTATAATAGTAGTGGGTTATCCATAGGACTGGCAATGTCAGAAGTTGCTGACTTGAGCCTTTTACAGCTTAGAATATTAATATGGCTTTACTATTTATACTTTGTTTTTATACTTTCCTGATGGATGGTTAAGACCAAGATAAAGCAAGACCTATATAACAAGAAATGTAACTTCTGTATCTGACAAGATCAGTCAAATGATGTCAGGGTTTATCTTGAAAGCCTGCACTGCAGTTTGTAGATTCTTTGTCAGTGTCAGTCATGTGGATGAGTCTTGCCATTGCTTGACCAATTTGCTCTCTGTGAAAGCCTGAGAGAATGTTTCTCTTCATGTGACTCTCCTTAGGCACACTCTAATCATCAATCACTTTCCTCTGTGGCCCCATAATCTCCTTGACCAGAAAATTTGGGATACCAATGAGTTAAAGGATATTACAGTACAGATTCACTTATATCCTGAGTCTTCACTGACCTTGGACAACCTCAACTTTGAAGCTCTCAAAGTTCTCTGTCTTCAATCATATGTATTATAACTGTGATTCCAGAGAATAGAAAAGAATTAGAGGGCTGGGGAGATAGTTCAGTGTTCTAAGTACCTGCTGGCAAGTGCAAGGATCCAGGTTCAATCCTGGTACTACATGCCTTGCTGGCCCCAGAACCCCATGGTACATGGTGCTGACCCAAAACTAGATGCAGTGGTATATGCATGCCTGTAATCTCTATGCTGGGGAGGCTGAGACAGGAGGATCACTGCAAATCCAACCTGCATAGTAAGACACTATATCAAATAAAGAACAAAATACATTTAAAAAAGGGAAAGGAGACACCAGCACCTAGAGGTGAATAGTTTTAACATGCCTCAAGAATGGAAGACAAGGGGCTGGTGAGATGGCTCGGTGGTCTAGAGCACCTACTTAGAACAAACTAAGCTAAACAAAGCACAGGGACCGCGGTTCAATACCCCAGCACCACATGCCAGCCAGCCCGCCCCCTGGTGGGCTGAGCTGGCCACACACACACACACACACACACACACACACACACATAAATGAATAAATAAAATTAAAAAAATAAGCCTTTAAAAAAAAAAGAATGGAAGACAAGCAAATTCACATATAATATAACACCCCCAGGGGAACCAAAGATCTCTCCTAGGTAGTACATTACACATTGGTCTTTGTGAAGTGTTACAGAATCAGACTGTCCTTCAGCTGTCCTATTAGGCTATCCACCAGACTGACTTGTACATAGTTTTAATCAAGGAAAAAATGGACATGTATTCAGTGTTTGTCTTGCTCTGAAGAAAAATAATAATTGCAAGTGTATGTTAATGCTACTTATTGACTATGTGAAATCACTGCCTAGCATTAAATTTGGCAGTGTTCAACTTATCCATCCTTTTTCTGGTGGTTGATAGCTACTTCTCTTTTGTTATTTTTGGAATCCTCAAGAAAACAAATTACATGCACAGAATCTACTAGTTTCAAAAATATGTTCAATTACTTTCAACACTTCTGAAAGCTGTAGCGTTCGCTATCAAACAGACGAGGGGCTTAATGTAATCATTGTTACAGAAAGCATTCTGAACGCTGAAATGGCTGCATCCTACAGTAAGATAGTGATTTCCTGACACAGGATAAAGCTAAATGGTGGAGGTGTTTTTCACTCTGTGCTCTTTCTTCTGTTTCAAAGGTCATGGTGCTTTGCATTTCTCTGCTTAATTCCTTCATTTGAAACAGTACTTGACTTCAACAAAGTATCAGAAAATCAGGCACAACTAATGATTAAATGTCAGTTTGTATTCTTGCTGATTTTTTTCCCACTACCAAACTCGAAGTGTCTGTTAAGGAAATATGTTTAATTTATGATCAGTATCTGAAGATATATTGGCCTAAGAAAAGAGTCACTGCATTTTAGCTGCCAGTTGTATTCATAGTTGATAAATAGGTCAACTTAATTCTGAAAAAGAAATCTGAGGATTGACTAGATTTAAGTGTGCTAAGATAACCCAGGCAGCAAAGACATTTGGACATAGTTTACCCTGAAGAGCAAAGCATGACAGAATCTGAAGAAATTAATGAAGTTTTTAGGCCACACTAAAATGAAATTAGGCTATTATTATTATTAATTATTATTATTGGCAGCTGAATTAGATAGAAATATTATAGGCAGTCAAACAGGGCCAGGCCCTTAAGGAAACAAGATGGAAGACAAGGTAACTTTGCAACTTGGAAGAGACTGACACTCCCATATGGGCCACACCTCAAGACCAAGACAAAAAGAGGAAGCACAGCTACATACTTCCCTACGGATGGGCATCAGGGATTGATATTCTTCATAGGTATCAGTCACCTTGAAAGAGCCCAAAAGAGTCACTAACCCAACCCCTAACAGGAAAAGACCCTGTCCCATAATCATGCCCACTTGTTACGTGACTTGCTTCCCCATTTAGTACTGGATTTAATTAATTTTACCTCAGCAATAGTGCTTGTAGTCTCATTGGTTGACCATAGTTTTGTCCTACCTCATGCCCATCTAAGCGAGTTCCCATGTTCTTCACCACCTTATACCCGCTTCACTGCATGATTTTCCTCTATAAAAGTCCCTGGAGCAGACAGCTTCTTGGGGATCACCTGATCGGGGACCCCCCCTCCTGTCCCTCTCTCAGACAGGCGCTATCTTTCCGTCAATAAATATATTCTGCTCATACCCTCTGTTTGTTCCTAAAATTCATCCTTTGGTTTCAGAGAACACGAACTCGTCCCAGGTACCTTTTAGGTTGGGAGATCAGTTTTTCTCCCTGTGTCATTTGGAGGTTCCCTGTATCATCATTATCATCATCATAGTAATGATTATTATTTGTATTTAGGACAGAGTCTACAAGGTCTCACTGCATAGATCAGACTCATAGTGATCCTCCTGTTTATAGCCTCCCAAGCGTTGGGATTACAGGCACACACCACCATGCCCAGTCTCAATGCCATCTCAGTGCACCCAGTGGGTGTAGCCTGCATGGTAGGCCCAGCGATAGAACTCCCAACCCCCGCATCTGCCTAAGCAGGCCCTTTAATCCACTGATGTATTTGGCCAGCCTTAGACAATGATTATTATTCAGCTTTAAAAATGAGAGAAATCCTGACACGTGCTAGTAACGGAAAGACCTTGAATACGTGATGCCATGTGAAACAGATAAGTTAGAAAAGGACAAAAACTGAGTGATCCCACTTATGTCAGTTGCCTAGAATTGTCAGTCATAGAGACAGGAAGTGGCATAGTAGTGACAGGGGTAGGCAAGAGGGAGCGATCCTGGCTTATTGTTTACCAGGTATGCAGTTTTTCATTGAGAGATAGGAAAGTTCTGGAGATGGCCAGTGATATGAGATTTATGGTGATGTGAATGCACTACATGCCACTCAGCTGTACACTAAAAGATCATTAAAATAGTAAGTGGATATTTCACCCATTGCAATTGCAAATGGGAGAAAGATAACCATATATGAGAAGATGGAATGAGTCAGGTAGTAGGCATTTACCTAGCTACTTTTGACTCTCTAGCCTCTGTAATTCTAAATGAAACTTTTTCTCTGTCATCCATAAACCCAGCATTCTGGTTTCTACTTTGGCTCAGCCAAATCCAGAGTCAGCATGAGCCTCACTATGCTGGCCCAGCCAGCCACAAATCAGGTGTCTGCTTTGCCTTAAAATGCCACTGCACTGAGCACATATTCTGACATCTTCCTCTTCCTCTTCTTGAATTTCACTCAAGCAAGCAGGAATACAGAGATAAAGCAGACAAAATTTGAGCCTACCCAAGCATTACCAAACCACTTGACCCTTGTGAGAAAGAAGAAAGCATTAAACAACAGATTCATTAAAGACAAACTTTAACATGTACCAGTCGGATGTTAATGAAACACACTTTGAAAATCACTAATGTAAACTTTTTTAACAATGTACTTAGTACATTAAATACACTACAGAGTCTCAGTACACAGATCACACTCATAGTGATCCTCCTGTTTTCAGCCTCCAAAGTGCTGGAATTACAGGCACGTGCCACTATATGCCTAGTCTCAGTCACTGTCATGGTGTACCCCCTGGGAGCCGGGCCAGCATGGCACAAAGGATGGAGCCCCTGTCCCTGCGTCTGCCAGGGCAGGCACTTTAATCCACTGAGCTATCTGGCCAGCCCAACTGATCTAAACTTCTGAAAAAAGAAGACCAAGTGTTCCTCCTTTCTTTCTTTCTTTCTTTCTTTCTTTCTTTCTTTCTTTCTTTCTTTCTTTCTTTCTTTTTTTTATCACTAACTCTGTTCTAGAATTATCTTCTGTTTAGGTCAGAGATCAGGATGATGATGGTGATTCAGACCTTTTCATCTCCTCACAGGATGACAAGAGTTAGATGACTGTATTAGTCAGAAATCCTGTCACTGGAACAACATACCCACATCTGCATTTTAAATGAAGTAGGTGAGGCTTATTTTGAATCACAGTGGCCACCAGCTCCAATTCAGGATCAGGGTGGAGGAAAGCTGTTCATCTCAAGGAAGGAATCAAGGAGCAGAAGAGGGAGATGCGTCCTTCTAGGCCACACTGCCAAGGAGCCCTCTCTTGTAGACAGTCCCTACCAGGCCAACCATGCTCAGCCATTCACTGTTTCTGTCAAATCCACTGCTGCGTGTGGTGCCCCCAAGTTCTGGCCACCTCCCCAAAGCTCCACTACTGAAAGCGAAGCTTTTGGAAGACCCTTTAAGTCTAAAACATAACAATAGTGATGGTAAACCCTTGAAGTACAAGCAGTCCTGCTAGAACATTTGCTTTGAAATTGTGACTCTTTTATGAAGTAATTGATAGAGAATAATTTAAGGGTATCACAAGTTTTCAGTTTCCCTGTATGTTAGTTCACTTAGGAGAAATGTTAAGTGAATAGAGAAATCTCACTGGCTAGCACAGTGAGAAATGAAAGCACACACACACACACACACACACACACACACACACATACTTGTACACACAGACCTTAAACATATGATAGAGTCACTAGGTGTCTTCCATCCACACGCAGGGTTGCAATTTTCTCTCTGGGTTTGTGTGGCCCTTCAACTGTACTTCACGTTAACTCACACACTGCAACTCTTCTGAAACCCATGTTCTCAAGTAAATGTCAGGATTTTTTCCAACATGAAATGCTATTATATTATACTCTGTTAGTCTTTGTAATGTTTAGCACATACAAAGTCATACTATCATTTTTATTAGCCTTTTAAAAATATATATCACTCATAAGCTTTTGAGTGCTCTGCAGCAACTCCAGTATGCCCACTGGCCCTGTAGCCTTCGTCGTGCCACTGGATGCTCTGTGATTTGAAGTGCACCTATGTTAGAGAAGAGTGGCTGCATTGCTTAAGCTGAGATTACACAATACAGGAAACTGAATTTGCCAATCTGTAATTCCATTTCGAAAGAGTTAGTTCTATCAAGATTTACTCTTCACTCACTAGTAGTGCAAAGAAAATGTGGCATCTTTATTTTTTCTACAACTGTGAATACATTTTTCTTTATGAGGGCTCCACTTGCTGAAAAGATTATTTTTCCAAGGTATCTGTCGTTTATATAAGAATGTCCTCCTAGAACATCTCATTCCAGAATCCCAGATAGAAGCTGGGCTAGTTATGTTTTTTCTCTAAATCCATTTGTTGGGTAGGATGTAGTTATCTTACTACCTATCTCCAATTTCTAGCCTTTTCTTCTTTTCATAACTTTTGGAGCTAAAAGCACAATATTTTCAAAGTATAATTTTTTGACTTTGACATCACTTTTGTGTCATTCCTCTTCCAGAGGAAAGTAGATTCATAATTCAGCCCAATTAGTAGAAACAACCCACTCCACACTCAGGAAGAAGCTGAGTCTGCAGGTTATCTCTTGACATTTGCCCAGGGTGAAAAGAAAGAGGAAATCCTCTTATCTCTCAGCAAAGCCTGGCTTTGTAATTATTTTCTAATTTGAGGCTCAAAACTTTTGCTGTGATTATGAAAATTTAAAAGTTGAATCAATCTTTTCTTCTTGAATTCTTGGAATAACAGTTGGAAAATTTTCCAAAAAAGTAGATGCCTCTCAGTGAATAAAAAGTTACTCAAAAGGAAATGTAAATAATAACAATAACTTTATAAACAAATATTATTTCCTTGCCATGTATATATCCTTCCCCATTGGCCACTGGTGTGCATACCATGTATTATATGAGAAAAAAATACAAATTTTTAACGAGTTCAAATTCTGAAATTTTCATGATCCTTCTGATCATATTGAGAAAAACCATGCCTTCACAATTTTTAAGACTCAACTCAGATGTTTTGCTAAGAAGACTTTCTGCTTTAAAAAAGGGCAGCAGTTTCTTCTTCAAATAAAACACCAAACACATGAGCTGGAGAGATAGCTCAGCCAGCATAAGTGCTTGCCTGGCAAGCACAAGGTCCCAAGTTCAATTCCCCAGTGCCACATACTGTGCCAGCCCTGGAACTGGGCACAATGTCACAGGCCTGTAATCCCAGCATTGGGGAACTGAGACAGGAGAATCACTGTGTTTGAACTGCATAATGAAAGGCTGTATCAAATAAACAAATAAATAAATTTGGTAATTAGGAAAATGGAGTACTACTCAGCTCTAAGAAAGTTAATCGTGACATTTTTATGGTAAATGAATGCAACTTGAGACCATACTCATAAATGAAATAAATCAGACTTGTGTGTTGTAAACATCATATTGTCTCCCTGATATAAGGATGAGAAAATGTAATTAATTTGGTACATGTTAATTAATCTCTTTTGAATGAATCTCTGTATACCACTTTTCTACAGTGTATGGCCACACCACTTTGCATGCAGAATAATTCTGAAGTTGTTATTTTTCTTTTAGTCTATTTCTCACTTATTTCACAAATCTTTAGGGATCATATGTTGAGAACAAGTTCCTCCCCATTTCTTAGTGTAAGTCTTGGACTAATGCAATATCTTGTATGTTATGAGTGAGATCAACAAAAATAGCATAGAAATGTCGATTGTAGCTGTTAATCTTGTTCTACAAATTTCATTGGATTAAGTGTCCTCAGAGATTAGTGAATTAGCTCCTGAGTGTTTCCAGGTGGGTTGTGGAGGTGTCACCGTGGTATTACATATGGCTCCCTTACCTGTTCTTCTCTGGTGCTGTCCCTCTCTTCTGTTTCCTAGTTGTCAGTAACTAGGCAGCTTTGTTTCTGCCGTGAGGTTTCTGCCTTTCAGCCTGCAAACCAGGTACTGAATCTTTTGAAACTGTAAGGTGAGTTCAGCCTTTCCTCATTTTAGTTGTGTGTGTGTGTGTGTGTGTGTGTGTGTGTGTGAGAGAGAGAGAGAGAGAGAGAGAGAGAGAGAGAGAGAGAGAGAGAGTGTATCCTAGCAACAGAAAATATGACAAATGCAGAGAAGTGGGGTAATTGCTGTTCCTTGTAGTTTAGAATCTCTCAGAATGGGTTTGTGGGTGGAGTTCAGAAAGATTTGGCACTCAAGAAGCGCTAGAATGTAGTGCACACAGCTTGCCAGGTGGATCTCACTGGAGTCAGACAACAAGAATTCTGACAGGAATGTGATTGATAAAGGTCAAATTCGGAGGTTTCAGTCTGGTACAAGGACTTCATTGGCAGTTAGATGAGTGGTCTTGTGTGTTATACTCTGGCTGAAAATTTATCTATATTTTTCTATGTCCAAGATTTTTTAGGACGCTAAGATTAAGGGCAGTGAACTAATTAACCTGAGGATGAAATATCAAAGCAGCCTCATATTCAGGCTGTGGCATGGGGGTGGTTGCTTGTAGCTGGATTTATAGTGAAAATCAGAGGCAAAGGCAGAGCAGAAAAATAAAAAAAAAACATAAATTTTAGCTCAGAATTTATCTTGTATGAATTAGGGGCCAAAAGAGTTATGGGTGCTAAAGGAATAATGCCATTGAAAAGAAACCAAGTTCTTTGTACAGAATCTTGGAAATCAGCAAGAACCCACTCTTTTAGTCTCAAGGATCCCAAAGTGGAAAGCTTTCATTTGAAAAAAGTCACCAGGACCCTTACTCAAGAAGGATCCCCTAGAGAATTGGTTTCCCAGGATTTATTTCACTGCAACCAGATATCCAGGTATTCCCGGGCTCTGCAGCAATCATCCAGGCTGACCAGGCTATTGTGAAAGTTGACATCTGCACCTTGATTTCTCACCTTGATTCCATGCTGGGATCACTGGCCTGAATTCTATAGGATCTGTGGGGTCAGGATGACTTTTGTCCAGATTTCCAAGAAAGGCCTGGGAGGTAGGAAAAGAGATTTTGAGAGGACCATATGTGAAACTGAGGAAATGCAGCTACAGGTGCAATGGAGACCCGAAAAAGCTGGAGATGCCAGGAATCTAAAGAAAGCTGAACCATGAGAATGGGGCTAGCCTCGTAAAGAGAGGTTTTATTGGGCTGATGCCATCTAGACCATGGGGGTACAGTTGCCTCATTCTTCTGGAAATCATGTCTTGCCATCATGTACCCTGAATGTCAGACTTAGAGCTACAGAACTTATCCTTACCCCAATTTGATTTGGTCTTGATTTGATCCAGTTATTTTCTATTCCACTATTCCTCCCATTTGTTGTGGGAATGTTAACCCTGTGTCATTGTACCTTGGAAATATATAATTAGGCCTTTTTTTTCAGAGATGCACTTGTGAAGCTGAGAAGATACAAAATTTGTCCATTATCCTCCTATGTCATCAGTATTATATTAAGAAATACTTAGTAGATTGGTAAAGCATGCTTCTTAGATTAGTGATACATACTCATGTGTGTTTGAGTAAGTCATGGAGGTATAACCTTGGATACGGTACATGGTCCCTTTCTGTCTTTGTGTGGTCCTGTGTGTCTCTTCTGCTTCCTGGACATTATTAGCATGGCAGTTTTTCTCTAACATGCCCTTCTACAGTGAGGCTTCTACTTTAAGTTTTCCTACCATGCACTAAATCTCCTGAAATCATGAACTACTTTTCATTATGTGCATTGGATATAGTGTTTCAGTGCAGAAGTTTGCTACTATAGAAAGCCAAAAGCCAGAAAACTAATACCTCAACCAAATTTTTAACCATCAAAATTTAAGCTCATAAGTTGGGAAAATAAAGGAGATGGTCTCTTTGGGAATCAAAATCAAACAAGAAGTCCTATAATTCAGCATGATCAAAACTAGCTGTCAACCAATTAAGAAACATATTTTTAAATGTTTCAAGACTGTAGTTATATATGTATTATGCAAAGGTTACAAAATGCAGTGGTCTAAACAAAATAGAAATTATATGTAGACATTTTCATCTGAACACAAGCTATCTAGGCCTGGCGCAGTGGTGTGTGAGGATCAAGGCACTTTCCCTCTTGCTGATACACTCCTGTAGCAGTGCCTATTGACAAATACCAACCAGCTCCTAGCCAGTAGAGGGGTTGAGTGTGATGTTCCGACTTTCATGATGCTTCTTTTTTCCTCCACACTTATTTTGCTGACACGCGGAGACAAGGAGAAAAAATAGCCATGTAATTCCTCCAAGGAACCCTTAGAAAAAGTTTAGCCCTTAGTTGCCACATCTGTGTGCTTTTTAGCCTATGTGATATGAGAACAGTAACTATGAATAATGTCCTATTTTGGATTGTCTTGTCAGTCCTTGTCACACTTGATTTTAATGCAATACCCATTTGTTGGAATCACTCTAAATATTGCGAGAGTCATCCCTTTTTGTCCCCCTGTTGAGGAAATTTCTGGCAAAGCTCTAGCTACCAAGTCTGAATTATCTTTCTTGTGTTATCATAGCTATAGGTGAGTGCAGGAAGAATCTATCTTCTATACTTTTCAGGAATTATTCACTTAAGGAGATTATTCTGGCTCTTCTCTACTTGGCCATTTTCCTCTCCCCAGTTTTCTTTATTCTCTCCAGCTAGCTCCAGAAAGTTGTGTGAGTAAGTACATTTCCAATGGTAGATCGTATAGGAGATTCAGGCTGAAATCTTCATACTTCATGAGTGATTTTCTTGCCCTTGGCTTCAGAGATGTGTACCAGTTGGGTATCATTTTTCCTTTCTCCATGTGGAGATGAAAATGATAAGGCTGTTTCACAGCTTCTACACTTTTTCACAAGTCAGTTTCCCGCAGCATAACATATCCTCTCCTATGGAATTCATGCCAAGAGTTGAGGAAGCAAGAAAAGCGACAGCATAATCCAGCAGTTATCATGGGGAAGTGGATAACAATAATAATAATAGCAGCTAATCGTTGAGTACAGATCACATGCCATTTTCCTTCCAAGTATTTTGTACACAATAATGCCTTTGATATTTTCCCAAAGCACTCTGAGGTTGTACAATTTTTAATGGACAGAGTTAATTATCTTGCCCAGGTAGACAACCTAGGAAGGTGCTAGAAATTGACCCCAGGCAGTCTGACTTCTGAGCCTGGCGCTGTGCTGAGGTTTATGTGTCCTGCGACACTGGGATGCAACTATTAAGCTCCAGGGGGAGTGAACTTGTGCAGTTTGAAGGAGCTGTTGGAACCGGACGAAACAACAGTGTCCCATAAAGTTACAAGAGAGGGAAAGTGTCAGAAAAAATGCTGGTGTGGCCCATCAGAAAATGAAGCAATCGGGGGCTGGGGAGATGGTTCAGTGGAATAATTGGTTGCCTGGCAAGCACAGGGGCCTGAGTTCAATCCCTGGTTCCTAAAAGAAAAAAAAAGAAGAAGAAGAAGAAGACGCAATCATACCTTTTACAAACAAATGCTAGGGCTTAAGCCTTAAATTTTGTTCTTCTGTAACAATTTGTTTTTCTGTAACAATTACACCCATGCACAAGAAGCTGTTGACAGTAGTACGTTCTCAATACATTAGGATACAGATGTACAGCTGGTGTTTTAAATTTTAATAGTCCTTCCATTTATATTTACTGTATCATTGTGTCTACATGTGTCACAAATTCTATATCTATAAATAAACTGGGTTTGATTTAGCCTTATGATATCAGATAAAGATATTTAACATTTTCCATATAAAATTGGCATATTATTGTTTTTTATTAAATTGGTAGATTTATATCAGTGATTAGTAAGAATATGAGTGTTTTACCTGTATAAAAATCCCTTTTTAAAATATTGGAAATCTTATGCCAAGCTTATGTTATTATCTCATATTAAACCACATATATGTGTATTTATATAAAAAGTGATGAAAAATGAGGGTGTTGAGGAAAGGGGAAAAAGGGACTTGTGTGATGTACATTTACCATTTCCCTACAGTGAAAGTAATCATTATGTACTACAAATACGTACTAGTAGAAGAGGAAAATTTTAAAATGTGAAAGATTAAAGAAAAAGTTGTGTAGTCATGGTAGAAATCCAAAAGGCTTCTAGTTTGGTAATATGTTGATCAAGTTTGTAATGTACTTAGTTAATCCTTCTTCATTGCAAATGTTTTGTGGCTTCACAGCTATTATTAAAATATAAAATAAAGAATAATGTAGAAAAATTCAGCATGTTACTGACATTTGATACTGCCAGTAAGCTAAAAGTATTGAAGACAGAGTTTTAAGTGATATGAACTTGTAGTTGAGTTGCGCTTTCCCAAAAGGGTTTACAGAAAGTTTGTACTAGTTTCTTACTGTGAGAAAATACAAACTATAATTTCTTTGAATTTTTGAAACTTGTAATCTGTTCATAAGGTATAAGATATTTATATTATCTGGGCTTATATAATATGGCTGTTATTACCCCTATAGAATCTATCTTCCCTTCTGGAATAAAGAGAAATACCAGTATTGAAATACAAAGTGATAAAATGCTTCAGAGAAGTTTTTGGATGTCTACTTTCCAATAAAAGAGAAACAACAGTAAATATGATCTAAATTTCTTGATAGATGGCCATTGAAATGAGGGAAGAGATTAGAGTATCATCATATGCGAAATTACCAACACAACTTCAAAAGCAGGTAGAGCACCCAATAGCCCTCCATGAAGGATTTCATTTCTTTTCCCATAAAAATAAGTTAAAACATTAAGTTGGAAATTAAATTCAAGTTATAAGCCATACCTACAGTTGTAAATTGTTTGCTTTTTAACCTTTAAATTATCACCTTCCTAAGGATAAATATTGATTACGTTTTTTTTTTTTTTTTTTTTTTTTTTTTTTTTTTTTTTTTTAGGGACGTGTCTAAAGGGTGTTCAGGGTCTCACTACTAGATCAGACTCATAGTGATCCTCCTGTTTACAGCCTCCCAAGAGCTGGGATTACAGGCATGTGCCACTGCACCCAGTCTAAATATTGATTACCTGCTACCTTTTTATGTGTGTACTTTTCAGAACCCACTAGTAACACATGCCTGCCATCCAACAATGGAACTTTTAACAAAATGATTTGCACAGCATCTCCTGCTGATCCTGGAGCCCCAGCCTGAAGGAAAAATAAGTTATGCATAGTTAGTTATATTCATGTTTTCATCTTCACGTTGCTGGTGGCCATTCTTTGTCATAATTTATTATCTAAATTCCTTATGTGAGGCAAACACATCGTAAAAGTTATGTTTTTAAGACTTCCTTTTCATTGCTAAAACTAATTTGTTTGTAGATAAGCACATTTTCCTTGCTTAATGGAAACATCTTTCGATTGCTCTGTGAATATAACAATTATGGTTCCCGTTTTTCAAAGGTACGATTTTTTTTCATTTACATATTTCTTATTTGGATTACCAATCATCAACTTAAAATCATGCTTAGTTAAAATTTCCTGTGGTGCTGTTCTTGTGTCACTGAGCTAAGCATTAATAACATACATGACTAAAAAGAGAATTTGATATGGAAGAAAAAGCAGTTCTGAGAGGTACAATTCTGTGTCTCTCCATGTAGAAATAAGGACCCAATATACTTCCTAATATTAGCAATATGTAAATACTTTAGATAAATTTTGAATATTAAACTATCAGCTGTTACTTAAATTTGGGTCACATGTGATGCCAGATATCACCATAGCTCTAGAAAATATTCAAAAATAAAAGTGTTCAATTTCTATCCACTAGATATTCCTTGGGAGTTAGTTTCCAAGCAAAGAAGCTAGATCCAATAGCACAAGAGAAAATGATAATGGAGACTGATTTATATAAAAGCATGTCTTTCCTTACTGTAATATTTAGCAACAGAAACTCATTCAGTGTCTTGAGGAAGAAAATTCCCTAGTGTGCATTTTGTACATCGCTTTTATGTTTACACAGGGAGGAGATGCTTTATATAACAGTCAATAGTTAACATGAATTGGGTGAATTATATTTTATGCAGGAACAGTAGATTTGATGAACTAAATCTTCTTTTGAAAAGTAATGAGTATTGAATATGAGATTTGAATATTAATAGATGATCTAAGGGAGGGAGAGATCTGGGCCACATGGATGTAGTATGGGTCACTAGTGTGCATATTTAGTTATCTAGTATCAACCTTACCCATATGGTGAGGAAGATGCCTTGTTTCATGACCTTGAAGTTCAATGTAAAAGTATTACAGAGTAAATTTTTTTATTTAATGGATATACATAGCCACTAAAATGGTTGAAAGTCTGGAGAAAATTTTACATGGTAAAGCACAAAAATTTTAATTAACCTCATTTTCTGTCATGTTTGGTTCTGCTAAGTTCAGACTTCAAGGCAAACGCAAAACATAAGAGAAGAGAGGAGAGATAAAATTAGAGGTTAATTGTCTTTATTGATCTCACAGTAGTTTTGACAGCTTTGATCAGTTAAAATATGTGTAAAGCTGGATGATTGTATTTTTAGCAAGATTATGTGTTTTGAGATATTTTATTCTGAATATTGAGATTTTGTTCTATTTCTAATCTAAATAAGCTGATCATACTATATTTATAGAAATGCCAGTTGTTATACATATACGCTATTATGCTAAAATATTAGGTATTTTTCTCCTACTTTTCCAGTGAAATATGCACATTTACACAGTTTATTTATGGGAAATGAGTTATTATCACCTAACAAACACTTTGTATTTCTTATAATTTTATTTCTTTTAGTAGGTAAATGAAAACCTTATAGTAAATATATATATATATGTATTAAATATATTGTATTGGAGTACATATATATTTACATGTATCTTAGAGCAAATATCTATCTCTCTATATGTGCGTGTGTGTGTGTATGTGTGTATGTGTGTATGTATTATGTAAGTCTTAGGGTAAATAAATATAGATATAGATATAAATATAAATATGTGTGTATATATTTTCCTGTTGCTGCATAACAAGTTATCTCATAATATCATAATGTAAAATAGCAAACATTCATTATTTCCCCAATTCTCTAGGCCAGAAGTCTGAGTAGCTTGACTGAGTGTTTCTAGCTTAAGAATCTCTCATGAGGCTGGGTTGCAGCTGTAATCATATAAAGGTTTAACTGAAGAAGGATATTCTCCCAACGCATCCCTGTGGTTGTTGGAAACCTTGGTTCTTTACCAGGTGACCTCTCCACGTGGCACCAAATGCAAGGACAGCCAACTGCCCTAAATGGGGGAAAAAATTCCTAAATGCATCCAGTATGGAAGACCCAATCTTTTTATGAAATAATGTAGCAATTAACATCCAATTTTTTTCCATTTTCTACTCATTTGAAAAGTCACCAAATCCACCTTACATTTAATCAGAGGTGAATTAAGTCCTACTTCTTGGGAAAAGGAGTTATTGTATTAGTTTTCAATTTCTTCATAAAAATTAGTTTTCTATTTCTTCCAAAAATTTTTAATTGACCTACAAATCTCAAATTTTGAGTCTTATGGTTCTTCAAGTCAGAGTGCAACACAAGTTTCACTGGACAAAAATAAAAGTATTGTCAGGACCATATCCAACTAGAGGAATAGCCCCAAACTTTGTGGTACCATGGACAGATTTTCCCCAGATGGGTGGGGGCTTTGGGGCACAGTTTCAGGATTATTCAATGGATTGAACAGCCCAGATCTCTTGCATGTGCAGTTAACACTAGCATATTCCTGTGAGACTCTGAAGCCATGGATGATCTGACAGGAGGCAGAGCTGAGTAGCTATTACCAGCGATGGAGAGCAGATGAAGCTGTACTCCATATGCCAGCCCTTCGTGTCCCACTGATAACCTAGATCCCGAGGCATGTAATGTAGGGGATCCTGCTCTAGAGGACATAGGGAGAGCTGGTAGCCCTGTCTTTCCCAGTCTGAAGGCTTCTAGTATTCCTTTGGTAGTGACTCCTTTCTTCCAGAGTCAAAGACAACAATGATGCAATGAGGCCTTCTAGCAAAGCCTTCCTCTGACGGCTTCTTTTTGCCTTATCTCAATTTCATACTCTTCTGTTCGCATTTTACCCTGCCTAAATGCCTAACATCTTTATTTAGATTGGTTTACTGTGTAACATAACATACTCACACAGGTACAATGAATTAGAGTGGTTGTCATGTGCCTGTCACTTGTCTCAAATACTTTCTGGATATATGTTTTAAACTGCCATATTAGTCAGTCACTATCAAATATAGGTGACCTTACATATGCCCTGGTTCTGCACCTGCAGACGCCACCAGCTCTAGATTAAAAACTAGTAAAATAAATAAATAAATAATAGAAATAAGAATGAAATAAAAATACTGGGAGTTCCCCACACCTATTTTGATACATGCTCTGCCCAACACTCAACCCACACAAATGAAGTGACGTGTAAGCATGTCCTACTGTAGCCTCACACCATTTTCAAGGATCGTCAGTCTCCAGTACTCCTTATTTGAGTAATGTGTGCTGCGACTCTCAGTGGTTAGGTCTATTTGGAACATGCGCAGGTTTGTTTCTTGGCATTATTCCTCAAGCAATGCAGTAGAGCAACAATTTACATAGAATTTATATTATGTTAGGTATTATTAGTAATCCGGAGATGCTATGTGGAAAATATGCATGAGTTACATGCAAATACTTTTTATAGAAGAGGCTGGAGCATCCACAGATTTTCATTTTTGTGAGCTGGTGCTGGAACCAACTCCCTGTGCACTGAAAGATTTCTACTAGCTGTGTGGTCTTATGCAAATTTTTTTCTCTGTGATGTAAAGTGTTTTATACAAACAAAATGGAGAGAACAATATTGATATTGGGTATATATGATGCATATTCATTTATCATTCAGAAATTAATTAATTTCTATTGTGCACAGTCCAGCATACTTTTATTAAGGTTTACTATTAAAATTGTTAAAAATCTTTGGGCTTGTGTTTTCTTTTCACTATTAATAAAATATATTTCTTTAAAAACATTCCACACACTTCAGCAGTGATTTCAATTCCTAAACTCTGACAGAGGTTCCTAACCTATCCATACATCAAGAGTCACATTTAAGGAATCACTTCTTTTTCTGTTTCCTAAGGATAAGTCCTTTTAACAACAATGATGAATTTTATTTATAGATCTTTAAGAGTCTGTAAATTTATCTATGAATATTTAGATGTTTCTTTAAATTGAAAGCCTATTGTTACTAATAAATCTATAGAATTAATGACATTGTAAATGCAGTTAAAAATCAACAATGAAGATAAAATTATATGTCTGTTTCAGTGATAATATGAACAGAAATTTGGGTGGAGCACAGCATGATAAGGACAATAATGTTATTAGTAATGTAGTTAACCTATGGAGTAAATGTGTAGAAGGAGTTAGTTGTGGCATATAAATAATTCACCGCTACATCGAACAAGTGGTGATATGCTACCAATTTATGCTTGTATGTAAGCTGAATTATATTTTATAAATATTTTATGTATAAACAGAAAGTGTGGGGTTGCCAAATAGTTCAGTGGATTAAGGATTAAAGTGCCTGAAAGCAGGTGCAGGGCAGGACGTTCAATCCCCAGGCCTGCCATCGTCGCCCCGTCCCTGGGTCACACTGAGACAGCAATTGTGACTGGGCATGGTGGTGCATGCCTGTAATCCCAGCTCTTGTGAGGTGGTAAACAGGTGGATCACTACGAGTCCAATCTAGTAGTCTAGTAGTCCAATCTTTTTTGCAATACCGGGGATCAAAATAAACAATGAGAACTCTAATGTGATGTAAGATTTCATTCTATTGCCTATTATTATGCTTTAAAATATCTCTACTTGAGGAAAAAGTCTATTACTACAGCTTCTATTTCTACTTAGTTATCTTCCATACCAGGATGAAATGAAATTGAAAATGCCTGTAATTTTGTAGCATCTACATTAACGATGGCATTCACAAAAGTATTCAGACACTTAGGACAAGTTTTATCTCATAAAAAGTACTATTTAAATGGAGGCAAAAAAGATAAAATCTGTGAAAATACTTGAACTGTAACATTAGGCATTTTCACATAAAAATGGAATCTGGAGTTGCTTCTACTTTTCATATTTGGCTATGAGGTTAGCATTTACCTCCATATCTGTAAAAGAAAATATTTCTTTTTTTAAATCAGAAATCAATTTAGAATTATTTTAAAGTATCAATAGTGACAAAAAATTTTGGCACAATGCAATTTTAAAGAATATTTGAAAACTTCTATGAAAATCTAAAAATTATAATGTAAAAAAGTAAGTTTTGCAGAAAGATAGAAGTTTGACAGTATTGAAACAGGTGGAGTCAAAGAAACTAAAGCACCATGGGAAAATTACTCTTTACTTTTATTTTATTTTATTTACTTTTATTTTATTTATTTTTGACTTTTTGAGACAGGGTCTCACTATGTAGTTTAGGCTGGCCTTGAGAGCGTTATGTAGCGTGGGCTGGCCTGAACCTCCCAGCAATGCTCCTGTCTGAGCTTCTGAAGAGCTAGGATTCCAGGAGTGCACTACCATGCCCTGCCCTGCATGTTTATTTTATTATTAAGATAAACAGCCAAAATTCATTTTGTTTTGCTCTAACTATGTTTATTAAAGTTTCTTATGTCTTCTTTTTACTCAAAGTGATCTACTGAAATATTGAATTACAGGGGCCGGTGAGATAGCTAGGTGGACTAAAGCTCAAACTTAGGCAAGTTAGGCAATGTAGAGACCACAACTAGATCCCTGGCACCACACCCTGCTCCGGCCACACCACCAGGAGTGTGAGCTGTCCACCAAAACTGGGCTTGGTG
>NW_004524741.1:3822521-3827742 GCF_000260255.1 Octodon degus
TATCTTGTGAAAATAGCATGCTTTCTCAAATTCACATTCGACCAATAGGAATAACAGTAAGATCCATAGAAAAGATTATTTTAAATTTTTCATGTATGAAATAATATAATGTATAAATCCTAGCAACTATCATTATTATTTCTTTTTTTATTATTTCTTATTATGGGTCAGAGATAGCATTATTACATTCTAAAGTTTTAAATAATATATAAATGCTAGGAACTACTATTATTTCCTATTATGGCATGAAGGTAGCATTATTACATTCTAAACATTTTGAAAAGTGTTTTCAAATGTCTTCCATAAAAAGCCTTACTTTTTCCTCAGAATTCTTAATACCATTTTTTCAAAACATCTTAAAAGTGAATCCTTTAAAGGATAATTGAAATAAGATGTAAGCTAAGTGTTATATTTCAGTGCTTCTCCAAGATGCATGTCTAGGGCAATCACGTGGATGTCTGCTCAGAACACAGATTGTGATTCATTGAAATGGAAACACACTTGCTTGGCTTCTGCATTGCTAACAGGGTCTCAGATGATACAGGTGTTCTTGACTTCAAAACACCCTGGACGCTTAAGTTATTTACCACTCTCCATGTGAAAGGCTTTTAGCTTCCTAACATTAACCCTGGCATTTCAATATATCTATGAATTAGAAAATACCTAGAATAGCAGTTGTCTTGTTGTTAACACTGAATGCAAAGTTGACGACAAGGACCTAAGAAAGTAAAGTCCATATGTACACGTATGAAAATAAATAAAAAAGGAAGGGAGCAATGTGAAGCAACAGAAAATTTTTGGTCTCTTCTTCATTAATATAAAAATCTGAGAGTTCTAAAGGAAACTGGTAACCAATGCTTTCTCATTGGTTCAAAAGTTTAGATTTTCAAGGACTCTTGAATTCATGTATGAGAATAAACTATTGGGATGCAAATAAATTAATAGTGGTAAATCTGAGTATTTATGATCATTATATGACTATATGACTAAATTATTTCTCACCATATAATTACTAACTTGGTTATCAGTTGTTCTCATCATTTATATCAATTAATAATTAAATATAATTGTAAAATTATTAAATAAATTCGTAAACATATTCAGAATACTGCCGGTGAACATTTATCTGAATTGCATGTTTGATTTATTTGGTAAAACATGTCTTCATTATTAACCTGTGTAGTGATAAATGGAATGAAAAAAATTGTTCAGAAAGCTTAACCATAATAACAAAAGAGATAAAAATAATTGAAAAACAATTAACTGGGTTAAATGGTTTAAAAATTGAGAAAGTTCAAATTTGATAATTTTTGCCAGTTGGTGTTTGCCTCTTAATCTGTGAGAATGTGCTTGTGTTCTCTGCTGAAGGACCTGAAGTAGACTAGAAATTGATTAACCATGCACCAAAGCCATAAAGTTCCATCAAGTTTCATTCCACTTATGCTTTCAGATAAATCAAAGGTTGTTTGGCAGTTAGTTAATAGGAGTTTTGGTGGAAATGGCAAACTAAAATAAACAAAAAAGGAACAAGTTCCTGTGGCTCTGCTGGTAAAGTAGAGGCTTTTGCAGAGTTCGTAGAAGTGGTTTTGGGTAGCATAAGTGCGATTAATCATGTCCACCTGACTGGAGCAGGAGGGTCTAAGGAAGGTCATTGGCTCTTGGGCATATGACAAATTCAAGAAAATCCACTGATGCTCATAGCTGAATGTCCTATTAGATGAGGATCGTTTGGAGGAGGCGAGTGCCAGAGGACATGATTTTGGAGGGTTTTCCTTCTAACACTTTCTCCTAGGCTCAGCTTCCTGGGCCCCATGAGATAAGCGGTTTTGCTCAACAGTGCCCTTCTGCCACGATGTTCCTGGCTTGCAGTCAGTTGATTGAACTGAAACTTCTGAAACGATGAGCCAAACAAACCATGTTCTCCTTTAAATTGTGTGTGCCAGACACTTCATTCTAGCATTGAGGAAGTGGGCCAGCACAATATGTAACTTTAGAATTGGTATCTTGGGAGGTAACCCTCTTATATATTAAGAACATACCATAAGAGACATTCTCAGTAATAGAAAATGAGGTGCTATGTTCTCAAAGCATGTCCTCAAAATCAGCACCATATGACACACCACATTTTCTATGGAGAGTGGCATAGGTATCTTTCTGTGTATCCTGAGTGCAGTATTATTTTTTTTGTTGGCCCTATAGCGAGCACAGTACCTGATGTGTTTTCTATGTTCAACAATTATTTAACCGGTGGAAACAAATGATCCATGACATTTTTTAATTTTCTTCTTGATACAACCTTTGGAAAAAATAGATAGTACATTCTAAAGGGCACCCAAGTATATACATCCACTTTTCTTCACTTCATTTTCTATTGGGGAAAATATATTTGGACATAGCTAAGACACATACAAATATCAGTCTTACCAGGTCATTAATGAGAAGTTCAAGCCTCCACTTTTATTTGCCCTTGCAAACAGAGTCTGGGAGCGTGGAGTGTATTCTGGTAACAAATGGGAATTTGGTCAACCAGTGATCTTTGCATTAGCATTCTAATAAAAGAGACCAACGTGCCATAGTGCTGTGTCAGAACTAATTTATGAAACTAGGTCTAAAGGCTCATTAAAGTGGTCACAATTCAGTGGCTGCCCAGTAAAATTAAACTACAGTTTCATTCTCATAACAGTGAATATTTTAACATACTATTAAGGGCATTTTTCAAATGTTAAAACTAGCTTTGATTCTGGGAAATGAAAAACAACAATAAAGTCATTTACTCTGCAACAGAAAATTGGTTTTGCTTGCAGCTTTTGGCTCAAAATCCTTTGGATATTCATATTTTAGAGTGCAGGGTGGCATGTACTTGGCATTTTCAACATTTTTTTCTTGGTGTAAAAGTGCTACTCTGGGGCTCCAGTGAACCACAGGGTTATTACCTTCCCAAGAAATCTCAGACAGCTCAGTTTGTAGTAGATAGAGCTTCTTGCCTTGCTGCCAGGCAAATCTCCCTTTAGAATTCTTTTAACCATGCATTCTATTCCCTGATGCAAACACTTCAAGGAAATCAGTGTGCATTGTGTTATAGGCTGCTGTCCGCAGCTAAACTGAGTTTAAGTGCCCCAGAGTGTGTGACATCCAAAATTTGGCCAGAATCAATGAGCTACAGCAGAGACTGTTCTAGCCTGAGTTGAGTCAAGTCTACTGCTGACCCTTGGATAGTTGCCTGCCACCCACTCCAATTCAGGATGCCCCTTCTCTTGCTAGTTCAATGCTTGGCACATAGGCAGTGCTCAATAATATAGATGGTTGTTGTGAACTCAACTAATGATATGAAAGCCAATTAATTTCTTAGTATTTAACCACCTTGTAGATGAAATAGGAATAGTGATTCCTGCTCTGCTTATTTTACAGGATTATTTCAAGATTCTAAACTAATAATAACAGAAAAGACACTTTTAATGATATAAAGCTTATACTGCGATAATGTATGGTTATATACATTCACTTGCAAATGTAAAAGACTATTTTCTTTATCTCCTGAATTTTTATTCAGTAGAACAGTAATGAATCCCTAAATCTTCTAAATATACACAGTAAAAGACTGAATGACTTTTCCTCTGAGTCTCTCTGTCATGGCTGAATTATTGAGACGTCTATTTAAGCCTGCTAGGGAAAAGGAAAAGAAACTAATAATGAAAATTTTACTTTTTAAAAAATTGCTTCAGAAAAATACTGCTTTTAGGGGCCCAGGAAATGGCTCAGTGGAATAAGCACTTCCCTGGTAAGTGCAAGGGCCTGAGTTCAATCCCCAGTTTCGCAGGAAAAAAGAAAGAAAGAAAGAAAGAAAGAAAGAAAGAAAGAAAGAAAGAAAGAAAGAAAGAAAGAAAGAAAGAAAGAAAGACACTGCTTTTAGTTTTTTTCTATTTCTACATTTAGAACACAGAAGATAATTTAGATGTGCCGTTATATTGTGAGCTACACATAGCTTTTCATCAGGTTTATATTTGGAAAATAACAGAAGACAGCCAGGATCACCAGTGGTAGATTATCAATTTATTGTAGCAGTATAAATCATACAAAAAATCATACATAATTTGAAATAATTAACACTTAAAAGGAGATGTCTCAAATCGAATCTTTGACAAAGGAAGGATAAATAATTTTCTAAATATTTCAGGATAACTTAGAAACTGCATTCTAGAAGAGCACTGATGTGCTGGTTGTTCACAGATGTGTTGTCATAAATATTTTGTATTCAGTATATGTGAGAGTACATTTGAGTTAAACATGGATAAATGTTTCCCTGTGGTTAGGGTTTTTATCTATTAACATACAGCGTTTATCTCCAGAAAAAATATGCTGCAGAATTTATACTAAACTATTTCTACCTTCATAACTTTCTTTACCAACCTACATTTTAACATCTTCTGAAATAGTACTCAAAGAAACATCATTTTAAGAAATATTTCTGAAAAATGTGCTTTTCTTAGCTGCTCCAGAAGTCGTGCAAGTCATACCCCTTCTGGCTTGTATACATTTAATTGACAATAGAACCATTTCACACCTGCTGGATAAACCATCCAGTAGGATGCTGAAAAGTATATGAAGTTGAGTGAAATTATGATTAGGCTTTAGATGTTCAATTTCAAGGACCAAAATTATTTAGTATTCAGTACAAATAGAAATGTTATAATGAAGCAAAATAATTGGAAATTGTAAGAATCACAACTATTTGGATATATGACAGGCAGTATCTGTTCAAGAATCAAAAGCCTGAAATAATAGACCTCTTCTGGTACCATCTTTAGTAGTTTGTTACCAAGGATTGGTCAAATGAATATATTTACTTAAATGAGTTTTATTACTGCTGATTTTCGCTTCATATAATACCTACATTTCTCACCACAACTCACTTTCCTCAAGTCAAAATGTATTGAGGTCATTCACTTTTCTCAATTTTGTAACTTCACAATTATTTCACCTTGATACAGTAGTACTGGTTATTTAGTTTTAAAATAAGAAAAAAGAATAGGCTAAATTTTTTTACAACAGTTAATTTTTAAAAATTAACTCATGTGAAAAGATGTAGTAGGAGCCCAACAGGGTATGTTTTGATGTTTCAGTCTTAGGTTTAATATATGAAGAATAATTTTGTAGTATTTTCATGCTAATTTTATTTTATTTTATGTTATGTATTTATTTATGTATTTATTTATGTATTTAT
>NW_004524741.1:3827842-3846629 GCF_000260255.1 Octodon degus
TTTTGTATTTTAAGGAAGGGTCTTACAGGGTGTTCAGAGTTTCAATACTAGATTGGACTCGTAGTGATCTGCCTGTTTACAGCCTCCCAAGAGCTGAGATTACAGGTGCATGCAGGTCACCACACATAGTCTCATTTGCCATCTCAGCACACCCTGGGGGGCAGGGCTGGCACAGTAGCCCCTGCACCTGCTTGTAGGTGCTTTAATCCACTGAGCTATTTGGTCATGCTGATTTTAAATATTAAAAAAATTAAAATGAAAACCAAGATCAAAATAGAAATGAGAGTATTCTAAATGCCTACAGAGACCTCATAATATTATATGACAAAAATGTAAATAGCCCTTCATCAGGTGAGGTTGTTCAGGTAGTTTCTACTCATCTCTAGCTAAGAGAAAAGCTTAAAACTTTTACATTTTGTCTCTATGCCTAGAGATAGGAATGGGGTTACTCTGCACAGATAGAATGTGTAATAAATATAAGCAGAAACAAACTTTACCAACAGAATTACTTAAAGTGGTGCTTATTTGATTTCACCAACTCTCGCCACAGGAATATGGTTCTACAAACCAGATAATAGAGGCCACCCGCTTGCTATGTAGGTGCCTTTATAGGGAATTCTAGTCCATGAGTAGAAATTCAACTGGGATTTTAGAAATATACCCAAATCATTTGATCAGGAAGTTTAAACCTAATATTTTCTTGAGGATAACATAGAGTTGTAAGTACTACTAGTGTTGAGTATAAATCTGTATATTCAGGAACTCTAGAAATAGCCCCTCCTCCCTTTATTTATGTATGTGGAAAGCTCCTGTCTTAGGAGAGTGGGAGAAAACAAAATCTTGGTTATTTCCCTCCTGTCTCATGAGTGCCAGGACAAGCAGAGCTCCTACTATAGATGCTCTTTATCTTGTCCCTTGAAGGCCAGCAGCGCTTGAGGCAAGAAAATATGAGCATTGGCTTGAATTGCTCTGAACACAAAATTAAATCTTGTAATTTTTAAATTCACTATGAGGGAACAGCTGGCTCATTCAGAACCTGCAAGGCCCTGTGGCCCCTGTAATTACCTGCATTTGCACCCACCATCCCCACATCCTGCTTCTTCCAGGCACTCCTCTGAGGTGCTGAAGTTTGGAGGCTCACAAACCACACAGCATCACAATGCAAAATACATAAATATGCACATGTTAGTATTAATTTCCATTTGAACACCATTCAGCGTTCAGAAGGGACAAGGGATTTTTCTTACATGTTTTTCACACCTTTGAAAGGAGGCTGATGTCTGGGAATACTGCGTTTATTAGCCTGTCATGAAAGGCTTTCTGTGCGTGAATTTGCTGTCAAAGCCCTAAGTGCATCTTCAAAACCACTGAAAATACATTATATAAAATGAAAAGATGCTGAAGCATTTTTATTGACTTGTTTTAAGCTTTTTATCTACGTATGAGAATAACTTTGCATTTTTACTTCATAAAGCATTAGATATAGGTTGGCAATATACAGTGTATCTCATGATATTTTCTAAGACAGGTACCCTCTATCATTATTACAGAGGTTATAAAAGTAATAAAAGTGTGTATTTATTTTACTTACTTTTTGTTCTAGTAATATAACATCTAAAATGTTTAACAAGCCTTGATCTTAGCTATGACTTCTTCTAATTCATGTGAGTCACTTTCTTTATGATTTTCAGATCTTTTTTCTACACTGCCCTGAACTGTACTGTGTTCAAAACAAATTTAAGTTCTAACTGGAATTCCTGAGGATTGTCCCATACTCAGTAATCTGTGCCAAGTGTGCTTCTCCCTGCGGTATTTTTACACTAGCTCACAGTCCTCCTGAAACCCCTTATTCACCAAAGCATACTGCTTTTCACCTGAACATTTATCAACATAATGTATCATTTTTTATTTCTCTTAAAATCTTTACTTCCTAATCACTTAAAGTTTATGAAATACATATGTTATAAAGAATAATGTAAACCCATGTTCTCCCTAACCAATTAAAAAACAGTATTTTATGATTCAATTTAAAGTCTCTGGATCCTTCTAAGTCCAACACCTTACATGTCCTTTTAGATGTAATCCTCAAATGAATTGACTATCTCATCTTTATTCTTTAATTCAATTACATATATTTAATTACTACATAGTATTTAGATTTTTGTTTACAATTTAATTTTCATTAAATAGTTAATAAGTTCACTTTTATAGGATTTATATGGTTGTTTCCCATGACATTATATTTGCTTAGTGTTATGTTCTTAAGGTTCATAAGTGTGTCAGTGGTGTTAAGGTTGAAATTCTTTTACCTGTTTCTCTCATTTTTTGCCTGGCAAGATACCTGTCCTTTTTTCAGTATTATATTTGCTTCCACTGCACAACAATGAATATTTTGCTGCATATCTGTGAAAAATGCATACAATGATTTTATTAGATGCACATACCTCCAATATTTATTAATTTTTTTGTTTTGGTTTGCTGTTTTGGTTTGGTGTGGCTTAGTTTGGTCTGTTTGAGACAAGGTCTTGCTGTCCAGTTTAGTCAGACCTTAAACACATTATGTAGCCCTATATGTCCTCAGGTTCACAGCAAACCTTCTGCCTTGAGCTCCTGAGTTCTGGGTCATCTTGCATCTGTTAAAAACTGACAAATGATTTCACAAAATAATCTTAATCTACACTTACACAAATAATGCGTGTACATTCCAGTTGCTCCAAAATCTCATCTATAGTTTATATTATAAAACTTTGTAAATTGTTAAGTTGAAGGGGTTCAACTGAATCTCATGCTTTTTTTTTTTTTTTTTTCATGTATTTGGTACAGGGTCTCACTATGCAGCTCACATTCATAGTGATCCTCCTGTTTTCAGCCTTCCCTTCCCTGGGATTATAGGCATGTGCCACCAGACCAGGACTCTGTGGCTAGCTCAGCATGCCCAGGGGCAGGGCCAGCGCAGCATGTTCATGCTTTTCTTATACTAATTATGTGGAGCAAGTTTTCAAGTGTCAACCTGCATTATCATTCCTCTCTGTGAAGCTCATTTACTAGTTTTTGACTTAATTTTCCATTTAGTGGTTTGGCTCCTCTATGAATATTTTAAGATTCTTTTTCCATTCTCTGATCTCATGAATATATTTGGTTTTACTGCTCTCTAAAAAATTTATATTTTGGCATTAATGACTGTTAGGGTATAATGAAAGATAGAGGTTTGGTTTCATATTTTTCCTTTTGCATAATTAGTTTTTATAACATTAAAAAACTAACCCCTCATTGATGTTATGGTTTTAAGTGTCATACATTCATTTAAGATCAGCATTGGTCAATTTTATGCGCATTATGTCATGTGGTCTGATATCCTCTTACCTGTCACAGGATTTAATCATAGCTTCAGGTGGTGAAGGCCAAGGATGTGCTCCCATCTTTCTCTGACCACCCTGAATTTCCACATCCTCAAGATTCTGCTTGCTTCCTGCGGCTCTCAGTTCACTAAGCAAACATGGTGTACTTCATGTTTGTACCTTTACGGCTTCCTTATAGGTGGAAATTTCATCATGGGAATAAATCCTCTTACAAACAAAGTTATAGTACATATAATTGCTCAGATATGCTGATAAATTCTTAGCCAAAAATGGGGATCAGTAGGATTTTTTAAAATTAATTATCTGGATTCCCTATAACTTACCCAAGAATTTTTTGTGTTGTATACATTTTTTTAATTTATTATGTCTCCTTCTTACTGTCTGTTTCCCTCCAATAGCATATAAGCTACACAACAGCTCAAATTTATCTTCTTTTTATTCAGTGTATACTATATTTGTAGTTTATAATGATTAAATTCATTATGAGGTATAGGGACATTTATAAAACATATCTTAATTATTTTATTCTCCTTTTCCTCTCTTCTCGCCTGCCCTACTATCTTAAGATCCCATTCTCCTTTACCAGAGATCTATCATCCTATTTCCTTTTGTCTATTTTTTCTTTTGCTCTTTCAAATCTATTTCTGAATGACCTATTTCAAACAGTCTGTTCTATAAAGTAGATGTCAATAAACACATGTCAAATGAGTGGATGACATTCAATATTTTCAAAACAAATGACAAAAAGAAAGATAAAATGGGAATATTGAAATTTCACAAAGCATTTAAGTATTTTAACTCAATGTTATTTTTTTTTTATGCTTTCAGATATCAACATGGCAGGAGAACCCAAACCATACAGACCAAAGCCTGGAAATAAGAGGCCCCTTTCTGCACTTTACAGGTAAGAAAACAAGTACTGTTTTATTGAATGAAGTAGTGAAATTTCTTTTTTTAAATGTTGTTCATATGTAATATATTTTTGTTTTGGTTTTGGTTTTTCTTATTTTATTGAGAAATAAATATGAATGAGACAGTTTCAAAGCTAATTAATAGGAGAGTTTTGATAATCAATACATTGTACATTGTTATCTTCTTAGTGGTTAACCATAGTACAAGAAGCAGACAGGATATCCTGTCAAAACTCTATTAGTACACCTCTTTCTTTTCATTGAATTAGCGAAAGTAGCTGTATATCTATCCTAACTATTTTGTATATATAAATACAAAATGATCTTTCCTTTGTATCCCCTTTTTTTTGTTTAGTCCTGTCAGAGGTGAATATTCTATTGGCATCTAAATATTAAAGTTTTTTTAATTCAGCTAAACAACCCAACACTGTCAAGCAGTCTATAATATTGGTGGGTTATCCTCAGAAGTTATTGACTTGAGCCTTTTACAGCTCATCGTATTAATATGGCTTTACTTTGTATACCTCATTTTTATACTTTTCTGCTGGATGGTTAAGAACAAGATAAAGGAAGACCTATATAGCAAGAAATACAACTTTTGTATCTGATAAAGTCAGTCAAGTACCCTCAGGACTTATCCTGTAGCCCTGTACTGCACTTTGTAGATCCTTTGTCAGTGTCAGCCATGAGGATGAGTCACAGCCATTTCTTGACCAATTTGCTCTCTGAGAAAGCCTGACAGAATGTTTTTTTTCTCTCCATGTGACTTTCCCCAAGCACACTATACATCACTGATCACATTCCTCTATGGCTCCATAATCTTCTTGATCAGAAAATTTGGAGCACAGCTAAGTTACATGTTGTTACAGTACAGATTCTCCTATGTCCCTAATCTTCACTGAACTTGAAAGGCTAGGGCCAAAATGTTGGCTGACCTTGAAGCCCTTCCTTTTCTCCAATTTTGAACTGCTAACTTAGGTTGTTAACCCTCCAGAAGAGAAGCTTATTATTAACCTGAAATATAATTTATAATGTAATATGATATAAAAGGCATCACTTATTTTGAGTAGCAAACTTTACTGGCATAAAGTATGAGAAAATGTAGTCAGTCAACACCATAGTACAGATATACCAAATAGTATTGACAGGCATCTCAGATGCCTATCATTCTCAGTCTGTTTATGTAACCATTCTTGAAGATTATTCTCTAATAAAATTTAATGAAAATCTCTAGTGATCCTACCTGACCAGAGAAAATACCAGTGTTGTTGACTTTCAGGTACATGCTATGTACCATAGGTGCCTACACATGTTACTTAATTTTCATAAAAGTCCTATGACTTGAGATTCAATGTTCTAGTAATTTTCTCAGTCCTACCACTGGTAAATGATGGTACCAACACTCAAACCTGTGTCTTCCAGTGCCATATCCCAAACTCTTTCCACCCAATCACTCAGCATCTTTTATTACAAAGTACATACTTCTGTTATGTCCATTTCTCCAAAATGAAGAATATAGTTATTTTCTCTTCCGGAGAGACATACCCAGTTCCTTTAGTCATTCCTAAAATGCTCAGTTATGCAGCATTTTAATAATGTTTTTGCCTGTTACATTCTGTTTATTGAGTCCTTACTTATATTGAGAATTCCAGCTGGATAGAGTAGATTAGATTTAGCCCCTTGTGGTTCTGTATATATTTCTATCAAGTTAAATAAAATTGAGTTTATTGGGGGGAAAAGTGTTTTGATACAGCTTTCAATTCTTTAAAAATAGCGTTATGGAAAAAAATCATGTCTTGCTGTTAAATTATCTGTCCCATTTCCTGCATCTTTGACACTGGTTTTATCCTGTGAGTGCTGACTTTGCATCTGTCTCTGTAAAATTCACTTTTGTTAGATTTAGCCAGTTGTTCCAGACTATTGAGATTTCCTATCATCCAATTTATTGGCTGTTCTCAGAGATACACATCATCATTCCATCAGCATCCACAACCGAAAAGCTAACATAAATGTTAAGCTAGTTTTTCTAGTTGGCTGATATCATTTGTATAAAAGAGAATTAACATATACTTATATATCTTAAACTGTATTTTGTTTTGATAAAGTATAGAAAATCGAGTGCTTATGAGAAGGGTCTGAGGTGTTGCCTTGTCTTTGCTCTCCGGACACCAGCATATCTCTTTCTCAGCCTCCTGTCCCAACAGTAAAATAAGGGTCAGAACTATTACTTGTATGTCCTGCCCTTACTTCCTGCCCCAGGGTTCTTTAGCATGTGGCCATTAGAGATTATTAAAGGCATAGTATACTAAAAAAATACAGTTTTATTTGTCTCTCACTTTCATTGTTTGTATTTATCTAATCCTAATAAAATATTTTGTATAAAAATGGAAAGAAACCAGAAACAAACATTGATAACTCCCGGTAGTGTCATACTGACTTTGAAAAACAGAGGAAATAAAAGGCAAATGATACTTTAAGTACCTTGTTTAAGGTAAAGGACAGTGTTTATAAAACTGAGCACTGCAAATTATTTTTTGGTCAGATTCATTTGAAAATGTGTACATAGAGCTGCACCTCGTACAGAACATTTGGAAGTCATATATTCAATTATTAACAAGACAAGCTGGCAATGCTTGTTTTTGTCACTGTTTCTTTGTCTCAATTTTCCTCTCATCAGTGATTTCCAAGTACCTCTACATTAACAATAACTTTCGTATTTCCCCTGCTGTGGGATTGCTTTGGCTTCCTTATGAGAATGGAAGCTCACGACAAGAAATAAAGATCCTTTTAACTGTTATTTCTCTTTTACTATGTTATGTTGAATTATGAATTCAAAATAATTAGAAGCAAATTTCATTTAAATGAGCTACATTGTATACAAATCACATTACTGGGGAATTGTTTATCCTATTTTCATCTGTTTACATAACTTAAAGCTGTAATACATTGAAATTGAGTAGCAGTGAACAAAGAGAAGAAAGTATTGAATGGGTAGCTGAGAAAGTCCTTCTGTTCCCATTTCCTTGTTGTTACAGAAGCTTAATATCTCTAATATTTTATGTTCATATGGAAAACTACATTTTATAGACATTTATCATTTTCATCATAAACCTTCACAAGGCTGTAATTATATGTCTTGCTTTATAAACAAAAAACCCAAGTTTTTGGTATGATATCAAGTATTTGCTTGAAGTAAGATAACATGAGTAGGAACAAAATCAGCCTTCAAGTTGGGTGATCTTGACACTAGATCACAGTGTGCTACATTAACTCACCTTCTATTTCTTAAGCAGTGTAGACTACAAGAAATCACTGTTTCTTGTCATCAAAATCAATAATCAATTATATGTCTATATGTGAATACCATGCCATTGTGTGGACAAGAGTATACACTATGCACTTGATAAATATGAGAGAATTAGCACCTATTTGTTTGACTTCAAAGCACAAATATTGAGCTTCAAGTTGTTTATTTAACACAATAATTGTGCACTTTTATTGACTGTACAAAATTGCATAATTGAGGTGGAAGCATCTAAGTCAGTTTATAGAATATGTGAGCAGCTTGGAAAGAGAATGGCCTCTGATTTCCTAGTCTTTGCAACTATTTCTTTATCTTAAAAGTAACAGCTAGAATAATTTCCTTTGTTTATTCCTTCATAGTAAATATATATAATGTGTCTACTACAGTCAAGGTTGGTGGTTGTTGCTTTTCTAGCCAACCAATATATGAAAATGCAACATTTCAGGGAAAGGAGAAAGCATAATAAGATAAAAGCAAGTTGTTTGTATAGTTAAGAGTAACCTCTGGTTTATCTTACTGCTGTGAACTGCTTTATCTCCATAACCGACTCTCCTGGAGCTACCTCTGAACCTCTGGCCAGCCCTCTTCCCCTCTCCATCTCCCTAGCCAGTCACAAATTCTGATTCACATGGAATATACACCAAAGACCAACTTTCGTCTGCTCAGCTTACCAGGATTTTCAGTTTAGTCAACCTTCATGAATTGCTTCATATTTGCTTAGTTGACATATATACATAGAAAATGCAAAATAAAACACAGAGAGGTTTTTTTTTATGAGCAGAATATATTTATTGAGAGAAAGAAAGCTCCTGTCCACGAGAGGGACAGGAGGGGGGCCCGAGCGGATAGTTTCCAGGGAAGCTTTCTCTTCCAGGGGCTTTTATAGTGTAAAACCTTGTGAGGCTAAGGTAGAGAGAATGGGAACTCGCTTAGGTTGGCAGAAGGTGGGACAAAACTATGGTCAACCAATGGGATTACAAGCGCCATTAATGGCTCAGGTAAAACTGATTAAATCCAGTATCAAATGGGAAAGCAAGTCACGTAAAGTAGCAAGTGGGTGTGAATATGGGACAGGGTCTTTTCCTGTTGGGGGTTGGACTAGTGACTCACTTGGGTCTTTCCAGGTGATCGATACCTATTTAGAATATCAATCCCAGGTGATACTCTTTCAGCATTTGTTTGGCCTTTAGGACAGAGCGGTCTCGCCCATATTTCCCTAAAGGCAGTTCAGGTTACTTCTTTGGGGGGGGGGGATGTTATAGGTCGCCAAATTAGATAAAAATATTAATAAACAGTCAGACAGGGCCAAGCCCTTAAAGGAGACAGCACAAAAGACAAGCTACCCTGCAATTGTGGGAGGGATGGATGCTCCTGCTGTGAGCCAGACCTAAAAGACCTAAAGGCCACAGAGAGGTTTAAAAGTGCTCACAATCTTCTTATGCATGGGTTCTATGCATAAATAAGTAAAGAAAAAGAGGAGAGGTATGCATACACTGTCATAAAAAAATAAATGGGAGGATTACTAATCCTGTCCAAGGAGGAAAAAAGTGAGAAGTCTTGAAATGTTAAAGGAAAAATGTGATACTTGAAACAACTGTTAATCAAGCAGGCATTCATGCTGCAGACAGAAAAAAAGAGCATGCTGAGCAGACTAAACAAGCTCAGGGGCAGAAGCACAGAAGTACGATAATTTACTTGGTGGAGAATAGGTACTGGAACATTACAGAGGTCCAGCCCCTGGATATGTAAGACTGAGAAGATTTGGCTTTTACTAGGCTGACAACAAGGAATCCTTTGAATATGTGACTAATTAGAAATGAGATTTGAGGGAGAGTGAAAATTAGAGATATTCAAGGTTTTTAGCTTCACCAACTAGGGAATGACCCCATGATTCAGAAAGGAAAAGTAGAACATAATAAGCAGTGCTTGGCTCAGGTGTAAAGTCAGGGGAAGGAAGCAAAAAATAAATTACTCCGGTTTTAGACATGAATTCATCCAGACAGACAATTCATTAAAATAGTACTTGCAATAAAAAAATTTTCCCACTAGAGTCTATTTATAAATGAAGCATAATTAATCATTTGTGAACATTTCATAAATATTGGACCCAATCCTAGTGGTGAATAACTAGTCCATTGTCTAGGGAAAATATTGTAACTTTTAATAAATTGCTCCTTCAAATGTGCTATGTACATTACAAAGTATCTCTGGTACTCTAAAATAATAATTTCCCCCTAGGATGTAAGTTTTCCAATATGCCAAGTTCCAATTAAAGCTAAATAATTGCTAAATGAGAATAATTGTACAACAGCTTTGCTGCTGCTTATAAACAAACCTTTCCTCTCTGGTTTGAGTTAAGCTAACAAAAATACCAGAGAACAAAACCATTATTTATCAGAGCTAAATAAATACAGATTTTCATTCACTTGGAAACAGCCCTCCCAGTTACAAAGAACACAGGTAAGATATGAATATGTAAGTTTTATTGCATTGATTTTGTAGAGATTATCACATACAATTCCAAAATATGTCTTTGTGATTATTAGAGACATACTTTTAATAGCAGCCTTTTACCCCAGAAAGATGACCATGGAAATCAAATCAATTCAAGACTCTGTAATTGCCAAGGGTCAACACAGCTACTACCATCAGCATTTTTAAGAACATTAGGAGTGGCAGTGGCAGCCATAGATGTGGTTATCAGTATTTTGTGGGCAAAAACTTTCAAAGCACCAGCCACATGAAGTGACTCTCCAACGAAATATCTCTGTTGATTTATCTTCTATGTCATCTATATAAGTTATGCTATTGTCCTTCATAATGATCTTGGTACATCATATGAAAGGAGAACTTAAATGAAAGTCACTTAAATGTCTTCCTGAACCTTGAAAATAGAAATGAAAGACTAATTTCAGCTAATACTAAATTGCAAAAATCAATATGGAAGAAAAGCATTTTGGACATCTCTACTTTGTTGACTTGGACAGTTTGCTTAGAATGTTTCCTACTTAGCTGTTTGTCACTTTATTTATTTTCTATCTCTGATAATGTCAAGGATATTAAACTTTGCATTTTTTTTTTTTTTGTGCATGTGCTGCTGAGGCAAGCACTACATTCTCTTGAGAAGGTGACTATTTTCAGTGTCAATCCTCACTTTGTAGTGACAGATTTTCTTCTATTTTACTTACCTAATCAGGTAGGGCCAGTCAGAAAGCAAATTAGCTGTGGTTTATGAGGTGGAGTGTGCGGAAGAAAGAACTGTTTCCTCCTGTGGCCATGCTATTATATCCTGTCCTTCAGAAATGGACCAAAACAAAGCACTGGCATGCCACCTTGGACACTGTGAGTTTGTTTCAGACTGTGTAGAAATTGCAGCCATTTTGCTACTCATCCAAACTTTTTGATGCATCCAAATTGCTGATTGTATATAGTTGCCAATATCTATAGAGAGAAAATACAAGGATTACATATTTCTAAAACTCAAAACTGAGTATCTACACATCTGGGTAATTTAGGATGAATTATCTCTAATTAAATTCAGTTTACAAATGAATGGTCATATGGTTTTGTGCCGAAAGTGTTTGAAACAATCACACTATTGATATTGAGTGTGCATATATTCTACTTGAGAGTATTTGCTGGAAAGATTGTCAGACAAGTATACCTCTTGCAAGAGCCATAATATTGCCAGTGGTTTGAACTTGATTTTTGAAGCTGAGTGGTCCTAAGCATTTGGGTCACATAAAGGAAAAAATAAAATTGTCTTAAAAAGTTATATATGTAAGAAGTCTGTAACTATTATAGATATTCTACAAATTTTAATTGTGATTATAATTTGGGTTATTCAAAGAAAAAGGTCTATAATAAAACATTTTAAGAGATTAATGTTTTATTTATTTATTTATTTTTACTTTTTTTGTCTTTTTGAGACAATCTTTCCTTATGCAGTTCAGGCTGGCCTTGAGCTCACTTTGTAGCCCAGGCTGGTCTCAAACTCTCAGTGATCCTCCTTCCTCAGTCTCCCAAGTGCAGGGATTACAGATGTATGCCACTGTGCCCAGCTTAAGAGGTTAACTCTAAATTTACCTCTTAATTTGTTTAATTATAATTAACCTTTAATTATAATGATGTTGCTAAACTTCATAGTGAAATAATGGGTGGGTGTTTCTTAAAATTTTCTAAAGGAAGAAACTTTTGATAAAGAAAATGTTTTTCTTTGTAGTGTGTCCTTCATAATTCAATACTAAGCAAATGTAACTTACAGAACTTTTCATTTAAAATGTTTAAAGAAATGCTGACACAATTCCCATTATAATAGTCCTGCTGCAGGCAATTCACTGCTGAGTTAAAGAATGGCTTATTTGCAGTTTTCTGATACAATTTTAACGCATAAAGACCCATGATTATCTTCATGTGTGTAGAATGGATATGGTACAGGTAGAGAGGCAGGGTGTTACAAATCCTTAGCCCAGAAAATCTACCCCTAAGACCTCTGTGACTTTTGTCATTAACTTCAGGTTGCTTCACAGACTACAGTCTGGTCAGTGTTGTTTATGATAAAATAAAAGGAAACAAAAATGTGAAAATACTTTAGACCCAGTGATTGTCTTGTTTTAGAATAGGTATTGTAAAGATGTAAAAGGAAAGCATATGCGGCAACAGAGAACTACATGTGAGCCACATGCTTAGGTATGCAGTGTCAGTCAACTGTGCACAGAAAGCGCAGGCATTTATGTAACTTTGTAAAAGAAATACTCAAATATGTGAGAAGAAATTCATTTTCTTACTCTCTACTGACAGTGTTAGCACTTAGTACCTCTTTTTATTAATAAGCAATAACCTTTTCTTTTAGTTTTTCAAAGAAAATTAAAAACAGTTTTAAAAAAGCCTTTAGAAATGATATATAATGGTACTACACAAATTAGATATGAAATTGTCCAACAGCATAGCAAGGACCAATCGAAGACACCTTTATACAGTGTTTGTGTGCGCACACACATACACACATTTTTAAAACTGATGGCATTTTTCCTATAAAGTCCCTGAATAAATCCAGTGGCCTTAAAGCAGGCTACGCAACATTCCCTTCCACTGTTCCAAAGGACAAGTTTACCATCCAATGAAACTTTTAAAATGGTGTTCCAGATAGGTCAATAGACAGAACTGGCCTCGCCTCAGATTTTCTGTATAGTGGGACGAGACAGAAGTCTTCTAGCTGCTGATTTCATTCTATCTCAGAAACTGCAGCTCATTTTGGACTAATTCTTTTCATATATGAAAGTGGATTTTCTGTTGAACCAAAGATTCCCATATCAGTGAGACCCATGTCATTGTCCTGAATGCTGTATGCTCTAAGCATCTCTCTCCATTCTTCATTATATGGGTCCAGGGGGACTGAGGACTCAGCACAGAAAGTAATACTGCTAGTCCCTGTCAGAGCTTAAAGTGTGCAACTCACATTGCTCCCTACCAGGAAGGAAGATGATGTGCATGTTTTGTTTCTGAAACAGCAAGGCCCTTTCTTGTTCAACTGTTGGATTGTCATCAGCAGCAGCATTGATTGCATTTGATTTTTGGTGCTTTTTGTTGACTTTAGACCCAGTGATTGTCTTGTTTTAGATTAGGTATTGTAAAGATGTAAAACCCTTTGGTTCCAATTCAGAATACATTCATCAGCCATTGTTTTTTGTTCACAAGGGTTATCTCATCCTTGTTTTACTCAGGGTTCAAGTCATCCTCATCTTTCCCATCTACTCATTGATTCAAGATCCCAGAATATTTCCCATTCTACTGCATGGAAGGCAGCATGAAAGAAATTAAAATATGTTTAAAGATTTCACTCTATGTAAATCAGATTAATGACTAAAAAAATGCTTTATGAAAGAGCATTACCTACTGCTTGCACTGCTGGGGATGTATAATTAAGTTGAAAGCTTTTCCCAAACCTAGAAATTCTATTACCGAGATGGTTAAGAAAGACGCTATTTCATTATTAAGTACGCATTACACCAGAATGTGGTACACATCAAAGGCAATCTGCTAGGTAGTTGGTCACTTTTCTATAACCAAAGATATATAAGCTGTTATGGACATGTTTTCAGGAAAGAGCTAATTCTCAAATTAGAGAACTTGACAGCACCATTTCTCACAAATCATTCATTGTAACTTTAGCTAGTAATTGGGATCACTGTACATGTTAGCAAGCTGACCTTGTTCAGAGGAAAACCAGACTTTTAGTGTCCTTAGGACAAGGACACCACTGAAGCAGTCTCTCTTGCAGCACACACTGGGAAAAGGGAGGAGGGGAGGAGCTGGAGAGAGAACTGGATATCAGGGGTGCAAGCTCCCTTTGTATGTGCATTTCAAAGCTTCCTGGTCTATGACAAGACATCCCTGGGTCATAGGCCAGCCACTGCATATTTCTCTAGGATATGACAATTTCCAGCCCTTTTTTCTCTGTCAACTTGTCTTTCTTGTACAATGCGGGTCACTTTTTTACCTGCACAACATCATTTTCCAAAATTAGCTAATTCTGTTCTATTTATAAAAATGTATTTTGCCCTGATCAATTAAATTTTGAAGATATGTATTGCAAGTTGTAAGCTAATAGAAAATATTTAAGAATAAACCTATAGTAAATGTTAAATTTGAGGGGTTGGGGACAAAGCTCAGCAGTCTAAGCACCTACCTGACAAGTGCAAGGAACCAAGTTCCATCCCAGGTACTGCATGCCATACCAGCCCAGAAACCAAGCATGGTGGCTCACACCTATAATCTCAGAGCTGGGGAGGCTGAGACAGGAGGATCAGTACAAGTTCTAGCTATGTGGCCAGACCCTGTAACAAACAAACAAATAAATAAAGTTAAATTTGAGCAAATTTTGTGCAGCGAAATGTAAGATTTCTGGTTTTAGTTGGTTTAAATATGTTGATATAAAAACATAAATTCCTTGTAAAAATTACATAAACTATTTAGTACCTTTTTGACAATAATTTTTCTGAATGACATGCAAGTGCTAGAAAAGCTTCCTTTTTCCATTCCTAGACAGAAAAGGGCAAACACAGGAACAGGTACCCACTGCTTTTTTAGGTGATTATATATGATTGCTTTATACAGAAATTCACACTTTGAGAAGTTAATTGACTACTTAGTTTTCAAAATTTTTTTCTAGTGGAATATAAATATGACTGATAAGTCTTTATCATTATATATCAGAATTCTCAGAAATTTTCTGAGAACTGGTATATATTTTGCTTATATTTACTGTATGAGAGAATCAAATCAAACATGAGTTAAGAATATTAGATTGCAAATAAAGCATAGGTTCTACATAGTTTATAGTTTAATATTTGTTTGAAATATTCCTGCTTCTGGACAAAATAAAAGTTATTCTTTGGGTCAGAGTTCATTAGTACTGAGAAGGTTTCAGTATCATTGAATGAGCACTAAATTAAAATCAGAAAATCTGCAACCAAGTTCTGTATCAGCTATTAGCTGCTCTTACAACCATGTAACTAAAAGCAATGCAACTTCTTTTAAATCCATTTTCTCATACTAAAGTAA
Source organism: Octodon degus (assembly GCF_000260255.1). Classification (NCBI taxonomy): domain Eukaryota; kingdom Metazoa; phylum Chordata; class Mammalia; order Rodentia; family Octodontidae; genus Octodon; species Octodon degus. Next base: position 3,842,980 of record NW_004524741.1, read on the forward strand.
AGGCATTGAATTATACCATTTGCTAGTTCATTCTCAATTCTAATTTTCTGGGGTTTTGTTCAGTTTCCGCATTCTGAGACTAAAACAGTCAAATGTGATTCATTATTGAATTTATTTCATTTCCTTAAACTTCATGCCACATCTAAAAATATTCATATCTCTTGACTAAGTAATTCTCTCTTTTGAGTATATATATATATATATATATATATATATATATAGAGAGAGAGAGAGAGAGAGAGAGAGAGAGAGAGAGAAAATCTTAAATATTTTAAAAACCTTAAAAACACATATGAAATTGTTGCCAAGATGGTCTTACAGTTTTATTTATAATATCAAGGTAATCTGATCCTACCAAAATATGAATCAGTAAGTGGCAAGACAGAATGTTCACAAATTATTTGTGATGACATAGAAAAGTGTTTGACATTTGATTATAGAAACAGATTTATATAAACACAAATGGTAATACAAATGAAGCATATTCAGAAAAAATTATCTGTAAGGGTCTTTGGATGATGGGAACATCGATAATATTTCTCTTAAAACTTTAATAGCATAGGCAAATTTTTCTTTAAGATTAATTTTATAACAAAAAGAAATATATTTAAAACTATATTTTTTCTTACTCTTTGTCAATGGTACATGTCACCCAAAACTCCTATACAGACAAAAATGATGATTTTTTTTTCTTTTTTTGTTTAAATGTTCTACAAGTCGGTTAAACAGATACACCCCTTCATTTTAAGAACTGGCTTCTCCTCGTCACCATGTTCATTAGAAAAGTTAATTTTCTAAAAGGGCAACTTCATTAACATCAGCTCACAGCTCAGCGCAGTCCAGCAGCCCCATGTGGAGATAGTTACTGCCAGAGCCAACTGCTGGAGGTAACCTGTCACTCAGTTAATGCCAGAACAGGGTGAGGCACTCAGTGCACAGAGGAAAGTGCAAAGAGCAGGGCACTAGGTGAGGTGGGCGAAGCTAATTTTCAAAGTCGAAAAAGTCAAAATTGATGAGCCCTTAGGCGATGCAATGAAATAAGTAATCAGGAATTTAAGGTTATGGCAGCTCTTCTGACTACAGATTAGCGAGCTGGTAATGGGATAATGGCTCCTGCCTCCAGATAACTGCCCTTTGTCTTGCTTAAAGCTGCACTTAGCTCCTTGGCTGCCGCTTTGGGAGAGTATAAAATTTGTACAAGAGCAGCAGACAGCGAGTGAAGCAAAGTCAGGGTGGAGCAATTGCACGTGAAGTACGAGGCATGACAGAAGGAGAGGGGTGGGTGATGAGGTCCAGTTCACTTAGAGGATATATTAATATGGCGTGGCTAATGGTGCTGAGTCAAGCAGAGACTTTCAAAGAATGAGCTACCAACCAATACCTGAATTTGAAAAGGATGTTGAGGATGACTCACAAAAGGCAGATAACATGTGAACAGCGTTTTGAATTTGATTGCTTGGCAATTGTTATACAAAAATGGTAAATCCTATATTTACTGACCTGTTAGACATCTGAATAGGCAGTTGAATATCTCGTTTGGAGTTTAGGGGAGAAGTCTGGACTATATGTGCATAAGTATGAATCATCAGTATGTAAATATATTCAAAGTTACAGAAATGGTTGCGTATACCAAAGGATTAAGCAGCAACAGAAGAATGAAGAAATAAAATTTATAACACTCTAATATCTGGAGGCAGGTGCCAGCAAAGTGACAGGCAAACAACCAGTGAAGTAGGTTGAGTGGTAGGAAGCCCAGTGAAGAAATTGCTTTCAGTAACAACCAACTAGACTGAGTACTCTTCAAACTTCATTTGAATTTATGAGTCACCACTAGATTCAGCAAAGTGAAGACTGTCAGCAATGAATAGCATAACCAAATTTTATATCCATCCGGTTTAGTTTCATGGCTTGATTTCTTGTGTCTGTTTAAGTCATAGAGCAACACAGGAAAGATTTTTCAAAAAGGAATTATAAAATCAGACATGAGTAAGGTAGCTATAGCTTCAAAATGAGAGGAGCTCCAGTGTCAAAGCCAAAATATAGCAGTGCAAGTTATGTGGGGCCTCAAACAAAATCCAGAAGTTGGTAATTTTGAGTAATTTAGGCAGTTAATTTGCACAACAGAATTTTATCAGCATGTGCCAGTTAAAAATCATTAAACTTTGAAAGTTCTGGGATTTATTCCTTTGTAGAAGTGTGTGAGGATTGGATAGGGACACACAGATTAACCCATCAGACCAAGTACAAAGAAGGACGAAATAGACTTATGCGAAATATATGCAAAAATGTGGGGAAGATAGCTCAGCAGCATAAGCACTGCCTAGCAAGTGCAAGGTCCCAAGTTCACTTCCTGGCACCCAAAATGAGCTGTGTTCCCCAATCCTGCATCCGACATTGACCATAGCCTAGCATAAATGAGTTTCAGATGCTTCACACAGAGAAAAAGTGGAAAGAATGAGATTGAAAGTGGCATCTTTGGGGGTATGAAATTGTAGGATGCAGGTGATGGATGCAGAGGGAGTCGCAGAACAGGCAAAGTCAACTGCTTGTTGCGAATGACTGTGTCCTGTGAAGCCATATGTTATGTCACTTAACACCACTCGTGGGCTGCAGGACTTATTATGACTGGAAATCAGATTACATCATGGAATTGTATTGACTCTGATATCTTGATTTTAAAGTGAAACAAGATAAATTGCATCAGAATTCTGCAAAGCGCAGGACTGAGGATTGAGATCTTAAACAGGGTAACTCTGATGGACCACCTGCTTCCCCAGACTGCGCCCTTGATGGGCACAGTTTTTCTGCAGGATTTAGCAGCCAATAGCAAGTACCTAAATAAGATAGTTTCAAGGGACAGCTGAGCACCTTGTTGCTAATTTTTCTTCAGTTTACTTCTGTTCTGGACACAGGTTTAGAAATGAGAAAATGTTGCTCCTTGAAAATCATTTGAGTTTGAAATTACTTTTACTCAGAAAATTATTTTCCTTAACTTTATAGAAATATACGTGGATTTGGGAATTGTATTCACTCCCTTTCAATGTGAGGTACAGTGATGTTAATCCTGGAATCATCCTGAAGAAAGGGTGAGATCCTGTACTCTTCTCTGGGGCAGATGACTATCTGCACCATCCTTGCAGCTCCTCTCAGGATATAGGGAAAAGTAGTTCTGGTCTCCTGGGAGAATCTGCCAGTGGTTAATGGTCTTTCTTGCCAGGAGGTTCTTCTTTATCCCTTGCCTCAATTTTTCTTGCTGCAGTTCCATCTTCTGATTGCCTTATAAAAGAACATGATAGCCTGTCTAAGGAAGATGAGCCCTGCAGCCTCAATTTCCAATGTGGCAGAAGTCAAGACTGAGTGTCAAAACTGCACTTAGATTCCTGGGCAATACCATGGCCATCCATTAATCTGTCCCCGTAGAGAGCAGCACAGATGGTAGTAATAGCAAGTGAAACTTACCAAGGCGCCTGATTATAGCCCTCAGCAGAGATTTCGACTGGGCATGGAAGCCCTTGAAAATGAAAGCGGAGGGTAAAGCTGCCGTTCATTTCAAAGACATTGAATTTATTGTAAAAAAAAAAAAAAAAAAAAAATCCACAAAGAAAAAAGGGAAACATTTGGCTTTCCTCAGTATTGCAGGTAAAATTCGT
>NW_004524741.1:3846729-3857571 GCF_000260255.1 Octodon degus
GTAGTAATAGCAAGTGAAACTTACCAAGGCGCCTGATTATAGCCCTCAGCAGAGATTTCGACTGGGCATGGAAGCCCTTGAAAATGAAAGCGGAGAGTAAAGCTGCCAATCATATCAAAGACATTGAATTTATTATTGTAAAAAAAAAAAAAAAAAAAAAAATCCACCACAGAAGTAAGACTTTGGCTTTCCTCAGTATTGCAGGTAAAATTCGTTGACTTCTAATGATCAACAAATAAATATTGGAAATAATACAGATATGCTAGAATATGAACACTCAGTGTCTTTCATTTTTCTGGTTCATAACGTTCCATGACCCTCTTTAAAATTTTAAGAAACAGAATCAAGTATTTATGCCTTAATTTTGTCATTTCTAAAAAAGAAATCATAATGAAATTTTGCAGGAAGGTTCTAATACTTAAATATGTTATATCATTTAAATTAATGATCTGAATTCAAGATACTACCACATATGACAGCCAAACACGTTGTTATTTGTATATATGCAAATGAAGTCCAGAAATCTAAGTTCCTTTGTGGATGTCATACCTCTTCAACTCTTTGTAAGGGTGAACTATTTTCTGTATCTGCTATTAACACAAAGTAGGAAAACACATATTTAGACTCCATTCTTTTTCTTTTCCTTCTTATTACTGCACCTGACATAGGAGCCCTCTTACACCCTGAGGCCAAGGAGGCTTTGGAATTCTTGTCAACATTTTGTTCCCGGCAGTCACCATCAATTAGTCATAGTTGACGTGAAAATTAAAACTGACCTGACCTCTCGGCTTTAGAGTTATACAAGCTTTTAAGGAAATGCTGGTTCCCATTCAGTCACCTAGACAGTCTCACATTGTCTCACTGAGAGCCTTAAAAGGCCACACATGTTGTGATATTTTTGACAGAACCCCACAGAAGACTGCAGCTGGGAAAATGTAAATCCGTCTCCACACTCCCCTCTTGACAGCCATCACTCTTCACTTCAGGAAAGGGGCTTCCTAGGCTTCCCTGCTGGAAGAGGGCTGCACTCTGGGGTCTGCCCTGCACCCCTGCTCTTGCTGGGAGTGTGTCCATACCTTGGGCATTTATTCAGCCAAAGATGCCAACCAACATGGCATGCACAGTGTCCTCTGTGCAGATGAAGTCAGGGCCTGCACAGACCAGTGTTTTTCCCCCTGCTGTGCACCTAGGAGCTGTTTCTCTTCATAGAGACTCCCCAGGGTGTGCCACCCAGGCTTCCCATCCTGAGCTTCTGGGACTTGAACTGGAGCTTTGTTTTGCTGTGTTTCTCTTCAGGTGAGGGGAAGAGAGAAGACCACAGAGAAATTATGTCACCAGATCTCTGTGAGTCACTCACCTGTGAATATCTAACATCTGTCGTATAAATAATTCTCTTAAAAATCTTTTGACAATAAGTGGGTTTTTAAGAATGCTGATAAAATTGTGTATTTTATTATGAAAATCTTTAATTAGGAAAACATCTAAGACTCACTGCATGTGGTTGTCTGTTATAGCCATCATTATTTGCTCCAATTTAATCACGTATCTTAAAGAAACCTTATTTAAATCAGGCCTTATGATGATGAAATTACCACATGGAAGGAAGTATTTGGATTACAAGTGGTTAATGATGAGACATAAACTAAGTTTTACATTTTCAAAATAAGATTCTGATGACTATGAAGCATATTCATATTAATATATTTACAATAATTCATAAAAGTATTCCATACATATCAATCAGCCAACGACAAAGCACAATGTCCTTGTGAGGCCTGACAGACAAAAGACTTGCCAGGGTACTGTTTATTGCATTCTCTTCTGTTCCTTAGAATACAGAGCTGTGGCGAAGACTGGGGATTGGATCTAGGCTTGGAATTAAATTCAGACTCCATCACTTTATTGCATAATGTAGAAATTATTTGGTCTTTCTGAATTTCCATTTTCTTGTCAAAACTGAATGTGTTAGTGAACTTGGCACTAATGTATGAGTTTGTAGGAGAGAAGTGGAAGGGACAGCAGTCCACTATAATGTTCTTTTCTATATAAAATTGTCACACTTCTACTTGCCTTTGTCATATGTTTGAAAAGATAATTGAAAATCAGTTTTTTTCCTAGAAAATAAAATCTTCAATCAAAAAGTCTTCTTATGCCTTCTAAAAGATTCACTAATTCATAAAGATTAACAAACTACATTTCAAACATCACTGTGCTTCAGGATTGGCATTGGCATATATATCAGGTATATGCAATATATGAGAATGCTAGTCCTCCTTATTTGCTTAGATTAAGTACATAAGAACTACTTCTGGAAACACATCTTTTCTTCCTTAGTTCTTCCATCCTACAGAACAGATTAAAGCCTGGTATTACAGATCACAGCTCAGGTTTCTGAGTCAACATTTGATATGTGTGTGTTATGTGCTGGGTGCCATACTAGTGAAAAGTTAGTACAACTGATTAAAGAAGTGATCTGCCCCTTTCTTGTGCCCCATCCGGACCTCGCTGCTCCTTTGACGTTCTACTGATAAGCCTAGATATTCTTTCTTCAACCTTTTCCTTCTCATTCTACACTCTTGCAGGGTGCCTTCTTCTCTTCTGATTCCATGTACCAACTCAACATTGATGTTGTAACTGCAATCTATGTTCTAGTCCACATGTTTAAACTCTAGTCCACCTGCCAGCCATTGCTTATAATTTCTAATATACACCAGCATGGATCATTAATATATAAACACTATATGAACCTAGTCCCCAGAACTATTTTTGTTGCTTGGCCATATATCCAGGAAAAAGATCTTGAGGAATCAGGGATATAAATAGCAATAACATTGATGCTTAATATTCATTAACATTTTTTGTGTGTGCCTACCGTGTGCCTTTATTCAAAACAACACTTAGATCTGTTTCTACTTTCATTTTGTAGAGGAGACAGTTAAGTCACAGATATAAGTACTTTATCTCTCCACATTATCTTCCCATGTTAAGGCCGTCTCACGCTAGAACCTGTGACTGTAAGCTCTGTGACACACCCATTATAAATGTATGGTACAGCCTGGGCTATCACTGCTGAAAAGAATAGATTGGATAACAGTAAAATATATGTTTGCTCAGGAAGTTTTTAACTACAATATCCTATAAATATAATAGAGGAACATCCTTATAAGCTATTTTGAATTCATGATAAAACTCTGATCATTCAGTAGCCTTTGAAACATTTTTGTAAAAACAGTAGATAATTAAGTGTGAGGGTGTGAGAAAGCCAAATGCCACACAGACCATGAGAAGTTTGGTAATCAAGACTGGAGTTTTCACTTGCAGGCTGACACAGTAAAGAACAGTGGCTGGGAAGTACCCTGGAACCAAACTGTAAATGAAATCTTAGTTCTTTTAAAAGATTTGAAGGGCTGGCCAGATAGCTCAGCAGACTAAAGAGCCTATTCAGGCAGAGATCAGTGGCCGGGATTTGATCTCTAGTTTGCCAAGCCAGTTCTGCCCCTAGGGCACGCTGAGATAGCGTTTGAGACTGGGCATGGTGGTGTGCGTCTGTAATCCCAGCGCTTGGGAGGCCGAAAGCAAGAGAATCACTAGGAGTCTGATCTATGTATTGAGAGCCTGTAGACCCTACAGATCCTGTACTAAATACATAAAAAAATAAAATAAATAATAGCTTTGAGCTTTATATTTCAAACAAGAGTTTGGAGCAAAGCAGTGACAGTTTCTTCAACCAAATCATTACTCAAAGTGCAGTGAAGACAGCCTGAGGCTAGGTACTTGAAGCAGTGAGTCCAGGCCACTGAGGAGGCTGCAGTCCTGGCTGGGAGCTGGACAATTACAATGGCAATTTTTAATGCACCATGATTAAGTATTGGAGGGTGATATAAGAACAATTGTAATGTACAGTACTCCCAAACAACCTATTGTGCCTTGTGAGGAACCTTCTAGAAGCACCCATATTTGTAATGAGAGGATTTACATAACTGTATTTGTATCTTAGTTGTTTTGGAAGCTATGACTATACCAAAGAAGAAAAACATTCAATGAGGATACTTTTAGTAGTTTATATAATAATTGATGATCACTTAAATTATGATATTTTGAAGAAGCCAGAAGTGGTGGTGCACACCTGAAATCTGTGCACTCAGGAAGCCTGCAAGAGGAGAATGGAAAGCCCAAGACTAGCCCAGAAATTTATTGATTTAGTGAGACTTTGAATCAAAATTAAAGTAGAAAGATTTGGGGATGTTCTCAGTGCAAAGACCCTGAGTTGAATCCCTGTAACTTACAAAACACAAACTAAAACCAAACAGAAAACAACAAAACAACCGAAGATTAAGCCAATAACAGAATGAGGAAAGCCTTAGGTGAATAAAACAGCTAAAGTAGGATCTCATGAAGGTGAGTATTGTTGGGAAGGACCTAAAGGGACAGGACCTACTCTCTGCATTTGGTCACTTGAGTAGCTGAGTGCTCTGATTAAGAAAAAGTAAAGTGAGGGGGAAATCATAGCTTCATTTGCGATATATTAAGTTAAAGGCACTTACACAGGTAGGAATATTTGCTTGGCAGCTATAGCTACATGTCATTAAAAAGTGTTAGAAACCAGAGTTTCAGAATCTGTACAGCACACAGATGACCTTTGATACCAGACGAAATTACTTGTTGGAGCACAAGACCTATAAATATAGAAAATATGACAGTGCCATACAATAAAAACCTGTAAATAAAGCAAACAAATGAGAGCTGAGGTGCAACTTGCTGTGTAAGATTTGAGGCATGAACTTAGGAGCCGGAATGCCAAGCCTGAAATCAATCCTTCCTCCACCATTTATTGGCTATGTGAATTTAGACAAGGTACTTAGTATATTTTCTTCTAAATTTCTTCATCTGTAAAAAGAGAACTACCTCAGAGAGTATTATGATGTTTAAATAAATCAATGCTTATAAATCACTTTGAAAAATACTTGGCTTGCAGCAATATACTATAGTTGTTTTTTTTAACTATGCATAAAGAATTGTAATTCTTTTAGCCCAAAGTATCAATCTTCATCCTGTATTTTATTTTATTTCTTTACTAGTTCTTATTTTTCTGAAGGCTGTGGTTTGTTTATCTTATTCTACTTTTGAATTCTATAGAGATTAGAATGAATCATTATTAAATTCTCTACCTATTTTATGTGAAAAATAAATCTTAGGAAAGATAAAATCAATCCCTTCCTTCCTGAAACAATTACCGTAGAAGTAATCTTAGGAAAATTCTCTGTGGGTACATTGCATTGTAATCATGTTTCTTTTTCTTTTCTTTTTTCCACTCTTGAGATATTCACTTTATTTTTTGATTTAATTTTATTTTTTAATGTATTTGGTTCTTTCAGGGTCTTACTATGCAGCTCAGACTCATGGTGATCCTTCCCAGTCCTGGGATTACAGGCGGGTGGGGTCAATGCAGCACATGCTGCTGGGTCAGACCACAGTCTCTGTGCTTGCCTGAGCAAGCCTAAGCAGGCACTCCAGTCTACTGAGCTATCTCACTGGCCAAGATGTTCACTTCAGTATGGCATCTATGAATTGATGTAGGCATCAAGTAAGATCGTATGATTGGTGAAAACTAAAAGGAAAGAAAAGTAAAATCTTACCTAAGTGCATGTACAAAATAATTGATTCCCCTGTGACTTTATCATTTTGAATTTACGAGGTAGAAAATTCATTATTAGTAATGAGTTTTAGGGATTTCTCCAAAGGGGTATTTCTGTTGTCTTCTTTTACATTGTTCTTCAGTGTTTATAATTAAAGTTACTCAAATGAACTTTTCACATATGGGAGGAGTTTCAGCATTTCCAGTTAAAAATTCATCTTTAGCATAGTTATGATCATCAGATGTTCCTCTATGCTTGATGTGTTGAATACATAATCTCATATTCTTCCCCTTGAGTGGATTTACCACACAATGGAGGGAATAAATGTGTTCAGATTCTCTGAGTGATCACAATACTAGGAACTTGCTTCAATCTAATGAACCATGACCGAGCAAGTGGGTGCAACACGGTACCATCACACATGAGTTATAGCCACTTTCCTCTGCTCCGCATTTTCGTTTTGGGGATGACACATAGTGTAGGATGCCTGCAGGTGGTTCCTTTCCAGCCTTCCATATCTCTTGTTCTGCTTCACCACAGGAAATGTTTGGCAGTCTTGGACCCCAGGATTTATCTTCTGTGGCTTTGCATTTCTGTGGAAATAATTGATTCTTCTCAGTTCAGATAGCCTCTTCCAATAGGATCCACAGAAAGCTTCTCACAGAGCTGTTGAGGTGTGTTTTATTGTTTTCACAGTCTTAGTAAGACTGAATTCACTTTTAAGCCCAAGACTATTGTCATAAGAATATATCATAGTGATAAAGACAAGTGTTAGAGGTTCAGAGCCCAGCTTGTCCCTATAAGATTAAGGTATTAGGGGGAGCTACACTGAGATAAACTTAAAAAGATTTATATGAGGAAACAGGAAAAAGTCTAGAATAGAAACTGAACACCCAAAGACATCAAAACAAAGTTAAACTACATGTGCCTGGGCAAAAGACAATATCCCTGGAATAAACTGGTTAGCAAGAGAAAGGTGAGAGGTAAATCATAGATAGCAGAGATCTGAAGTGAGAAAAAGTCTAGATGTCATCCTGTGATTACAGAAGTGGTCACAAAAAGTGCTACCATGAAAGCATTTTTGGGAGTCCTGTCATTTTAGGGAAAAGAAATATTGCAATTATTCAGAATTTCTAAATCTAGAAATCTTTTTTTTTTTTTGGCAGACTGAGGGTTGAACTCAGCCCCTTGTGCTTGCCAGGGAAGCACTTGTTCTACTGAGCCATCTCCCCAGCCCCTAAATCTAGAAATCTTGACACAGAGCAAAAGTGTTCATGTTTTGCTAGTTGTTGCCCTTTGTTTCCAACAAGATAATTATAGTGTGTGTTTTCATCTTTTTCTATAAAAGACATGTAGTGAATATTTTAAGTTTACAAACATATAGTTTTCATTACAGCTACTCACCTTGTTCCTATATCGTAAAAGCATTTTTAAACAATACACTTATGCAATGGCGTGGCTGGTACATAAGCAAAGCTTGCGGATCCTGAAATTTACATTCTATATGATTTTCATGTGTCATGAAACAGGTTTCTCCTTTAATATTTTCCAACCACTTAAAGTGTAAAATCTGTTCTTACCTTTTGGGTTATTTAAATCAGAAGGGGAGAAGGATTTGGTCTCTAGATAAGACCTTGCAAGCCTCTGGGTTTTAAAATATCATTCAGAACACTTAATCTGACATAATTTTGAAAACTTTTGAATTCTCCAAAATCTTCTAATGGATATTTGGGAGGAGGTAACTAAAATATTAAGTGAAATAATAAAAGAAAGGGTACCTAACCAGTCACTCAGATTAACCATATTAACCATGGGGTCAGTGAGACAATATATATATATATATATATATATATATATATTCTGAAAGCTTTGGGGGGAAAAAAAAGTCAATGCTGTTTCACAAACTCTGAACTCAGAGTTTGGATAGTTGCAGAGCAAAGGCAGAAGTGGTGGTAGGCCCTGCTTTTATTCAAGCTGTTGATGACCCTTAACAAATACAATACACTATAGTACTTAAATTCAGCTACTGACATGGTGTGTGTGTGGTCCCGGGATATCACCTCACACAAGAAAATCACACACATACACTAATGTTTGACAAATGTTAGGCTCAGACTGTCTACAAATGCAGAGAGAAGGACTTCCATTCATGTTCTCAATTCATCTTCTTTCCAAATATCATTAGATGGAAAATAGGAAAGACATGATGTCATCATGATAGTCTAAATAAGTAAACATCTCCTGTGGCAAATTATGTAGATTCTTTCTCATTTCTTAAAGGCAATTTTGCTTTTTAAAGAATACAAAATAGTGACTGAAGAAAAAAAAAAAAACAGCATTAAAAATAATACAAAAGGGCCAGGGAGATAGCTCAGTAGAATAAGCATTTGCCTGGCAAACGCAAGGTCCTGAGTTCAATCCCTGGTAACACACACACACACACACACACACACACACACACACACACACAAGATACAAGAGGGGCTAGGGATATAACTCAGTAACATAAATGCCTGCCTGGCAAGCACAAAGTCATGAGGTCAATCCCTGGCATAAAAAAAAAAAAAAAAAAAAGAATACAAGATTTCACCAAAGTAATAAGAATTCAACAATGTTGCCATATTGCATGATTCTGTCTTCAGATTAGATGTTCATTCAGATTACCAGATAGAAATGTGAAAGATTCAATTAAAGAAAAAAATGAAACAATAGCAAAGAGGTATTTATAAGAAATTCAAAAGAGGAAAGAAGTCAGAGAGAAAGAAGAGAAAACATTTTTTAAACATTAACTGTTCCTTTCAAAAGACCAGAGAAATTAACAATACAGTTATCCAAACTATTGTGCATATATACCTAAATATATCTTTTTCCCTTCTCTCATTTGTCCTTTTTCTAATCCCAGTTTTCCTTCCTATTGAACAACTTCTTTCCCTTTCATAGTATCTGTTGTACCTTTTAGATTTTAATTATTCTTTTAGGTTCTCACACTAGCAAAATACAATTTTTGCACATGTGGATCTGATTTATTTCATTTACCAATATAGTCTCTAGCTGCATCCAGTTAGCCACTAAATGCTCAAATTTACCTTTTTTAATAGCTGAATAATACCTAATTTTGTAAAAATACCATATTTTTATCCATTCCTCAGTTGATGGGCATTTGAGTTGTTTGTAAGATTTAGCTCTAAAAAAAATAATTAAAAACAAGATTTATCCCTTGGACAAATTGTGCTGCTATAATCATGGGTGCACATATATCGCTGTTATGGTTTATGTCTAGCTGTCCCCTCAAAGCCCTATGCAGTCGTGGAGTGGCTTCTGGAGTTTGTGATTGATTCATGATCCATTGCTGGGATTATGGGTGTAAGTGCCCTGGGCAGATACTCTGCATACAAATGAAAGGAGGGGAGAGAGGCTAGCTAGAATCCTCAGCCACTCCTTTTGCTCTTTACTGCTACCATGAATGACTGCTCAGTGCCATGCGCCAATCTGCCTTGGAGCCAGCTCAATATGGACTGAAACCTCCACTAACTGTGAACTAAATAAATCTTTCCTTCCTTAATTTTGGGTGTTGGGTATTTTGTCACAGCAAAAAGATAAGAGTAATCGAGATAATCACTGTGGTATGATGATTTCAGTTCTTTTGGAAAAATACCTAGGAGGTGAATAGCTGGCCTGAATGTGACCTCCAATCCTAGTGTTTTGAGGAATCTCCAGACTGATTTTCATAATAGTTGTACCAGCTTTCTCTCCCACCAAGAATGGAGAGTGCTTCCTTTTCCCCCCACAGCTTCTCCAATATTTATTACTTGACTTCTTCATAATAGCCGTTCTTTCTGGTGTAAGATAGTACCTCAGCATTGTTTTCATTTGCATCTCTTAAATGATCAGTAATGTTGAACATTTTTTTCCCATATTTATTTGTATCTCTTTATTTGTGAAGTGTCTATTCATTTCAGATGCCCATTTTTGGACTGGGTCTTTGAATTATGGAGTCCTGTTTTTGTTTTTGTTTTTGTTTTTAAATTCGTTATATATTCTAGATAGGAGTCCTTTGTCTGAAGGACAGTCTGCTACAATTATTTCCCACTTCATTAGTTTCCTTTTTACTATGTTGGTGCTTTCTTTTGACATGCAGGAACTTTCAAAAAAGATGAGCTCCCAATTGATTCTTTAAAGTATTTCCTGTGCACTTTAATTTTTTTCATGAACTCTACCTACTTCTATGTCCTTAAAGTTTCTGCCTACTTTCTTTTGCAGAAAATTTAGTGTTTCAGTTTTAATATTCAAATCTTTGTTTTATTTTGACTACAGTTTCATGCAAGGTGATAGGCATGGGTCTATTTTAAGCCTTTAGCATGTGGAAAGCCAGTATTTCCAGCACCATTTATTAAAGATGCTATCTTTCTTCCAATGAACATGTTTGGCCCCTTTGTCAAAGATAAGGTGGCTGAGTGTGCTTTTAGTTGTGTCTACACTTTCTAATCTGTTCTAATCTGTTCCATTGATCCTCAGGTCTGCTTTTTTGCCAATACCATGGTGATTTTATCAGTATCTTTGTAGTATAATTTCCAGTCAGGGATCGTGAAGACTAGTATTGTTCTGATCATTGACACTGGTCATGTCTTGTGAAGCGAACATAGCCATGCTTTTTTATTGTTTATCTTGAACTTTTCCCCTGTAGTTGTGTTAAATTATCTCTGTCAGAAGTGTATAAGTAAAATAAAAAGCACAATATGGCAATTCATTTGCATGAAGGCTTAAATAAGAATAAATTGAGATTCACAAAGGAGAAGTATACCTCCTAGGCCTTTAGCCCCAGCTGTTAATCTGTTTCTTCCCTATCTCTGGCTGGCCAATGGTATTCCTAGCAGGCTCTTAAGTGTCCTGTTTCTATAATTGTCCACCCAGTTGTACCAGTTCTGCCCCAACTCACCAAGGTTTATTTCCATTCAGCTGTATTTTACATAATATGTTGAAATACAGACAAAATAGTGACAGATGCATTCTAAGGCAGCCACTTATTGAAATTGTCCACTTCAGAATATAAGCATAGTTATGCTGTTACTTAGTAAGTTTTGTAAAATTAAATTTTCTGTCTATTTATTACAAATACACATAAAAATATTTTAAAATATGAAGTGTTATTTATTTAAAATGTATCTTAATATTTGTCTATAATTAATACACAATGATATATTAAGAA
>NW_004524741.1:3857801-3862111 GCF_000260255.1 Octodon degus
AAAAAAAAAGAAATGTACAGTGAAAATACAGGGCCAAATGTATACCTATCAACTGGTGTATTAATTATTGTTTCATTTTTTTCTTTTTTAAAATAATTTTATTGAGAAGCAAATAGCAATGAGACAGTTTCAAAACCAATTCAGAAACATCTAGAAATGGATTCATATATGATTTATTTACTTTCTATAAAGCATATAAATTTCATTCATGAAATCAGATTATTAGGTAGAAGTGGTGCTAGCCCATTTTATGCTCAGAAGAGTAATCTGCAGAGGTTACTATAAGTGGCTTCCTCAAGCTGAGAAGAAACTTTGCATGAGATCTTTCCTTTTGTGTGTTGAGAGCTACAGAAAACATCCAGTCCTTAAGAATCTGGTACTGGACAGTATCACTCTCCAGGATGCTACTGCCAGTAAGTGACCAAATGATCGTATATGACATGCTTCTTTCTTCATTACTGAGTATTTACACTGGAAATCAATTCTTCAATAAATATGTAATCAAATACATTATAAATTTCTTTCCTATTACTACTGAAAATAGATATATTGAAATTTCTATAAACAAATTAACACTCATGAAAAAGTATATACGGAGAGTATACATTAGAATTAAACTAACAATATTATCATTTTAAGATATTATAACTTTGTATTCTCATTTCCAGTCTTTCTCATTTTTTTAAATGTATTTGGTGCAGGGTCTACAGGGTCTCACTACACAGATCAGACTTGTAGTGATTCTTCTGTTTTCAGTCTTCCAAGTGCTGGGATTACAGGTGCACGCCACCATGTCCAGTCTCAATCACCATCTCAGCATGTCCCAGGGTCCGGGCCAGCATGGCACACCAAGGATCAAGCCCCAGCCACTGTGCTCTGCCTAAGCAGGCAGTTCCGTTTGCTGAGTTATCTGGCCGTCTCTTTCTCATTTGTTTTAATCTCTACATAAAGCAAGTCAGAAATTAAATTACTCCAAATTGGAATTTTGTATATTATTTATAGCTTTTTACTCTTACTGAAGTATATATTTCCATTCAAACCTATGTTATAATCTGTTAGAATCATGTAAAAGTAATTTTAGTGGGCATCAAATTGATATATTAAAATACTTTTTTATATGTTTTCACAGACTTGAATCAAAGGAGCCTTTCCTATCTGTTGGGTGAGTATATGTCTAAAATGTTCCAATATTAATTCAAATTAAAAAGTTCCTCCTAAACTTATTCCCAGTAATTTAACCACACTTTCAAAATCACAGCATCACATTACATTTTTGTCTATATTTTATAAAGACGTAACAAAAATGCGTCCTAGCTTATTTTGTGACCTTAAAAATTCAGGTACTAGATTCCTGTTACATTTTGTATGTTGTGTGAAAGCTAAACAGGGAATGGTGAATATTCATATTATCATCATGCAAAAAATATTCAAACTTGTTTTTAAAATTTCCCTAAACCATAGCTTCACACTTTCTAGTTTGTTTACCCACTTGTGTTTTATTTTATTTTCACCCTCTGTTCTCTGTTTCTTCCCTTTCTTATAAAGTGCTCTTCAGAACCTGTATCTGAGTTTTATCACTGTTCACTTTATTTCTCCAATTCACTTACACTGAGGAATCCTGCGGCAGGTTTGGATTAGAATGATGCTTGCCCTGTCTGATGGCATTGTTCTGAGTTATGCTGTATGGCCCCATAATAATATATTGTTGACAAGGATGCACAAGTACTGTTTTTAGACACTTAGAGTGACTTTAGAATCAGCAATGTTGTTTTTATCTAATCTATCAAATAATTCTTTTAGTAATACATTAAAATGTCTTATGAAAGAAATTTGCATACTCAGAATTATGATAAATGTATCAAAAGTGTTGGAAGGAGTGACCTCTAAAGTAAAGGAAATCATGCTCTACCTGATGAGGGAAAAAATGTTCCATACAATTGGCCAGTATACCACTGTCCTTATGCTTAGTGACCAGGAACAGGAAATGGGGATAGACTTTTAAATGATCAGATCAATTTTACTTTATTACTTTGTTCACAGCTCTGGAATATTTCTATCAGTCATTGAACAACATGGTTCCCAATTCACTTTAACTCACAAAAGGCTTTCAGAAAATCTTTCAAGTCATGGTAATCAAAATAATTGTTAGGGAAGGTAGAAGAAAAAATTGGAGTAAGTGATTTTTTCCTGCAGGATTTCATGAAAAATCAAAGGTCAAGTTGGTCTGGTCCAAAAAAGGATCATTAGCACATTCTCTTCTACTCACTGATCATCAGCTACTATTGTTAAAAGTCCCTAAACCTGAAGGAATTTTTTTTTTTATTTTGAATGCATGTGTCTACCCTTCAATCAAAAGGACTGAAATAGCTTCTCTTCATGTCTCAATTAACACAATGTCTCTGAAGCCTTTTTTATTCTCTTGACTATTTTGAGATGAAAAAATACATTTTTCATGGTATACTTCTGTTGAACAAGGGCAGATCCTAAGTGATCTTTATTTTAAACTCAGCAAAAGTTTGGCACTCATTATCAATGTCCCCAAAAATACTTTTCAAAAAAGAAAAGCATATAACTCAACAAATGACCTGAGTAGGAACACAGATACAACACTAGTTACATATTTCTTGTCTTAATGTGTATAAAAGATGAATTACAGTGAAATGTACAACTCAGAATATTTTGCTTGATCAAATTGCTTTGCTCAGTGAATGAGAAATGTGTACCTAAATTTCTCCATTCTTCTCCAAGAAAATTTTGCTAAATAAAATCTCACATGACATTGATGACCAAGAAGATGTGGTAAATGCGAATATAATAAACATACGTAAACATACCAGACTCCAGGAAGTCTGCTGTGGAAACATCTATTCAGATTTATGACTTCTATGTCAGAGTCACTTGCCAAACAGAATAAAGGAAGGATCTAGTCCATGGTGCCAGGTGATGTGAGTGTATAATATTGAGTTTGTCTCTCACATGCTCCCTTTGCATTAATTTTAATTCTATGTTTACCAAAAAATGTGAGTTGTATTAATAAGCGAAACACTGCCAAATATTGCCTACTTCATCCCATTACTTGCCAATGTCTAAAGATAGTCATTGATATGTGTCTAAATGTAACCTTTATACTCGTAGTCTTTGGCAGTTACAAAATAACTGCATTAGTTTGCCAGTAATGGTGAACCTTTTAGAGATCAGTAGTCAAACTGTCATCCCAAAGCCACTTATTAATCGCAAAATTTCAACTCTGTACTAATAAAATTTTAGCTTAGAAAAAAAACTAACATCTTTTGTCTTAAAAGAAAAACAACAACGTATCAGAGGGTGCGCACCACTGGTTTAGGCAATCACTGAATCACCACTCCTTTCTTCATATCTTTATTTGTGCAGTAGAAACTAAAAGCAATAATTTAGGTTAAGCATTAAATATTATTCTTGGCAGTAAGAATTGATCATAAATGTTACTTATTATTACAGTTCTGGAATCCATGTGTTAAATTGCAAGTGCTTAATCAGAGATCTCGGAAATACTTCAGTTAATAAAAGTCCACTTTTAAAGTGATGCTTGGAATTATATGTGATTTAAAAAGCAAGATTTTCTAACAGAGAAAAAAAATACAGATTGGAATGGAATGAACTAGCAAGCAAGATGAGTGTACTCATTGTTTCAGCTTGTAATGAGTGCTAGGACTTATCATATGACTTTTATAAATAGGACATACCGATATATTGTGCATACATTTCTCCTTAGGTGAGCTTAACTCCTCTTGATAAAACTACTAATTTTGTAGTACTACTAATTTTGAAGTAAAATTTTAAAATGTTACAACATAAATTCAATCTGAATATACCACTGGAAATAAACTCAGAAGTTACAACACCAAAAAATATTTGCTTACAGAAAAAGATCAGCAGCTTTCAAGAGGAAATCAAGTGAAATCAGATCTTCAACTTTTTATTTCTGTAAGAACAGTTTGCCCTCATAGGCACAAATTAATAAAATGTCATCAGGAAAAATAAACTGCAGCCTCCTATTACCTCAAAGTTTTTCCCTGTAGAAGAGGCATGAAGGCATATCCCAGACTGATTCTTTTGCATAGAGCACCTCATTAGATAATCCATATAGTTCTATTGGTAGCCAGACCTCAGAGCCACTGTCTCAGCTGTCATCCTCCTCTATCATTCCCATATTCTTGGTGTAAGGTCTTTTCATGGACACTAACAGTCTGTGAAAGAGCTTCAGAAACTTTTTGAAATGTAACTTCCTGGGCCCCTTCCTGTTTTGGATGCAGATGATTGAGGTGACCACT
>NW_004524741.1:3863626-3869053 GCF_000260255.1 Octodon degus
GACTTTGTATTTAATAACAGTTACTATGCATTGTTATATAATTATCCACCTGCTTTAACAGTCCAAATTTAGTGATTTGGTTTGCTTAATTTAATGTCATTATGACATTTCCTAGCGAGGTGGCTTGGGCAATTTTTAAAAATTCCTTTGAACATCAATTTTCACACCTATTCTAACACCTAATTTTTATAGTTGTTAAGGATGGGATAATACTCAAAGTGCTTAGGATAGTATCTTATGTATAATAAATAAGAAATAAATGGCAATGACAATGAATATTCTGAACAATCAATTAGGTTACATTACAAAACTTTTCTAAAGAAGTAAGTTGCACTGAATCACAGAAATTGCAACTAATTAAATCCAAGACTGTGATCGCTCTGGGATGCTGGCAATGTGATTGAATTCTGGAGAGAAAAGTTGAGAAGACAGTGAAGAGACTGCCTTCCCGAGGGAAATCACAAGCAAGAGCGATTAGAAAAAGTAAAACAGCAACGTGAAGATCGTTCCCAAATTTATATACTTAGCTAGGGCCAGGCCCCCCAGAAGGATTTTTTTTAACACTTAGATTTATATCAAAATGAAGTGCAATATTATTTTTATAGTACAATATTATAAATTTCAATATTAGAATAAGTACTAATTTAGAGATGGTTGGTAGTAGAGCATTACAGAATGAAAGAATTATAGGAACTCTATCAAATGGTTGGTGTCTATCATGCAGGAATTAAAAGATTGTCTTAATTTATAAAATGAGAATTTTTAAAAGTTGGCCTGATTGTGAGGAAAATTTTCATGAAAAAAGTTGGATATATGTTTATTGTTGAAGGGAGTTAAGAATTCACCTCGAGGTATTAAGAATGGCATCCCTGGCAGAAGGCATTAGGTGAGCGTTAACAAAGAGAAGGAACTCTATGGAGCATATCAGATATCCTCGCCTAACAAGCCCATAAAGACAAGGGAGAGATGACATCCAAAACTCAAAGTATACAATGCATTGAGAAACTATGTGGATATAATAAGCTGACTCTTCACTCTCTGGATGCAGTGGAGTCACTGGACCTTGTATGCTTCGCCACTTATCTGCTTTGTTTTTGGCTGAAAAGTGACGCTATCCACAGCAAGCTTATAGTAAATCCACTTAGAAAGCTATTGTAATCTTTCAGCCATGACTTGAAAAGACACAGACCTGAACTGAATTGGGTACAAATGAAAAGGAAATGCCTCATGAAGGACAATTTTCTTTATCAAAATTAATGAGTCATCCCTTCATGGTTTCTCAGGTGAACTGGGTAGAATCGTGATGACAGGATGACAAGCTGAAATCCAGACACAGTATAGAAAGGAAAAGGAGACTGATAAGAAGATAACCCTCAGCTTTAAATATGACCATGTAACATCAGAGAACCACTAATAACCAATTCAACACCTGGCTTTTTATGGTGTGGTTTCAATTTTCTCAATATCTTCAGGGAGAAAACAGATAAAGACATAAAGATAATTCCTCTATTCTGGAAATATATTTTCTGTTGCTTTTATGCTCACAAAATTAATCATTTCTTTAGAAACTACACTTGTTTCATTTTTTTCCTGGGCCCTTTGGGCTCCTTCTCTGGAGAGCAAACAAAGTTTCCACAGCATTATTTTTGTAATCTAAAACAGTTGTGCTTTCAGGCCTGATGCTACAACTGTAATTTTAATTTATCAACCTGCCGCTCAGTGAAAGGCTGTGAAAACATTTGACAGCTTAAACCCATCATTTATTTCTGCACCTGTCAATGACACCCTTCTGTAGTTGTCAAAATCATTTAAAAAGCACCCTGATGGCATATACAATATCACCAATAAATTGGGTAATCAATCATGTCTGTGCATATTATGACAGTGGTGTCTTGAGCCCCGAGGCTGTAGGATATGTTTATATAAGAAGCAAGAGCCCACTACTCTTCAATAATACAATGTAGAGAGGAGTCTTCTTCAGGCTTTACAGATAAAAAAGACTCCAGAACCAGAGGAGCTGATTGTGACTGAAATGGTTTTTATTTCTTCAGTGAATTGTTCTCCTCAGGGTAAAGGAAATAACTGCAGGTTATAGCAGGCAGGAATATAGTTACATGGAGAGAAGAAAATGTGTAGAATCATTAAATAGATTTATTTAATCTCTTCTTATAAAGGAAGCAGTAGCACAGTACTTTATAGATAATGATGTTTCAAGAGTGTTACTAGCAGTTTAACCACTAATTTTTTGGTGTAATAAAGTATCATATTAACCCAAATTTCACCATTCATGTCAGTTTCACCTTGAAAATTGATACTTTTATATGTCATAGGCAATTTTTCTCCCAAAAATTTAGATATTTGATCATCTCAGTCATGAACTATTAAATCTATTTAACCCAATAATAAGCCTTTTGTCATATAGGCTATTTATTTGATTAACATAAAACATGGTTAAAATTTTTAAAATATTGGCTGAATTATCTAATTGTACCCTTAAAATCTCATTTGGAAATATTTTAAGTCTTCATGCTTAATGATTTTAAATGGATAAATTTTATGAGAAACTTTTTAAAGCATATTATTAAATATTTATTATCACTTCATATCTCATACTTCTAAGCCAATGTTTTATAAATATACATGTAATTGAGTCACATCTTTGGTATATATCTATAGATATACTTCCATATAAGAAAATGAATAAGTACACTTGACACACATAAGCCATTCATGAAAAAAAAAAAAACTAATCCGTATTGTTATGGAATCAAAGTTAAAACAACCAAAACTTTAAAAGATATGTTAATTCACACCACCATTGTTTCCTTACTGCTATTGGCATGTTTTTTCAAATCATGAAGAAGTTACTTTGTTGTTGTTATTGTTGTTTTTTAGTCCTAGGGATTAAACTTGGCACATCATGAGCATTAGACAAAAAGTCTTCCAGTGAGCTGCACCTCCACTCCCTAATTATGAAAGTTTTGAAGTATGATGTCATTTCTGTAAAGTTAATTATACAATATAACTAATGAAGGATACACATAATGAATATATTGAGACACACACAAATGCAACTAAATTATTTAGATATTGTAGAAACAAATGCATAAAGAGAGGGTAATTGATTTAATACTATTATTAATCCCACAAACTTCTAAAATTAACCCTGAAGAGCTGGAGAGATGGCTCAGTAGTATAAGTGCTTGCCTGGAAAGCCCAAGGGCCTGAGTTCAATTCCCAGTTCTGCCAATAAATAAATAAATAAATAAATAAACCCTGAAAATAATTTTTACTAGAAATGAGAATGCAAAACAAATTTTAAAAGTTTTATTTCATATTACTACTTTTAGCCCAACCCCAGGAAAAAAAGCTAATTAGGCACATTATAAAAAAATTATTTCTTTTCTATTCCATGAAGTATACTTAAAGCTGAGTTTCCAACTGAATCTTAATTATCTGAATAATTTGTAAGCACTCATATTAGATTTACTCATTGTTGGCCAATTAATATTTACTGATTCTCACATAGATAAAGTAGATACCATCCTAAATAAAGTCCCAGTGAGTTCTGTATCTCCATAAAGACACTTGAAACTTTAATAGCCATTTTGAAATGGAGCTTTCCCAACTCCAGTCTGAGGCCTTTGTTGAGAGAGCTGGTAATTTCTTATCTCAGTGTCATTTTCATTTGAATCATCATGAATGTCCAAACAGGAGCTTTAAGTATTTGTGAAAATGATCACATACATTAGAAGTTATTTATTACTTTCAAGGGCCTGGAGGATCTTAGGTTTGCATTGTACAAGTGCCAGGACAGGTTTAAAGCCCCACTTCCCATCACATTCTCTTCACCTCACTGAGAATGACTTATCTTTATTTCATCAATCTCAAAATGTGACCTTTTCAATACTTTTAATGACATTTTCAAAGTACAGAAATACTTTGTAATTCAAAAGGATTTTCTTCCAAAGTCTGCAGAACAGATCAGTTATCCCAGTATAACTGATGGCTGCCAAATATTAGCAAATAGCCAGACCGATCATTTGTGCCTTATGAGCTTGTCAAGAAAAAATATAAAAACATATTTAGTGGCAATGTCGGCAAGTACCACTTAAAACAGATATAAAAATGAGAAGGCAGCTTCCAAGGGTTTCAGGTTTTTAGAAACCTTATAATTTCTTAGTGTAATTTTTAGTAAGTAATGTTTAAAACATACCATTAGAAGTTGCAGGCTACGTTGCACTTCAAAGTGAAGTTATGTGGCTGTGGTTTAATACCAGGGTAGGTGACCCTTGGCTGCAGTTTTATCTTAACTTCACTGAAAATCATGCAAAAATGTTAAACACTTGATGAGACATTTCGTACATTTATTAACTAAATTATCATGCCACAAAGCAATATTTCAATGAAGCATATTTTATAGGCCAGTTGTACCCTAAAAGTCTTTAAAACCTTTAAAACAGTGAGGCTCTCTAGAAAAGCTACTTTAAAGATGTGTTCTATAAATTGTGGCCCTTTGATCATTCACATTAGTCTCAGTAGAACTGTGTCAGGCTAACACCTCTAAATTCTCACATAAGGCCACCAAATCATAGAGCAGAATACACTATATATCAAATCATCAATTTCTAAGAATCTGATAGTGGTAGTTCTGAATTCTAAGCTCTAGGAAAGGGATTTGATAATGCTGCTGGCCTTTGTGCAAGGAACAGCATCCAATATCATTAAGTACATCAGTTCATTATTTGAAGGGCACCATGTATGTAAGGATATTGTGCAATAGCGATGTCTATTGCTATTCTGTAACAATATAAGAACGAGACAGGGACACTTTGTGTTAAATATTGAGCTTTTCTCACATATTGCAAAGATCATACCACCAAATCATCATTGCTGGAGAATTTAGTAAAGCACAGTATTTTGACATTTATTTTTCACAATGTCAGATGAAGAGAATACTGAATATATTAAGATATAATTACCTAGTAGAATGTGTTAATTATTCTGCAACTCACATTATTTTTAAATCACTTTTAATTGCCTAAATCTCCAAAGCCCAAACCAGGGGTTAAAATCAAAATGTGAATGTTATACATTGAAATTTCATCCTAATTGAGACTTCATTCCCAAGTTCTTGATCTTTGAAATATCAATTCAGTTAAATATTTATATAGTATTTATTAGGTATATTATTCTGGACAAGTCATATTGGTAGATAGAAAAAATGTAAAGATGGATAAGGATGATGATTTTAATAGGATATTCAATTAAACTATCAATCAGTAAATCAGATTTTACAAGTCTGTGACTGAATAAAAACAGAAAAAAAGTAAATATTTAAAATTTATAGTCCATTTTGACAGTTTTATGATATTTAGGTACATAGCTTCATACAAAATCTCAAACTACAGCAGCTCGATCATTTTT
>NW_004524741.1:3869153-3870110 GCF_000260255.1 Octodon degus
GGATAGATATATAGTTGCATTGTCTTAATGAATAGAATGATTTGTTCTAATGGTGTTTGTAAATAGGATCACAAGTCCACCTCTTGTACAGCAATTAACCACTAAGAAGAGTATATGCAGTGTGTTATTTGTTGAAAATGTACTTCCGATTTGATTTGAAGCTGTCTCATTGCTATCTGTTTATCAATAAAACTTTAAAAAAAATGGGGAGGGTAGGGGTAGAAAAAAAATAAAAAATAAAAAATAAAAAATAAAAAACTCAACTGTCTGAGATATAAAAAGCATTTCTTTATAAAAGGACAACTGGTGCCCACATGTCATATATGGCCACTTTCAAATGCATGTAATACAAAAAATTCTTAAACTGAATTATTGAAAATGCTTAACCTTGGTCCATTTAGCAACTTGGGGACAAAAAAAACACCAATAATTTTTGTAGCAAAAATTTAATTTGAAGAATTGTGAACAATTAAAAATAATTGACTTCTTAAAAAGGATAATAGAATGCAAAATAATACTGGATTAGAAAAAGCAGTGAAGAACAACTAGGTGTATGACTGAGGAATAGTAGCCAATCAAGAAACAACCGTGAAGAGCCCTTGTCTCCAACAGTGACATTCGGGTTTCTTTGTTGAAGGTTTTACTGTAGCCTACTGTTGGGCTTTTATTGGGATGCTTGGGGACTGGACGTGTGCATCCAAAGCCCCTGCTGCAATGCAGGTGTTTATAACTGAGTCTCTGAGCCCGACAGGTAGTCAGACCTTAAGAATAAGAAAGACCCATGAGAACCTGGAAAAAGAGACTCCTTCCTCTCCTGGCACACGCAGCTTCTCTCCAGTGCCCTTTGCTGACAAACGCTAATGGTGGGCCGCCTGGCAGAAGAAATGTGTACAAAATGTAGCTCTTTGAACACAAAGTGAGGAGCTGATAATATGTTGATAAAATAAAAATAGTATA
>NW_004524741.1:3870255-3871480 GCF_000260255.1 Octodon degus
CCTACTTGTATTCAGGTTTTTTAAATTCTAATGTAAGCAGTTATATTTTCATATGAAAAGAAAAGCTATACCATAAACTTCTCTAGAAATCTATATGTTAGAATCATAAAATATTTCCAGGGTGGATACAAACACTTTGTCCTGTCAGATCTCATCATCTAGTGAGATGGACTTAGTGGTGGCCAAAGACTATATACGTTTGGGCAGATGCAAGATGCATGTGTAAGAACATACAAGAATGAGGCTCCCCCATTAATATCTGAATTTAGATA
The DNA here is from genome assembly GCF_000260255.1 of Octodon degus. Lineage (NCBI taxonomy): Eukaryota > Metazoa > Chordata > Mammalia > Rodentia > Octodontidae > Octodon > Octodon degus. The sequence continues at coordinate 3,870,528 of NW_004524741.1, forward strand.
AATAAATGGATAAAATTTACTGAGTTTTGCAAAGAATTCTTTTAGAATATTTAACTAAACTTTCAGTATCACAAAACTCAATAAATCCAATTTAGCTTTCCTTGAAAAGGAAAAATAAAGGCTAAAAGAAGTAAATCCATAGAGATCAGCTCAATGATGAGAGCAGCAGGGACTGATGAGGATGAGTCAGATGGTAGTACAAAAAGACTGCATTGAAGGGATAACACGTTAGTGAAATTTAATCTAACTTAGTAAATGTTACAATTGAGGAAGATGTGACACGATTTAACTAAAGGAATTTTATTTTTATTGTTTTTCTACTTGTTAGCTTGAGGATTTGTGAAAAGAATACTTCCAAGGCATTCCCAGAAAACATGATGATTGAAAAATATGAAGAAAGCTGAGACCATAGTTCTTGTTGGAGATATGTGTACTGGGCCACATCAGACTGGATGTCTCAGGCCAAAATAACTACAATTTCATTCTATACTATCACATTTATAGTTCACTTATTAGGTATCTCATGTTGTGTGTTGAAAAACTCTCATTTCATCTTTATAAAAAACAATTATGAATAAAAAGAAATTATTAGATTTTTTTGTAGACTGAAAAACAAAAGTAAACCCTCCTAGCAGTTAGAATTACAGATACAGTTTTAATTTTTTCCCTTAGACAGAGACAGTCCTTCTGTATTCAAAGTGATACTTCTAGACACAAAAATCTGTGTCAACTCAACCAGAAGGAAAATCACCTTTTAAATCATCTTTATTTCTTATTTCTAAATTCATTCCTCACACTTCACATCATTGATCTTTCAGTTAGAGAAGTCATCCTGTAAATGTGTGAGACAGTGAACATGACTCACAGTAGGTGAGATAGCAGAATTCTTAAATGAATTGGGTGGTTTATTTTAATACTCTTTTGATGGAATTGGTGATCGAACTCAGGCCCTT
>NW_004524741.1:3871580-3877564 GCF_000260255.1 Octodon degus
CCAGCCTTCTGTCAGCTCCTCTCCCTTTTCCCACCTGCCAAACCCTTCTTTTCTTGCTCTTGCTCCCTCCACCTCCTCATCTAAGAGCCCTCTTTTTCCCTTGTCACTTGTCTTCTAGTCTCCTTTCCTCCCCTCTTCTCTTCTCCCATTCTCTCTTTACATCCTCCCATGCTTTCCTCCCCTCCCCCCGGTTTTTTTCCGGCTGCTGCTTCTGTCTCTTTCTGTTACTTCCTTTAAAAATATGTGTACTTTTAACAAGGAACTCCCTTTGCGTTGCTTAGCTCTTACTGTTAGAAAGAAAAGGAATATATCTAACTTGTTTGCTTCCTGCCAGAAATCACATTGCTTCCTGACACTCAAACTGTCCTCCTGCTTCTCCCTTCATTAAAAACCCCTACCAATGTCTTAAAGTCCTATAGAAAAAAATAGAACAACTGAAAACCCCACTGTTTTACATATTATACCAGTATGAAACTTCTCTTTTTTTAATTTTTAAAATTTATTTACTTGGTACAAACTCTCATTACACACACACCTCAGATTCATATGGATCTTCCTGTCTCAGCCTCCCCAGCACTAGGATTACAGGCATGCAAAACCACACCAAGTTTTGGTGGCTGGCACACAAAACACATGGTTCCAGGGCCAACACCACATGCATTACCAGGGATTAAACCTGGGTCTTTATGCTTGCCAGGCAGGTTCTGAGACCGCAGAGCTATAACCTCAGCCCATTGTCTTTATTTTCAACAAGCAATTTATCCCCTCTGAGGAAGGGAGTAGATTACCATCCCGAAGACCTGCAGATACTGATATTTCACATCCTAGTATTTCCCTAGGATTCCAATGATTCTGACTCATCATGCAGCAATGAGTGAGTCCCAGCAGCCAATGAATCCTGCCACAATCATATGTGCATGCATCTCTGCATGCATGTGCACGTGCGCACGCACACACACACAAACACACACACACACACACACACACACACACAGAGCAATTTCTATTTAGTTTTGGGATGCTTTATTCTGAAGATAACCATGAGCAAGAAGTCACCAGTTGCTGAGATTTTAAAAGAAGGAAGAAAAAGACCACAGAAAAAATAAAAATTCCACAGAAAAAGAGAAACTATGGGAAGTATAAAATTTAATTTAAAGTATAAAAGATCTACAAATAAAATCTGGAACTAACATTCATAGAAAATATGATGAAATATGTATTGTATTTATATTGTCAAAATATTACAAACAGTTAAAGAATACTAAAAATTTGAAATTAAAGCATTATAGCAAAAATTAAAGTTGAATAAAAGTTTGGATTATGAACTTAAAAATATCCAAATAAGAAGAGAAATAAAATAATTTTTAAATCAAACATGCCAAGCATTCAATATTTTGTTAACAATTATTTCAGTAAGAGAAAGTAAGGATAAAACATTATGGAATAAATGTTTTCAAACTAAAAGAGATGAATTCTTGCACAGCAAAATGATCAGTGCAGTGAATCAAAAGGAATGCTATGAAGCAAACCATGAGGATATAGATCATTGTTCTGTAGAATAATTATACTCTATAAAGATAGTGCAAACATCGAATTAACAGTCTCTAAACCGTTGTTTAGAGGGAAAATATGGGATTGGGTTTTTGAAAGCTTCTGCTCAGTATTTTCCTAGTCAAGCAAGACATAATCTTGTTTATGCGTGTGTCAGCATAAAGTTACCATACTTAATGTGTGTTCCTGACTACTAACATTGAATTCAGAGCCAATAGCAAAATATTTCATATCTGAACAAAGCTTATTTAAACGTGTCTTTTATTGATTTGTAACTTAACAATTCTCTTGCCCTTAAAAACTCTAAACAGCACTTCTACACTGTTTGGAGTCATTTAAAACAGCACAATCAACATGAAATAACACAAAAGTGCAAAAAAAATTTGACAAGTAGATCACCAATAAGAAAGATACTTCCCTACACTATGATACTTAAGAAGCACAGTGTCACATGTCACCCTGTTAATTAACCCCCAAGTAGGAATGCACATTCAGTCACTTAAACTTTTTGTGATTTTTGAATTATTGAAAGAATTTTGCCAGGCTGACCAAATAGCTTAGTGGATTAAAGCACCTGCTTAGGCAGAGGCAGGGACCAGGGGTTGATCTCCAAGGCCTTCTTTAGATGGTGATTGAGACTGGGTGTGGTGGCGCATGCCTATGATCCCAGCACTTGGGAGGCTGTAAACAAGAGGATCACTACGAGTCTGGTCTATGTAGTGAGACCCTGTAGACCCTGTACTAAATACAAAAAAAAAAAAATAGTTTTGCCAGTTTTCATTGTGGGGATACAAATAAGTTTGAAAATTTGCAAATATGGAATCCAATCATAATAATGATCAAGCATATTTTTAGAAATGATGATTCACCATTCCTTTCTAAGAAATACACAGGAAGCTGTTTCATCAAAAACACAGAATAGGAAAAAAAAAAAGCATAAGGAAAGAGAGATCCTACCACCAAAGAGCAACAAGTCCTCTAGTGAAAACAGGACTAGGAAGATGATTTTGAAGCAAAGCCAGGAAGGACCAGCCTGGGCTGCACTAGAATGATGAACAGCCCTATAAATGAGGAAATAAAGCAGTTATAAAAGCCACAAAACTAGCAGTCTGTACAAGAAGGAAATTAAGTCCCTGCACAGAACATTGCTCAACTGTAAATAATATTCACATAGTCCTAACAACATGAACATTCAACATTGACTTAAAAGCGCACAAGCAATTAACAAGAAAAAGTCCCCTGGAAACAAATGAAAAAATATTCAGTACAAGGAAACAGAAATATTCTGAGGGCTAAAAGATAATTTATTCCTTAAAAAAGGTTTAATTCTAGAAACTGGAAGAATATTATAGAAAATATCTGTGTTCTCAGCTCAGTTTTACTCAGAAAGAAATCAGTGCTAAGAAACAGGTTATAAGAAGAAACTAATCTTTAACAAAACCCTTACTTAAATCAATATACTACTTCATTTCTGGTAGTTAATGAAAGGTCTGATGCTTCAGGGGCTAAAGAAAAACCTTCTCATTGTCAGAGTAAAGGAAACCTTGACAGCTGTTCTCTGAACAAAGTAGAGGAAAAGTAAAATGGAAAAATTGAGAGCACAGCAAAACATTCAATGGCAGATCATTGAGCTTAATCTGTAAATAATAAATATTCCCAAAAGAACAATTTTATAGAACAGGGGAGTAAGCAATAAAAGGATAAAGTTGAAGTCATTGCTTTTCAATTTTTTAATTTTAAAAACATAAGAAAATCTGCAAGCAGCTATTGAATAAAGAACTATCACTAAAATGAAAGAATAAAAGTTGACTCAATATTTTTCTACTACATACAAAACCAAGTAGACAATAATGAAAATGTTGAAAGAAAAACTTCATAACACAAGAGTTCTGTGTTCAGCTGTGCTATTTTTTTATTTGTGAAGGTACAGAAAAACATTAGCAGAAAGAATGTTCTACCACATACCAAACCCAGACAAAATTCTATGAGTTATACCTGCTACTCTTGTTTGTCAACCCTGACTTTCAGTATCATAACAGAAAAAAAGCCTCACTACCAATGTATATGAGACAATTGTTTGGTTATATTCTTTACTGAGAACATCAAAAAAGACCAAGTGATTTGTTGCAAATGAGTAGCAGAAAAATAAGGATGGAGGAGGGAAAGATCTATAAAGTATCTATAAAGTTCACCAAGTAGGTGAGACATGAAACAAAAGTCTCAAGAATTCTAACATGACACAGAGGGACTGAGTCACGGATATATGATTTGGGGATAGGCATTGTTATTTTAATCAGTGTTAAAAAATGAAAAGCACAAGATTAGGTAGGTCCTTTGGAGATGATTATTTAGAGAACGTAAGTCAAATCAATAGACATTCAATATGACAGTTTTGTTGCTATAATAATTGAAGGAAATGCTCATCTTAGGTAATGTGTAGTATGACTTTGTAATAAAAAGAATGTAGAGAACACTATTATAGGTAGGTACATGGCAAAACTGATTGATTGAAACAACTAAGTATAGATGCATAATAGAAGGAAAATTTTAGTATATAAAATTTGCTAAAATCTCAAAGATATTTTGGTTAAAATAGCTATCATCTTGTTTTTAACTGAAATTATTTTGTTATTTTATGTTAAAATGATCCTTCCTATTTGATTTATAAACATAGTTTATTACATTTAAATAGTTTTATTATTATTTTATTTTTACCACATTACAAAGAAAGCCTCTTAAATTTATTAAACACCTGTAGCATCTGCTAATTAAATATTTTTTCTCCTTCCATTTGTCTTCTGTGCCAGATTATATTGACTGATCTCCAAACCTAAAGTTTATATGAATTTCATCTTTTTAACTTAATTTAGTTTATTAGATTGCTCTTGATCTAATGAGACCAAGCTTGCTCTCTCTCTCTCTCTCTCTCTCTCTCTCTCTCTCTCTCTCTCTCCCTTTCTTTCTCCCACCTGCCTTGTTTAGGAATGAGGTTGTATAAGCAACAAAATGTTCTGAATCACATATTCTGTATCCCACAGGTTTTAAAACAAGCACTTTTTAAATTTTTTATTTGTAGATAAAATAAAGGTTCAATTCTTATTCACATATTTATTTATTTTTAGGGCCAGCATCAGTTTGCTTGAAGAAAGTCGAAGAGGCTGTAAAGGACACTAAATTAAAGGGAGCTAAGTCAGGTCACTAGCTTCCCCAAATCTGTCGTGGTGAATATCTAAATGTTATATGTTTTCAATATCACTTATTTTTAATAAAATTTGAAACTTAAGCTTGGAAGATTTCTCAGGATTATACATTGCATTTGTCCCCTTCTCTGAAAAATTTCTACCAAATTGTTTTAAGGTTCACCTCATATGGAGTTACAATGAATAAACTCAACACCTCTTCTACTCCACAGCCTTTCAAATATTTAAATAGTTGTCTACCTTCCTTCCCAAAGGCTTCCTGCACTAGAGCAACATCCTTGTTTAATTGATAAAGAATCATTACTTGAGGGTTTTTACCACCCTAATTTTCCTTAATGGAAGTGTTCCAGTTAATCTAAGTCATTCTAGAAGTACATTGATATGTATTAAGCTAAATATTTCCAGTCAAGTGTTTTGTTTGTATTTTATGGAACAGTCTACAAGGTGTTCAGGGTCTCACTACTAGATCAGACTTGTAGTGATTTGCCAGTTTATAGCCTCCCAAGAGCTGGGATTACAGGCATGTGATACCACACCCATTCTCAATTGTCATCTCAGTGTGCCCTGGGGGCAGGGCTGGTAGAGCAGGCCAGGAGATTGAGACCCTGGCCCCTATGCCTGTTTGCAGGTGTTTTAATCTGCTGAGCTATTTAGCCAGCCTTTCTAGTTAAGTCTTAAATGTGACAGACAATTAAAAATGTTTCTACACTTCACTCGATGTCAACTAGTATTTCATTTGATACTCATCTATGCCTTATATTGAACTTGCGATTGATGGAAACACCTAAGTGTTTGATACACTGATAATCTGGTAAACCATACACAATGTGGCTTATACTGGAGATTTTAACTGGTCTTACAGATATGTGGTTTTTCTTTGTAAAACTAAGATAATAATTCACTGATTTGTAAGATAATTAAATGATTTAAAATATTTCATAAATATATATATACATATACATATATATGGCACTCAGGAGAGTGGGCAATAAAAGTTAGTCAATAAATGTTTACTGCTAACACCATTATCATAAATTATTACTACTATCATTCCCTTTTACAGCACTCTCAAATATTTTCAAGCTTGTCTCCACCAGGAAGAATTGTACAGCTGATATATTACATTGGGGGAACACTTTAGAAAAAAAATCATTACAATCCAATAAGTTCAATCAGAATAATACAAAACTCAGACCCAGTCCTAGCCCAGGTCCGGTGAGTGTGTGGAGAGCT
>NW_004524741.1:3884065-3919369 GCF_000260255.1 Octodon degus
AGATAGCAGAATTCTTAAATGAATTGGGTGGTTTTTTTTTTTTTTTTTTTGATGGAATTGGTGATCGAACTCAGGCCCTTGTACTTTCCAGGGAAGGGCTTATTCTACTGAGTCATCTCCCCGGACCCAAATTTAATGCTGTCAAATCTTGGCGACTTTTTCTTCTTACAGAGACAGGTCTTCATCCACAGTCAGAAAGTTTATTACTATGTCATAATTATTTAAATTCCCATTTACCTGTTCCTTCTCATTCCAGAAACCCTTTGGAGAAAATACAATATTTTGTCAGTGAGAGACTCCCTTGTGCTTAAATTTTCTCTATGGATGTGCACATATATTTATTATACACACATACACTATTACTCACAAACACATTCTTGTTTATCCTGTAAAATGCAAGTGGACAGATTTTTGTTCGCACATCTGGGGAAAAAATTATAATTCATTCCACTTGGACACTGAGAGTTGGTAATGTACATCAAAATTTAATGGTAAATTAGACGCAGGATTCTGTAGGAACATCTACAGTCATTGCAGCCAGTTAGCCTATATATTGTTTCTGTTTTCATGAGTCCCAAAACTAATCACAGTTTTTTTAAAAAAAAATTTAGAGCAGAAAATATTTATTGGGTGAAAGAAAGCTGTCTGAGAGAAGGACAGAAGGGAGGTACCACAGGTTTTTAAAGAATGACTTTATTAAACAGAGAATAGGGAGCTTATGAGTTAGCTCAGTTGTTGAAAGTGCCTGCTTGAATTCAGCAAAATAATCCAATATAGTCCAGTAGTCCATAATAGTGGTGGATTATCCATAGGCCTGGCAACGTCAGAGGTTGTTGACTTGAGACTTTTACAACGCACCTACAATATTTGGATGGCAATGGAATGCCCATCTCTGACAAAACTAAACAAAAAAAAAGGCGATATAAATGAAGGACCATTTTGTATCTATATATACAAAATAGAATAGATATACAGCTACTTTCTCTTAATTCAATGAGAAGAAAGATTTGTACTAATAGTGTTTGGACTGGATATCATGTCTGCATCTTGCACTATGAACAGCTACTATGAAGATGACAATATGCAATATATTAATTATTGTAATTGTCCTACTAACCTGTTTTAAAACTGTCTCATTGCTGTTTGTTTCTCAATAAAATTAATAAAAATAAAATAAAAAAGAAAAGTGCCTTCTTGGGCAAACTCAGACAGGCACAGGGGACCACAGTTCAATCCGTAGTTCCACATGCTATTCCAGACCTGTTCTTAAGGTAGCCTGAGCGAACGAGAGAGAGAGAGAGAGAGAGAGAGAGAGAGAGAGAGAGAGAGAGAGAGAGAATAATCTTCATATGACAGTGTTTTTTATATTTGTTCATTTTTCTACCACTACAATTTTTTTGACTCTTCAGAAAGAACAAATCTTTTAAGGTCCCTTAAAATGTCACCTTTTGGCCAGGCATGGTAGCATATGCTTGTAATGCCAGTACTCTGAATGTTGAGGCAGGAGGATCATGAGTTTGACTCTAGCCTGGGAAATTTAATGACCAGACAAGAATTTGTCTCAAAGTAAAAAAGTAAACAAGGGCTAGAGACATAGCCCACTGCTAAGGCCCTGGTTTAATCCCTACCACCATAATATGTAAATAAATACATGTACATATGTATATTTAAAATGAAATAAAATGTAATTTTTCATGGAGATTGGTGTATACCCCACATCCCAATTAGTACATTTTATGTATCTTGCAAATAAGCTCTCATAGCAAGTTTTATTTATGTTTTGGCATTTACTTTATGTAAAATAAAAGTTTATAACAAAAGAATAAGAAAGTAAGAGATAATTAATTCATTTCATTTATGCTACTAGTTTCTTTTAATTCAGTGAAAAGAAAGTTTTGTGCTGTTTGGGAATTTATTAAATTCTGCTTCAAATTACATTCATATTTATATTTGTTTAATCCTTCACACTCAGGCTGACATTTCTTGAGGATCCCAAGATGTCATTAGCCACAACTCTCAGTGTTACACCTGACTTACAATAAGCACTCAATAATAGGTTATTCAGTTTAATTTAGGGAGCCAGATAGAGTAATAGAGAAGGCTGTAGTAGTAGTAATTATCATCAGGATGTCTTCTTAGAAACCATTAAAATGCTTCCTGCCTATGCTAGGGACTTTGTTAATATCCTTCAGATTATATTTTAATGAAGTTTTGTGAGGCAAAATGAAAAAAAATACTTTATATATTAGTCTACTCATATGAAACTAGTTTTATGTGTTCAAAGGGATTAGACAAAATTGATTGCATGTATTGTAAAACCACATGAGTTGTGATTTCTCTTTTATAAGTGAAAAAGTTTAAATGAAATTCCAGAAAAGTTATTTGGTCCTCATTTAATCTTAAAGAGTAAAAAGAATGCAGGCATATGATTCTGAGCAATTACTTGTACATTTCTAATTTCCTACTAGATTTTAAGGGACTCTGCACAGTAAGAATAAAGGTACACTGACAGAATTAAAATCATAATAGTATACCACATTTTGAACTAAATAATATGGAGTATTCATTCAAATTAAATATTGTAAGCCATCTTTTTACTTTCCTAAAAGTCACCTCCCTGCTACTGGCCATAAGTTCAAACATCAAAAGCTTTGGTATTTCCTGGATTTAGTATCCTCCTGGAGAAACTAAAAAGTGGCCAAAAGTATCTAACTGTTCTAACTGTTGTTTCATTTTCAGTGGCCTGGAAAGTGGACTGTCATATGAATCTCTTTCTCTCTCTCCTTTTTTTTCCATACCAGGAATTGTACTTAGGACCCTGAGCTTGCCAGGGAAGCACTTATTTTACTGAGCTATCTGCCCGGCCATGAATCTCCTAAACATTGTGAAAGTTCATCTCTTCAAAACAAAATTCATTAGCCCATTAGTATAATGGTCTTTTTGAACTGAAAGACAGTTTTCTTGTGGGGCAATTTCAGAATACCTGAAATATCTTATAAAACTAAACATGACTCTTACCAAAGAGTTCATTTGACAGTTAATTCCAAGTAGAAGTTCAGGCACAAAGAAAAAGAACAGATTGTACAAAGCAGAATCTGGGGAGAGGGAAGAAAAACAAAAAATGAATGAATGAAAACGATTGATAGGTGCCAGGAATGATGTTGTAGCTTCACTTACATGAATGAGACTTTCCCTGGTTGACTGTTTTCTGAATCTCTCCTGCATGGTTGCAAATCCTGCTTGACTGTACATTTTAATGACCTAAGCCAACTACTTCTAAGGCATTTCTGCTAAAAGGCCAACGTATTAAAACAAAAACAGTCTTGATATGATTACTAGGACAGGTCTATATGTGCATTTCATTTCATTTTAACTTTAGCATATAACATTGAGTTCATGATGGCATTGAGTAGAATTGAAGCATCACACAATTCAGGATACTTAGCTTTTACTGCTTCTTATAAATATGGATTTAGCGCTCAGGAATCAATGAAAAATAAGCAGGTGGAACAAGATAATTTCAACAGCAGTTGAAAAAAATACGGAAGAATTTTTATTCTTGAGTGCTTTCAAATTTCTACAAAGCTGTGAAATTATTGAAGTATTTCCTAAATATAAGACACATGAGTAGAATCGTTACCATATCCATATTAATATCACTCTCATTAATTGACCATGTGTCATATTTTCTTCTTGCAACTAAACCCATGTGTCTGAGATTATAGAATTAAAAAGAGTCTCAGAAAAAAATAATTTGATCGTATATTATCTCACTGAATTTATTTAAAAAAACTTCAAAGACACTAACAATTTTCATTACAGGAAAAAATCACCCATTAAAAAGTACTTTTCCGAAATGCCTGCCATGTCTACCACTGTCTAATGCAGAGCACATGCTCAATATATCTACCAGAATTACTAACTGTATAACATACGTAATTACTATTATGATAATAATTGCTATTGTCAAATTTCTGATTACTATAAATTATCAGTAAAATATAAAGAAGAAACAAATATATAGAAGACATTTGTGACTCAGGGAGCTTACAGGGAAAGGACATGTATAAATATTTAAATGAATTTATACATTTATAATTAATTACTATGTTATGGTTTGTGTCTCAGTGTTCCCATAAAGCCTCATAAGGTCATAAGTGGAGTATTTTCAAAGATGGCTGGCTGGATCTACATTGTGTGACACTGTGATTAATTCATGGCAGGAATGTTAGGATTGCGAGTACTAGGATTAAGGGTGTGAGTGCCAGCCACCCTAAGAGACCTGAATAAGATATAAGGGATCGAAGGAGTTGCAGTCCTCCTTTTCCTTCTTTGCTGCCTTCTGCCCACTATGAACTTCTTCTCCTCTGTGATTCCTATGTGCCATGCTACCCTGCCTTAAAGCCAACTGATTATGGATTGAAATCTCTACCAACTGTGATATAAACAAGCCTCTCTTCCTTAGCTTTGAGCATTGGATGCTTTGTCTGAGGAACAAGAAAAGCAACTAAGACACCATCTTAATTATCAACTTTGAAACTAATCCATTAAACACCTCACATAAAACTAAAAATATATGTACTAAAACATGAATATCATTTTTGTGGATTTTTTGATGCATTTGTATTTTTAAAGAAAATAAAAAGTAGTTTAAAAATATTAGAAATGATACAGAATTTCACTAAACAAAATGACAGGAATTCAACAATGCTTGTTGTTTTGCATGTTGCTGTCTTCAAATTAGTTTTCCAGATTACCAGACATAAGCATTCAAAATTGGTCAAAAAATTGAAAAGGAAAAAAATAATTATGTATTAACTGTTCCTGTCAATACCAGAATAAATCAGCAGTACAATTTTACAAGTGTACAAACATATATATTTTCCCTTCCTTCTTTTCTTTTCTCTTTTCCTTCAACTCAGTTGTTCCTTCCCTTTGAACAGTTTCTTTTTGTTTCACACTATTGCATCTTTTAAATTTTATTTACTCTTTCAGGTTCTTAAACTACGGTGACAAAATGACGTTTCCACATGTGGGTCTGATTTGTTTCAGATTATACTGTGTCTTTTTTCCACTCACATGCAGCAGGTTCCTAATTGATAATTAATAGCTTGGATTTAAACATCTTGTATTCAATCAGACAGTGTTAGAGGCAGAACTAACGTTCATAGATTAGGTATGCTACATCAGTCATTTCTGTCCATATCTAATGGCTATAAAGGATATAAACACATTTATTGTTTAAACCAAGAAAAGCAATACCTTCCTGTCACAGTTCCTTTGGTTTTCCAGGCATGAGAATAGTTACAAATAAAGCACTAGTAAATTGATTTAGAAATGCAAAATTATTCCTGACATGCCTGGGGGTTCAGAAAGTTAAACACAGAATTATTATATGCCACAACAATTGAGCTTCTAGGTATATACATGAATAAATTGACTCACATGCCTTTGCATCAATGTTCAGAGCATCATTATTCACAGTCAGCAGAAAAGTAGAAATAGGTCTAATGTACTTTGACAAGCAAATTATCAAAAAGTGGTTGCTCAATCTTAAATCAGAAAGAAATTCTGATAAGTGCTACAAGAATGGATGAACCTTGCAAATAATAAGCCCTCTGCAAAAAGCCAAGCAAAAAGACAAAATATCCCACAATATATGACTCTATAGTTTGTAGTAATGATTGCATGATTTGTGTAGTATTAGCAATACACAAATTTACAGAGACAAATTAGAACCGAGGCCCCCAGCCTGGTAGGAGGTGAGAAGGAGTTACTGTTTAATGCATGCAAAGATTCTATTTGCAGTGATGGACAAGTTCTTGAAAAACATGGTGCTCGTATTTGTACAATTTTGAGAATGTGTTTAACTACTGCAGCCTAAACTTAAAAATGGTTAGAGTGACAAACTTGGTGCTGTCTGTATTTTACCACAATAACATGAATAAATAAATATTAAATATACTTATCATTCCTACATACAGACACTCTATTAGTGATAAGATTTAGATTTTTTGCAGGTTGTGGAGGAAGGCCAGTGTGGTGGAAATAGCTCCAGACATAGATTTAGAAGACTTTGTTTCCAATTTCAGCTTGGTCACTTACTAGTGGCAAAAGTTTGAGCAAGCCACTGAAATCTTCACCTCTGTTTTTTGGAGGTACATTGTGCAAGAATTGTTTTGATGACTAAGCTTAAAATGTACATAAAAGCTTCATAAACTAGAATAATATGCAAGTGTGTATAGGTAATTTTTGTCATATATTATTTCAGGGAGTTGAGTCATAATATTGCTGTCACTGAAATGTTCTTCTTAATTTCAATTTAAAAACCTTAAAATGTTAATTTATTGATGGTAAGACTCAGGTAAATGCTAGATTTTTTTCTTTATTTAATTTAAAGGTTTAGAATAGAAAAATAATGTTGAACTTTTGTATTTATGCTTAACTTCTTTTTTGTCTTTCTGAGACAGTCTGTGCAGTTCAGGCTGGCCTTGAGTTCACTGTGTAGCAGATCTCAAGGTCACAGCAATCCTCTTGCCTCAGCCTCCCAAGTGCAGGGATTACAGGCATGTGCTACCACACCTGGATTTATTATTCTTATAATAAACAAATTGAGTGTTAAACCTTTACAGTTATTTTAATCTTGTTTTCACAACTTTTATTCGTTATTTAGCCTCATTACTTACTTGAGAAAGAAGGAAGAACTTACTACCTCAGGAATAATGACCAAGTGTGTCCTATCTTGCCGAGGGGGAGTAAAATCTTCATTCATATTTAGACACAGATATTAAAAAGTGTTCCTTTGACTACTTGCTCTTCTCCTCCATCACAAAGCACACAAACCAGTATCAGTTTTGCTACAATCAATTTGTAGTAGGAATTTTACATGGCATTATATCAAGTTGATGTTATCTTGTAAATCCCTCTTTATATAATTACATTGAAAACAAATATATAAAAAGTAACATAAATTCCTTGCTATAACACCATAAATTAATACCAAAAATAATGTGATTGATACAAATTCCAACTAATATTTTTATTTCCTTCCTTAGTGGCTATGTCTTTGACTATGATTACTACAGGGATGATTTCTACAATCGGTATGTAAATTTTTCTTCTTTGTTTCCTAATGCATTTAATTTTTAAAAAATTATTTTTAATAAGAATAAAGAATAATTAAAAAATTAGAAATGATATAGAATTTTTAAAAATCTATGATAGAAATTCAAAAATGATTTTTTAATGAAAACAGGAAAATCTAGTTATATTCTGTTTTAATGGTCCATAATTTATTTAATTTTTGCCTAAAAAATATTATTTTGGGTGCCAGTGGTTTAAATTTTGACTACTTTCTACTTATCTGTTACAGGTGTTCTTGATTTAAAATTTTCAAATAATATTTTTGTAGGTAAAAAAATTAAAGAAATTATAGTTACACGGAAACATAATATAGCCAGATTTTCCTGTTTTTATTATACTTACTGAGGTATAATTGATCTTAGAGTTTTAGGACTCTAGAGGCACTTAAACCAGAACTTTTTCTTATACCATTTGGATAATACTCTGCAAGTGTGTTGATTAATTACTTTCCAAGTCTGTTGTGGACTTAGAGTGCTCAAAATTAAGAGTGATTGAAAATGACTCTTATCCTCTAAAATTTATCTGCTTTCAAGTCACATGGAAAATGTCATATTGGTTAGATTCAGTACAATTTGTAGACTATATTGTGGACCCATTAAAACAATCATATAAGCTGAAACAGCGTAAAATGGTAATAATCAGAAAAAAATAAGCTTTTTCTATTTTTTCTCTTCACAATATTTGTTTAAAAGACTTCTAACTTCTGCCTATGAATACAAGGTATATATGGTAAAGCTAATAGATTTTTAGCACATTAGAAGTTAAAACAAGGGCCAGTGAGATAGTTCAGCAAACTAAAGCACCTGCTTAGGCAAGCGCAGGGACCACAGTTCAATCCCTGGCATCACATGCCACACCAGCCCCACCCCCAGGGTGGGCTGAGCTGGCCAGATTCCAGTAGTAGTGGTGCATGCCTATAATCCCAGCACTGGGGAGGCTGAAAGCAAGAGGACCACCATGAGTTCAAGCTGAATAGTAAGACCCTGTAGCAACCATATATATTTTTTAAAAAGTTAAAACAATACACATATTGAGAATCAGTTTGTTATTTTTGTCTGTATTATAACTTGCCAATATTATGTAAAACCATGCATGTCTTCTTTTCATTGCCTAACTTAGGATATAGAAGGAGTAACTTATACTTTGATAAATTATACTCCTTTCTAAGGTTAGGTCAGTATTCATGCTGTGAACTATGTGCATGAGTTTCTTCCATGCATATTTCTTTGTCAGTGCCACTTCCTCTTGATTTCTTCAGCCTTTTCAGTATATTATGTCTACTTTCCTCATGTATGTAAGTAAATATACCTTTATTGATTTTCTTTAGCTTGGTATCTCGTGTCTCCCAAATGGAGAAATCAGCATGCCAATGGTCAATTTTTTATGATAATTCATTCACGTTTAATTTGAAGTTCTCTTGCAACACTATCACATTTCCATTCTTTGCTGTGCATCATCTTTGTTGATCAGTTGTCTCTCTTGAGCACCCATTTCTGTAAAATGCACAAGAGTTTACTGTGAGGTGACAAGCGGACCTTAGAATGCCTCACTGCTTTCTGAACGTTGAGTAACAGGTACACAGCTATCCTGTTGGAAGGCTTTGAGAGCGAGGCCCTTGCTTGCTGATCATGCAGCATGTTTGTTATATATAAGATCAATCATGGATGGTAAAGACAGTGATAAGCTTGAACTTAATACAAGTAATATTTACAGTAATATTTAATTTTGGTCATTGGAGAAGTGGTACAAGTTAAATGAAAAGTGATAACTAAAGTGTCTGTACATCTAGAGTTTCCATCTGTGGATAAATAGACTAGGGAGAAAAATAGGTAAATATTTTAAATTTTTTCTTTTCTAAGTACTATTAAAACAAAAAATCCAAAGGCATAAAAATGAAAATCTCTCTCTCAAAAAAAAAGTTTTCAGACATTTTAAGGAGGGAAGAAATTCCATGGACTGTTGAAAGGGTTGTATTCTGTGTGCTCCAGCTGCCCTTGTCCTTGCTTATTTTCACAAGAACATCAGGTTCCTTCCTTCTGCAGGTCTTTGCTCTGTGCTGTTCTATCTCCTCGGACCTCCTTCCCCACATTTGTCACTTTGTCATTTAGGTCTCAGATGGACACTGCTCCCAGGCTCATTTAGGATCCCCTTTCTCAGCAGTTTCCCTCATAGAACTTTGGATTTGTACCCTTCTTTCTGCTGTTACAGTGTTTTATTTACACCCTCCTGCCTTCTTCCATGATGGCCACAACAGTATATTTTGAAAATCTATATTGTCTTAGGGAGCTATCAATAAGCCTTGCTCAACTGTATTTTAAATTCATGCTACTCATTCATCCCCTTAAATTTAAAGACATGATCATTTTCCCACCCCCACCCAGCTAATTAGAGGCTGAAGTGATGTTGTAACCTGAGCAATCATTATGACTCAGTAACCCACTATGTGCATATACAAAAACCAAGAAACAAAGTCAGTTTAAGGCATAAAATAAAAGATGCAATCTTGCCTGCTTAGAAGTTGGACATATTAATATGTCTGAACTACTGGGTTATATAATTTATTTTACTAGTTATTCTTATAGACCAAAATTAACATTTAGAAATGATTTTCTATGATCATTTTTTTTTCCTTTGGTGGAACTAGGGATTGAACTCAGGCCCTTATGCTTGCCAGGCAAGCCCTTATTCTACTGAGCTATCCCCTCAGCCCCTATGATCATGCTCTAATTTCTATAATGAGATGTTATTTTAAATAGCTGACAATTTATAATAACTTATTCTCAATGAGATTTGAACATCTAGCAACATTAAAATCACATTTACTGTTACAAAAAAAAGAGAACATGGAGTAAAAAGATAGAAGTCTTTTTACTTGTCGATAATTTCATTTTTGGATAATTTTAAAAACATTTCAAACTATAGCTCTTCTTTTTCAGGATGTAGAATATTTTTTCCAATTACCATAAATAAATTTTTCAATTGATACACATTGTCTTATAGTCTGTCAATTAATATCTTCTCTCAGCTCTTTTCTGTCATACAACTTCTTTGTACATTTAAAGAATTTCTACCTGATATAAAGTTTTACTCTAGAAAGGAGACTCAAGTTTCAATAACAAGTCTTTGAAACTTCAGACAACTCAAGTTTCCGTTTTTTCATCTTTAAGAAGCTGCATGTACATTTTACTGTTCATAACTGATAGCTCAGTGGAGAGAGAGGAGAGAGAGAGAGAGAGAGAGAGAGAGAGAGAGAGAGAGAGAGAGAGACAGAAGACAGACAGACAGACAAAAGACAGAGAAAGACAAGAGACAGAGACACAACCAGATCTTATTTTCCAAAATGTGATGATCTTCTTCAAATACTATCAAGTCTGAAGATTTCAGATGATTACATTACACATACAAAATCTGACTGTGAACAATTTTTAAAATCATGTGTTTGTCTAATACACAATCTGTTTGGCTTCTAAGTGTGCAATAAATCAGTATGGTTGTGTTGCTAATAGTCTATCTGAACAGTCTGTGCTCTCATTAGTTTATTTTTCACTTATTGCACTTGGCTAAGAAAAACGTTAGCATCTGCTGCTAGTGGGTATACTCAACAGCTCCCTGTAAACAGAATCCCATGAAAGAAAAACAGACTGGAAAGGCTGGAAAAGTTAAGTGGCCTAAAAAGCCACAAGACAGCTTTATTCACAGTAATTCTTCCTGAATTACACTTGACTTTTACTTATGGTTAGGTTTATAAAAATCTTTTTAATAGTGGTGCAAAGTTCGACAAATTACATATTACAAAACATGGTACCTCCTCTGTTAGGTGAGCATGAAATTGATTTCTAACTCATAAAATTATGGGGATTAAATGAGGTGACATATGCGTAGTGATCAGCATTATGCCTGATGTATTTTTAGGGTTTAATCAATGTCAGTTACTAGCAACAATTAGCAGCAGCCATTAACAGTATGATGAATGTGTTCCTTATAATGATATTCATAAAGCAATATCCAGATGGCTGAGAAATAAGCTCATCCATAGTCTTTCCCTAATGGTTCCTCAGGATACCTCTGGATTATCCTGTTCTTATTGTTTTCCATTAACCTACTCATCACAGTTCCAGTTGATCATACCTGTGAAGAGAGCAAGAGAGCACTCAGCTACTTCCGATAACTCCATGCTCCTTTGTTTATGTCATGAAAACAGAAATCACACTAGTGTGTTTAGCAAGGAAATTGTGTATGAATTTTACTGACTCGTTATTGGGGAACTGAAAAGAGAAAAAATAAAACACTTTCCGTATTGTCTCCTTGAGGGCCTGGCCCTGTCTGACTGCCTATACTATTTCTATCTAATTCAGCTGCCTACAACATTCCCCCTTCTGAAGAAGTAGCCTGAACTGCTGTGAGGGGACCTTGGGTGATGACTGCTCTGGCTTCTTCAGGTTGAAAGGGGTCAGAGTTGTGAACCAGCAGTCAGAGATACTCTCCAGAGGTTCTATCTAAAGACCCTCAATAGACACCAGGCATTCTCATCTTAGGTAGGCATGACAGCTTTAAATCTGGAGGAGATAAACCAAAGAAACTATGAAACACGCATGGGCCAAATAATAATATCAGCAGGATAACTATGAATATGATCAAAAAAGATTTTACCAAGGAGACAGTAATGACTTTCTATAAAGATGATAAAGAGAAGGTCCAGAGGACCTCAGCATCTCACATAACATTGATTTGATATCTTTTGAAGAGCTATTGAGGCATTTGCAGAAGGATCTGGAATGTAACAACCATTTAAGGTTTGTAATTATAAAAAGATTAGTCAGAAAATTTTTGTAGATCAGTTGGCAGAGATTTCTTAAATGTGAGGTTTAATCTCCTTTTTCATCTTTTATGGCCATTGGGTATTATCTCAAATTAACTGGCCTACTCTTATTACTGGAGGCCCATGAATTACAGGACCTATGGAAAGCACTGAGTATTTTCTAATTTGTAACATAAGTGAGGCCATTGGCTGGGTAACTACTGACAAATCTGCATGAGCATCTATTAAAAGTTTAACAGGCTTTGTTCTTATATTGGCAGTTAACATGGGTTCCCTCAGGCTGAGAGGGGAAGACCCATGACTACCTCAGTTGAAACTTCTTCTGACTCCATCATGAATACTTTTTTAATATTACTATTTTTTTAACTTGGAAGAGACAGACACTCCCATATGGGCCAGACCTCAAGACAAAAGAGGAAACATATAGCTACATACTTCCCTAGGGATGAGCATCAGGGATTGATATTCTAAGTAGGCATCAATCACCTTAAAGGAGCCCAAATGAGTCACTAACCCAACCCCCAACAGGAAGAGACTCTTTCCCACTTGCTACATGACTCGCTTCCCCATTTGGTCCTGGACTCAATTTTACCTGAGCAATGGTGCTTGTAATCTCATTGGTTGACCATAGTTTTGTCCCACCTCATACCCACCTAAGTGAGTTCCCATGTCTTCTCCACCACCTTAGACCCACATCACTGCATGGTTTTCCCTTATAAAAGTCCCTGCAAGAGACTGCTTCCTGGGGACTTCCCACTTGGGGCACCCCTCCTGTCCCTCTTTCAGACAGGAGCTTTCTTTCCCTCAATAAAAATATTCTGCTCATAAAAAAGGAAAACACCTTATTATTGTGAAGTTAGCTACTGCAAGAAGCGGTGAATACCTCTAGCATTGGGGAAACAAACGAAGAGGTTGGGATTGTCAAATTATACTGTTGAGACCAGATGTGTGACCTATTGTCCCTGCGAGTAGAGGTGAGGCAGGAGGACTGCTTGAGCTATGGAGTTCCAGAGCAGCCTACAAAACATAGAAATATGGTATTCTTAAGATACTGTACAGAAAGGAGTTTGCAAAGCTAAAATTTTAAATAGGAGGTAAAGCTGATCTGATGCTTCTGATCTGCAGTGGAGATGACACTCAGACTGTGGAGGAGTGGACACAGGCTACTCTTGCAGATGTCTTGGAGGCTCTGCAAGTGTCACAGAGTCACTCCAGCTAGATTCTGCCCTTTCCAGGGTGAAGAAAGGAGGTTGGGCAATGCTAAAAAGAGCAGACCTAAAATAAGAAGAAGTGAGTCTCCTTTCCCGCTCCAGTCTTGCAGTCCCCTTCTAAGGTCCTTCTTTGGCTGAGCAGAGCATGAAGCCAGTCTACCAACTGCAGAAATGTGGTCTGCAGAACTCCCACCCAGCCATGGATAAGGACAAGCTGAGAAACGATATCTTAATCACCAGCTTGCTGCCATATCATATCATCATCCCACTTCTACTTTTGAGGATTTTAATGTAACTGAAGGTTTTTGACATTGCCATAGTTTTGCCATAGAAAACTTGTCTATGTCAGGTTCCATCTTAGGATATCTTGTGTCCATCAATGGCTTCAGGCATCATGAAGTATTATTAAACAGTATATTCTAGTGATTGTTCTCAATGCTGACTTTTTATATTGTATGAAAATTTGTCCAATAATTCACAACTTTCAATGGTATTTTCTCTTAAAGACTCAAGTATGACTACATAGAGAACATTGTATGCTATTAAAACTTAGCATAGTTTTGATGCTTTCAAGTAAAATGATATACAGACCTAAATTATATTAAATACACACAGAGAATGTTTCCGATTTCTGACATATTAGCAATTGAAAGTTATCTTTTATTTCAGTACTACTAGAAAGAGCACTGAAGAGTCTATAATCTTCATTGATGAGTAAACATTTTTTAATAGATAAAAGGAGATACTGAAACTGTTTTACCATATAGAAAACCTATGTTAAGTGATCCCAAACAGGGACTGTTCAATTATGGAAAAGTGTTGACCTAAACAGGGAAAAAACTATTAGTATTGTAATTAATTGAAAAATTTCTAACTTACAGGGTTTTTATTCAGATCATTAATTATATAGAGCACAGTATATCCTTATGATACTGGAGAACATTAGAAAAACAATATCTGTTTTCTTGCACAAATGTAAATTATCTCCTAGTGAAACGGTACTCCTCTTCAAATGTTTGGGAAAAGATGAGATATATTTCAGTAGAAGGATGCACTTGAGTTCAACCCCCAATATAAAAAAAATGAGTTGGAAATATGAGCGTTGTGGAATGATTCAGAGTCAAAAGACATAAATTTCAACCCTATTTTTGTGTAAACCAAAGAGAACTAGCCAGAATATAGAAATATGTTTTCCAATAATGTTAAAGTGTGTGTGTTCATACAGAAGAATAGAGGATGATAATAGCTGCTGTGCAAGTAACACTGAGAGGTTTTTTTCAAACATTTCTTTAAAAATCTTATTGTTACACTTCAGTAATATTAAATTCTTTACTTTATAAAGCACCCAAAGTATATTCATTTTTTATGTTTACATGCCAGCAAATTGACTTTGCAAACAAAAAAAAATTTTTTTTGAGACAGAGTCTCATTAAGTAGTCAAAGCTGGCTTTAAACTCAGAAGATAGCTCAGGCCGGCATTGAACTTTCAACTCTCCTGCCTCAGCCTCCAAATCCTGGAAGCACAGGCATATACCATGAAATTTAGTCAAAACATCACTATTAAAAAAGAAAACAAACATATTTACTTTTAAGGATCATGTATGAAATCTAGTATCTTTAAGCTTCCTACCAATGTTTCATGTTTTATCAATTAATATTAAAATTAGTATTACCAGTTTTTAGCTTTTGCTAAATGATAAAATTATATATCTCAGTGTCTATTTAGATCAAGAAAATGTTGAAACAAGAAAGAGAACTTGTAAAAGTCTAAAATACGAAATTCACATATTTTGTTAGTTTTGTTTTGTGAATTACATCCCATATTAAAATACTCAACATTCCAAGTCCAGGGAGATAGCTCAGTAGAATGAGTGCTTGCCTGGCAAGCACAAAGTCCTGAGTTCAATTCCTGGTACTGCCAAAAATAAAAAAATAAAAATAAATAAAATATCAAATAAAAAACTTAACATTCCAATAGTGCATATCTCCCTGCCAGAGGCAAATGGAATTATTAAAATATTAGCTGATTTCTCAAATTATTAAAATATTAGCTGATTCCTTAGTGAGAAAAGTCATCTCCCATTCAAACAACTCACCAAAATATTCAGAAGACAAGGGCTTCTCTAAGAATTTGCAGCAAAGGCCACAACACATAATAAGGATAATACTAAAATGGATGTTACCTACTAGATGTGTTGTCACAAATGCCATGAGCAAGTGTAGATCTCTTTTCTCAACCTAAGACTAGAACAGGTAAGCTCAGGAAACTTTGGATCTCAGGCTGGGAAATACTGAAGGACTGCCTGACCTAGGAGGGCAATAGAAATGACAGACATTTCAGGCCCTACTGAAATCTTATTGAAGTGGTAATAAATATCGTGGGTTTATTTGGTCTGTATTTCCATTCTAGCATTCTTTACATAGTTTTGATTATGCTTTAGAGATTTTCTTTGCTCAATTTATAAATTAGTTTATTTAATGAACCTGTTAAGTTGGATGTGCATGGCCTGGGAAAAATGGTCTCCAGAGAGTTTATCTTTCAAGTGAAGGCACAACTTCTAGGCAGAAGGAGATGAGTCAGTCGCCGTATTTTTCCCTCCATAGTCTTGTGTATCAGTGCTCATGCAAAATGCCATCATATTTTGGTTCACTGACTTAAAAAACTCAGTGAATTCAACTTATAAATAACTAATGTAAACCTTGTTTTGTAATTGAAATGAAGGGCAGTTTTCCTTGACCCTTTTGATTTTCAAGGCCCTGGTGGTATGGAAGGTATTCATAACCCTTTTCAGCCTCTGCCTGCTTTCACTATTTGAAGTAAATTGTAATGTGTTGAAACCCATGACCTGCCCTTTGCCAGCAGTTCTTGGGCTTTAATGCTCTTTGCTTAACCACAGAGGGTGCCACCTCTCTTGAACTCTGTTTCATTTTTTTTCCTAGCCAGACATCTTCCTCTCTACCCCCAGCAGGATTCTAAATTATTTTTTGACACATTAACCTTCAAGTGTAAGAGATATTTCTAGTATTAAGGAGCTCTGCTTTAAATTTGTTTTAAATATTCCTCCTCCCTAATAGTGCAATAGTTTTAAATGTTTCCAAATATTTGAAGACCTGTCTATCTTAACGTGCTTTATATTTTTTTTTCCAAAAAGAGATTATCACATTTGGAGATGTGCAAGCAAGATGTGTACTTTAACAAATAACCTCTTAGAGAATTTTTAAATTATTTTCCTTTTTTCTATTATTTTTAGTTTTGACTTTCATGTCAATTTATTTTGACTGCTTTAAATCATTTACAAGGCTTGACTACATATAATGGTATCAGTAATGTATGTAACAATAATAATTCCAAGCAGGTAATGCTATTTTCTTTATAGTGGATGATGATTAAACATCCCATTCACTATTGTATGTCTTTTTTTAAATAAATAAGTATAAATGTATACCAGAATTTTTTTCTGTAAACTGTTATACTTCTCAAATATGTTATCATATAAAAATCTGTAATAAGGGCCAGAGAGATAGCTCAGTGGAATAAGATCTTGCCTGTTAAGTGCAAGGTCCTGAGTTTAATCCCTGGTGTCACAAAAAAATCTGTTATATATGATATTTAGTGTAGATAATATAATACTCCTGAATTTATGAATTACTTATTTCTATAAATGAGTCAATAATCTTATAATTTCATTCTTTGATGGAAATGCATTCTTGTAATGAATAACATTTTCTTCGCATGTTAGCAAAAGCAAATCTATTTATACTAGAAACATTTCCAAAGCAAACACTAAAATTATCTCTATTCCTAATTTGAAAAGCTGGCAAATGGTCAGAAAAATCAAATCTATCCTGGTAAACATTTCCCATCAACCTATAGTCAACAGTAATGTGTGTTCCTACTAGTGCTTTATTCACATCTGGTATGCTTTTTTCTACAATCAGAAGAGGCTTGGACTACATTAAATGTCCTCAGAGGTGGGGCACGGTATTTGTCTTTAAGTTATTTTCTTCAAACTAATTTTATTTCCTTTTTGTTTGTTTTTTCAATTGTTTGCTTTCCTCCCTCTGCGCTCTGCTTTCTGATGGGAGAATCGTTTTCTTTATTGTGTCTGTGGTTCTGCATTATGTCTTTGCAAAGCTATTGTGCTAAATGTGTCTGATATGTACGGAAAATTTTCTGTTCCTAAAAAGGGTAAATCTGTTTATTGAAGCAAAGAAATATATTCGGGGACAAAGGTCAGCATAATTGCAGTAAATTGCACGGTACTGTTGGAGCCAAGCTCCTGGTCCTTTCCTACCTTCCAAATGAGTTCATGGTAAGGTTATTTTCTAGCGCGTAATAAGCACAGACTACATATGCATGCTATTTCTTTCGTGATAACAAATCTGCCAAAATAAACACTTTCTATCAAACAACAGCATCAGCATATTTATTGTAAAATTTTACCAGGCCATTCTATTTGTCATTTCACACATTTGAGAGACTATTTGGGCATCAAAACAACTCTCCCTTTGTATTTCGTGAAGGTTGTTTGATTACCATGGGCGCGTGCCTCCACCTCCCCGGGCGGTCATCCCACTGAAGCGCCCCCGGGTGGCTGTCGCAACAACTCGCAGGGGAAAAGGAGTCTTCTCCATGAAGGGGGGCTCGAGATCCGTCAGTGGGTCGGCTTCACCAGGCTCTAAATGTAAGTAACATTGCTTCTTTCCCTTTAAAGAAAAATGGCAATTATCATAATTGCATGAATGCCTGCAGTCGATAAATTAACCAGGTGATCATTAGAGAAATATGAAGTGGATACAAAAATATTTGTTTCCTACTCCACTGCAGTGCAGTTGACTACACACACACACACACACACACACACACACACACACGCACATGCACACACACATGTGACTGGCAAAATCCCAGAGCTGATCTGAAAAGTATTTTTCACAACAATTACTATTGTGCTCTCCACCTAGTTAGCTTGTGGTATAAGTCTTAAAATAGAGCATGTTGCTTTCAGTGAGAAAACAATTTCAATTAAAGAAGACACACAAGTATTGTCTTTTCAGAGAAACATTAGGGGTTTTTTGTTTCTTGTTTTTGTTTTGGAGATTTGGGATAATAAATATAGGCAAATTAGATTAGAATTTATTTGGTAAAACTAATTTGTTATTAGAATATTATCCTTAATAAGCAAAACAAAGTTTTATGAATTCCTTGAGAAATTGTATTCTAGCAGAGCAGAAATAGAAAAATAAGCCAATATATCATCTATGTGTAAAAGCCAGCAAGATAGCTCAGTGGACTACACATCTGCTTAGGCAAGCACAAGGACCAGGGTTCGATCCCCTACAGCACATGTGGTGCTGACCCTGCCCTGAGGTGCGCTGAGCCAGCCACCGGGTCTAGGCGCGGTGGCGCACATCCGTAATACTACTCTGGGATGGCTCAAAGCAGGAGGATCCCTATGAGTCCGAGCTGCGTAGTGAGACCCTGTACCAAATACATTTTAAAAAGAAGAAAAAAGATAAGGCAGGCAGGCAGGCAGGAAGGAAGGAAGGAAGAAAGGAAGGGAAGGAAGATAAAGGAAGTCATAGTGCTGTATTTCTGTCACAAGTAACATCTGATTAGAAACCCAAAGGAATCTAGGGAGCAGGAGGGTGATTCTGAAACTACAGCAGAGTATTCTGTTCAGCAGAATGGTCAGCATAAATATCTCAAGTCATGAAACAAAAAACTCCTCCAGGACTGCCACAGAGAAAGGATAGGGAAGTGGGGCTAGACAGAAGGGGAGAGGGCAAGGCTCAGTGTGGCTTGGGATGCAGCACGGGAGCTTTGTATTTAATCTGTATCCCAACTCTTTTTGCTGTTGTTTTTATTTATCTATGTTTTATTTTAAAGAAAATTACAAATCAATAAAATGACAAGTACCGTGGATACTTTTACTATCCTTCTATTCATGGCACGCACAGACCATCATGGAGCTACTAAACGGTAGGGTCAGAGCTAGAAAACACGTCTCTTAGTTCTCCTACCTGTGAGCTATCTGCTATCAGTAATTTTTTTCCTCAACATCATCAACTAATCATTATCAAACTTTCTCATTTGTATATGAGACTGGACAAAGAAAACTAGGAGACAATAAAGTAATGATTCTAGAAACTAAAGTTTTGTGTGCTGAGAATTTGATTTAGCTAATATAACCTCAACAGCAAACTAAATATTCATTCTCTATATACTTATTTATCTAATCTTTTCTGGCGATAGATAAATATGAATTCCTTTTTCAGTCTCAGTAATAAAAGAAAATTAGTTTCTGCTGCAGTAGCTAAATATTCTAATATACTTTCAGATTATTAAGAGCAGAGAAAATTCTTCAATTTGATTCTTATTGTGGAAAATTGAACACTGAATTGTCTGCTAGGTTTAGAGAAAACCTCTTCACCATTAGTAATAGTAACTCAATTTCAAATAGAATTAGCTGATGCATTGTGCATCCTTGCCCGGGGTCAATTTTAAGGCAGTGATTATCGATGGAAATTTATTGGTATTTTGTCCAGGATAGTTCTTCATTGCATAAAAGGGTCCTTAGCTTTGTAGAGTATTTAATTTCCCTAACCCCTAAGAACATGGAGAATTCTTGGTGTTCATAACTATAAACTGTCTAATGTATTTCTAAATGTTCCCTAAGGATATGGTACCACCTGAAGTTAGAGCTGCTGACGTACAGAGTATTGAGCTTTCCTTTTGGCAGGTGTAAACACATGGGACTCTAGCATTCGGCTACTGTGAAAGAGGCAGCACGGGAGCTTTGTATTTAATCTGTATCCCAACTCTTTTTGCTGTTATTTTTATTTATCTATGTTTTATTTTAAAGAAAATTACAAATCAATAAAATGACAAGTACAGTGGATACTTTTACTATCCTTTTATTCATGGCACGCACAGAACATCATGGAGCTACTAAACGGTAGGGTCAGAGCTAGAAAACACGTCTCTTAGTTCTCCTACCTGTGAGCTATCTGCTATCAGTAATTTTTTTCCAGTGGCTGGTAATTTCTAAATGCTATCTCCAATGTTCACAAAGTTAAGTTAGTTCTGGTCTTTTAATTTTTTAATTTCTATTTATATCATGAAGAAAGACTGAAAATTATGAATTGCTCTTTGAGGATCTTATTTCATTTTTTTTTCAGTTCTGTAATAATTGGAATTTATAAAAGGACATGTCAGAAGAATATATTTTCTGCTTTTAGTACAGAACTCTATGTATAGCATTGGTTTGTTGAACATCTCATCAAATCCCCTTTAGGCTTGCTTTTTGGTGGCAGGCATATATGTCAAACTCTGAAATTAAAATCTTGCCATGTGATAATGATTATAGGAAGTTGTTTTTTCTTGAAGTGATGCTTTATATCTGGCCACTCCTTAGTTGGTTTTTATACCATTACTTATAATAATAAAAGGAAGAAAAATGATAGCTAATGCCCTGCAGGGTTTATGACATATATTATTTCAAGTACTTTACACATTAACTCATCTATTCTGCATATTTTTCAATGGCTTCTCTATGACTTACTAGAGAATTTTAACTTTTCAGTTGTATAGTTCCCCATTTACTTTGTTTCACCCTACATTTTAGTTTAAACATCCCTTCCTATAGGGCTGCTTTGGTGTGTATTTCTTCTACACATCCATTTTTTTTCAACTATTTTTTCTGTATTACTTTCCTCGGGATGATATAAAAAATCCTAAGATGAGCAGCTTAAAACAACAGAAATTTAGAGGCTGGCAGTCATTAGTGTTGCTCGGTCTGAGGAGGCTTTCCCTCCATATCACATGAGGCTCTCTCTTTTGTGTTTGTGTCTGTGTCCCTTCTCCTTGCAAGGACACTAGTTATGTCACATTAGGGCTCATGCTAATAACCTGATTATGAGTATATCTGTGAAGATCTATTTCCCAATAAGGTCACTTTCACAGTCCCTGGGAGCGAGGATGAATTTAGAAGGAATATACTAGAGATTATAATATTTTTCCTATTTCTGTATATTTACTGAAAACAACATAGTTTTGAGTTCAGTTTGGAAAAGCAATTTGAAAAATTTTTTTTATATTTACATTTAACCTTTTCCTATGTATGCTTGACTCATAATATTTTCAACTATATTCCTTGCATCTTTATTTTAATTTGTGTCATTGGTTGTGATTAAAGCATTTTATTAACATTTTCTAATATTATTTATAGCTATGGCATTTACCTGTTGTACTTCTCTACATTCTCTCCTGTAAAAACTAAATTGTACTGTGCTCATTGCTGCATTTTTGTAGAACCTCTCAATATATTGGTACATCAAACTGTTTTTACCTCACAGGCAGTGAAGGACTAAGATCCAATGGGACTTTTTTCTGAAAGTTATAGTTGATACCTCCTTTGATAGTGAGAGGTCCTGTTTTTCTTTTTTTATCAGCTGTAAACTAAGAAGTTCTGTCCATCAACAGTGCATTTCCCTTCGTCAACCCCTCTAGAGTCAGTGGAACCCTCACACTTTCTAGGGGTTACCTACTGCAAGGTGCTGGCTGGCTATTGTCCTCTTCACTCCAGGGAAATTTATTGACTACCTCTGACTCCAACAACCTAGAGGGCTGTAACATACTTCTTTGGTTTCTTGAAGAACACTCTTTCAAATACTTTGAGCCTGAGACCCACTCCTTGTACCCTATTTAAAAATCACAAATCCTGTGTGTATACCTTTAATCAAAAAACAGAAGATCGTAGCAAATATATTGATAATTTTACAGGTTTTATATCAACAAGAATTTATTTTATTTCATTCTATCAAGTAGTATAATTATTTTTAATATGGGATCACCCAGATGTGGCTTACATTCCAGTTTCTATCCCCCCAAAATCATTAAGTATTAAAAAATATTTTTCTTATATTAGAAGAAATAAATAAAAACATTATTTTCATGCAAAAGCCAATTGCCAAAGCAAGCTACTTGTGGAAATAATCCAAATGAGCTTTACAATTTGTTGTTGAACTACATATGAGAATCCATTTTTAAAAGTCCAGTGGTAGATCACACTGGTTAACTTGTTACTCTGTCTGATATTATGTGACAGATGTGACAGGCTTGACAAGAGCCTAAGCTTGAAAATTGTACTACTACCTATAAACTAGAGATGCTTTGACTGGCTCTCATAACTAGAATCATGATTGCATATTCTCTCTAGGAGCATATTGAACAGTCATACTATATGTAGCCATATACATAAGATATATATGCACATAGTTATTAGTTTGATAGTAGTTTTATAGTCAGCTTACTTTCTGGGGTAACGATAATTTTCAAACTCAAGTCATACACAAAATTTGAGGTTTAGAGTACTATAATCTCTAAATTGTAGAGTGCTATAATCTGAATGAATATTTACTGAGGCATATACACCTTGCTGTTTTACTAAAAGTCATTTCTCATTGTTTAATGATATAACAAGTTCAAAAGAGGAAATGAATGTTATAAGTTGGATAATTTGTCATTTAGTTCAAAGCTTTAATACATCTGATGAAAATTATATTAGTGACATGGTTTGCAAAAGATGAATACAGATAACCATTTATTAAAAAATTAAGGAATTATTTATTTATTTATGTGGTACAGGGTCTCGCTCAGACTCAGTGATCCTGATGTCTCAGCCTTCCCAGTGCTGGGCTTACAGGCATTTGCCACCTGGTTTTGGTGACTGACCCACCAGCATGGCATGTGGTACAACTGGGGATTGAACCGAGGTCCTTGTGCTTTTCAGGCAGGGATTTAGACTGCTGAATTACCTCCACAGCCCTAAATAACCATTTATAATAGATTGCTTTTTAAAACATTAGACTACCACCAACACTTTTGTCTCTCCTCAAATCAACTGAATCTAAAACTATAATCAGCTTGCCCTGTCCCTCCTCATGGAGTCATAAAATAAGGAAGATGTGATGTTGCATGGAAGCACTGTACAAAAGAGAAGACATGAATATCTGTCAGGTTGAGTGGAAATTTCTTAGAGGAAAAACTTTATTTCATTCATAAATTCTAAGTTTCTCTAAATAATTTAAACTATAGTATGCAGCTGGAAAGATCCTAGAAAGTTTGAACATGTCAATGCAATTTTAACGACAAAATATATGATGAGCTAATATAAAAGCCCCAAAGAATCTAACAAAAAATTAAATATAGGGGATTGGAAGACAGTTCAGCAGCTTAAGCAGCTACCTGGCAAGTACAAGGTCTTGAGTTCAATCCCTGGTACCAAATAAATAAATAAATAAATAAATAAATAAATAAATCTCAATTCCGCTTAAGAAATAGTTACTGGCAAATTATCCCCAACACTGAGTGCTGTGTTAGCTCCAAAAATGTGTAATTGAAGTATGGAGATAAGGCAGCAATTGAAGAAATATGTTAATAGCTGCAAAATTGTCATTAAACATTCCCATTCATCTATTACTTTGGATAAGGTATTTATAAGATTTTTGTTATAACGTCTTAAGGAAAGAAAGAATTGTGGTCCAGATGAATTAGAGAAGGCACATTAGAGGAATTTGACCGAATTTAGAAGAGCAAGTTAATTTGGAAAGACAAAAGCAAAGAGAGTCCTTCTTCCTGGAGGCATCACCAGAGAGAGAAATGTGGAGGCTTTCTAGCGAGACTGCCTCTGTAGACATGGTGTCCATGGTATGCTGTCACTGTGGTCCTGGGAAGACAGTGAATCCTTACATACCCCTCTATTTTCTATCTTGAAAATAGACACAATATTTTGTGTGTCCAATATTTGTAAGAATTAAATTAAATTAATTAATATATAAAGTTCTTTGATAAATGGTCATGATCAATGGGATTATGAATGTTATTACTATTATTATTACATCAAATCATAGCAGGAAAAATATGAAATGTCTGCACAGTGGTCCCTCACTTATCATGGAGGTTATGTACGAGACACCCCAGTGATAAGGGAAATTCAGCTAAGTAGTGACATTATATTTATTTTAGCATTTATATGTACTTTAAGGATTTATAAACTCTTCCCACACTCTTATAAACCTTTACCACAGTTTTAAAAACACTTCTAAAGTTCTTAACTAAACTTCTAAAGTTCTAACTTTTTAAACTCATAAACTAACATCATTTTAACACCATATGTATATTGTACACTACTGCAAAATCCTGCGATATAGTGAAAAATTCATGATAAATAATTTAGATTAATATTTTTTGAAAATCTTCACAAAAGCTGAACTGTGAAATAGTGAGGGACTATCGTACCTGGTGTCCAGTAGGTGACTCTGCCATTTCTTAGCTGTGTGTTGTTGAACAAAGATACTTTACTGATTGTCAAAATTGCCTCATCTCTAAAATGGGTATGTTTATCTGAAGCAAAGATTTAATTCTAAGAATTCATTAAGAAATAGGTAACTGAATAAGCAAAATAAAACATCCCATTGGTAACACAACTACAGTGAAAAATTGTGAAGAATCTTGAAAACCTTAGACTTTATTCAGTGGAAAACGCTATGAACAAAGCTCTACATGATCAAAGGGACATTTTAGAAAATTTACCTGATGAATTTATTGTTAGTGTTTTAGAACTGCTGTGACAGAATACCACATCCAGGATATCTAAGACAAAAAAAAATATTTTCTCACAGTTTTGAAAGCTGCAGGTTGGAAATGTGAATGTTAGCAGCTTATTTACTTCTCAGGCTTATAAGGCAAATATCAGAGTCAGGCCTCTCTTGGCTTATAGATGACCATCTTTTCTCTGTCTCCTTGCTGCCTTCCTCTGCATATATTTTGTCCATATGTCCTCTCTTTATGACCACATCAGTCATATTAGATTAGGGTTCACTCATACTTTCATTTTAGTGTAATTACTTCTTAAAGCTCCTATATATCATATTCTAAGATAATGAGATTTAGAACTTCTACATGTGAATTTTCAAGGGGTACACCATACAGCATATAATGCCAAAGTTATGTCTACTACATTTAAGTCTTAAAAAGTGTATCCTTAAGCTCTTTCTACTTTAAATGCCAACTTATTAGATATGATTTAACTTAAATTGAAAGAAAGATGCAATAGATGATTTTGCTCTTCTAATAAATTCAGCACATGTCGAGGAGTCTCTCTGAGTACAGGTTACCACAATGTGCAAAAAAATAATAGAAGAACTTTGGAGGACTCTGGGAAGACAACAGGACTCTGGTTAGCTCTGACACTTAGACCCCAGGAAGCAGGCAGGGAGATTATGCGGTGGCCAACCCAACCTTTTAAGAATTTAAGAGTATTCTTAGTGGCCTATGGGACTTTGGAGAACTGTGACCTATGGACCCAGTACACATAAAGCTTTTCTGGTGCCACTTAAGAACATTGGAGGACTCTAAGCAGGAAACAATTCCAGGAGATAAAGACATATAAGAACTTAGAAATCACACCACTGAAAGTTCCGAAATGATAGCAACTGAAGTAAAATACAAGTCCAACAGGCTATAGAAGAAATAAGATCAGGGCTGGTGAGACAGCTTGGCAAACTAAGTTCCTGCTTAAGCAAGCTCGGGAACCAGGATCTGATCCTGGGTACCACATCCTCCCCTCAACCCACGGGCACACTGAGCCAGCCACTGAGACTGGATATGGTGGTGCACACCTGTAATCCAAGCAGTGGAGAGGCTGAAAACAGGAGGATCCCTATGAGTCTGAGCTGTGTAGTAAGACCCTGTACCAAATACATAAAAGAAAAAAGAAAAAAAAAGAACTAAGATCAGAAATAATCTCTCAGGTCAAAAAAGAAATAACAACAATTGTGAAAGAATTTCTCAGCACAGCTAAAGAAGACAAAGAGTAAAAAAAGAGAGAAGAATAGAAAAATAATGAAAATACTGAATGAATAATACAGGAAATAATTAAAATATATGAAAGATTCAGACAGACATACAGGAATTAACTCCATTAGAAGCTGACAAAACTGCTCAAATTAAACTCAAGATAGACTTTTAGACCTTAAAGACAGTGGTGTAACTAATGAATATGAAAAGAAAGATCTATTAGACTAATAAGGAACCAGGAAATAATAATTCAGCAGCTACAAGATGATGCAAATAAAAATAAGGATGATAGGTGTCAGTGAAATAGCATAAGATAACACAAATAACATAAAAAGACTATTTACAGAAGTATACCAGAAAATTTTCCAAACATGAGAAAAGAATGTGACATAAAGTGAGGCATATTTTACTCCGAATAGCCATAATAAAAATAAATCTACACCTAGACACGTAATAATCAAGATCCCAGAAATTCATCAAAACAATAGAATATTAAAGGCTGCTAGAGAGAAGAAAGAGATAATCTACAAAGGAAACTCATTAGAGTGATGGCAGATTTCATAAATCATCAAATCAAAAAGAACTTGGAGTGAAGTATTTCAGGTCCTTAAAGGAAATAACTTCCAACTCAGACTGATGTAACCTGCAAAACTATCAAATTCAATGGTGAGATAAGATTCTTTCATGACAAAGAACAACTGAAGAAATTTATGATCACCAAACCAACCCTACAAAGAATTCTAACAATCATTAAAAGATGCAGAAACAACCACAGCTTCAAGAACAATAACAGACAGAAACCACCAAACAGAGCAATTAATTAGAAAGATGGAAAAAGTATGAAACTTATTGCGGAAAATAAAATGATAAAAATAAGCCAATACATATTAA
Organism: Octodon degus; assembly: GCF_000260255.1. Taxonomy (NCBI): domain Eukaryota; kingdom Metazoa; phylum Chordata; class Mammalia; order Rodentia; family Octodontidae; genus Octodon; species Octodon degus. The sequence continues at coordinate 3,910,992 of NW_004524741.1, forward strand.
GTATAACCATCAATGTAAATGGCCTCAATTCACCAATCAAAGGAAACGGACTAGCAGAGTAGATTGAGAAACAAAAATCCAACAATATGCTGTATACAAGAAACACATTTAACTTAAAAGGAAATTCACAGACTAAAAGTCAAAGGATGGAAAACAATTCTCCATGCCACAGGAAACTAGAAAAAAGCAGGGGTTGCTATCCTGGTTACCGACAATATCAACTTCAAACCAAAAATCACTCAAAAAGATAGAGGAGGTAACTACAGACTTGTTAAGGAAAAACTTAAAGAGGAAGAGATAACAATTATAAATGTATATGCACCCAATATAGGAGCACCTACCTACATAAGACAAAGTTTATCAGACTTTAAAACTCATACAAGCAATAATACAATAGTAATGGGTGACTTTAACACACCGCTGTCACAAAGAGACAGATCAATTATGCAAAAACAGCAAAGCAATAAAAGAGCTAAAACAAACGTGAAGATATCAGCTCAGTAGGCCTTTGCAGAGTGTTTCACCCAGCAATAACAGAATACATGTTCTCAACTGCACAGGGGATGTTCTCCATAGTAGACTATATACTAACTCTTAAGAGAGCATCCTTAAGTAAATGAAAAGAAATTGAAATTATCCTATATATACTATCTGACCTCAGAGCAATATAAATAAAATTATTGACAAAAGAAACCATAGCTTTGGAGATAACAGTAGAATAAGCATCTGCCTGGCACACAAAGGGTCCTGAGTTCAATCCCCAGTACCAAAGAAAAAAATGCCCTAAAAATGTCCTATATTTTATCCCCCTACTCGGAATTTTCCCAAGAGAACTGAAAACATCACATCATAGTGATATATGTGTGCCTATGTTTATAGCAGCACAATTTGTGATAGCCAAATCTTGGAAGCAACCACAATGCAGGTCACCTAAGGAATGGATGAAAAAGATACAGTGCTTTATACAATAGAGTCTTACTCAGCTCTAAAGAAAAACAAACTTGAAGCCTTCGTAGGTATCTGGATGCAACTTGAAGCTATCCTCATAAGAGAAATAAACCAGACCCACATATGTAAATATTGTATTGTCTCCCTGGTGTAAGAATTAAAAAGAAGAAATAAAACCTGAAAACTATAACATAGTTAAATGGAAAGAAAGAGAACTTGAGGATTAAACAACGAAGAGAGATAAAGTACAAAAGTTCAGAAATAAAGTAGGGCAAAACCATACGTTTATATATACAAGATGTATAAGGCAATGCTCCTAAGAATCTCTATCAGGTTGTTGAAAACAGCAGTTAATGGGTAGAATTCTCACCCTGACTAACTCTATATGCTAATACCTGTGAACTAAGCAACTACATTGAAGACAGCAATGCGTAGTAAGTACTACAACCATGCTTGAAGAACTTGTCAGTTTGTTCTTCTAAATGTGTACTGTTTCTAATGTCATATCAATTAGTACTACACTCTCTTTAAAGTAATTTTTTAAAAGGTAATAAAAGGAAATGAAAGAAAAGAACAAAAAAAGAAAAAGCTAAATGTTTTTTAAACAATAAGGTAAAAAAAAAAAGTCACAGAAACACCATAAACACAAGGAAATTAAATAACAACCTCCTAAACAACCAGTGGGTCACAGATGTAATTAAAAAAGAAATTAAAAAATATTTGTAAGAAAAAAAATGCAGATACCAGTTAACAACACCGGGGGGATACAAAGAAAGCTGTCTTAAAATGAAAATTTATAATAGTTAACTCACACATGAGGGAAACAGAACAAACCTAAATAAACAATCTTTTTTTTTCTTGGTTAGAAATAATATTTATTATCCCCTCCCCCATGTACAGATTACTTCTCAGAAACATGCAGATATTATTCATGTCAATTACAGTTTATAGAAAATAACTCATAACCTGTCAGCAATATATTCCTATCACTTTTAAAACTGTAGCCATTTTATTTTTCCACATTAGCTCAAGAATAGTTTTATGGTTTTATTTTTTGGATCAAATCAAGACAGCATTTGTAAGTAACAATTTCCTGACAGAGCCCCTCCCCCCAGCCCCTAAAAAAATTCTATATCCTAAGTGATAAATTTTTCTTGTACATTCAGCAAACTTTATATTGAAAAAAAGAATAATTGATAGGCATTTACTCTCGTGCACAGTAATAAATCTAGCTGAGCTTCTACACCTTGCTTAGCAATGTTTACATAAAATAAATCATCTCTTATCAAGTTACAATGGCTATTTATTGAAATGTAAATATGAAATATTTTAATATACACTTAACCCACGGCAATTTCCTTCTAGCTTTATAATCTGTAATTAAAACATCACCATAAGGACAAGCTTCATCCCAAGATGTTTCCCCTTTTGCTCAGTTCTCTCTCTGAAAGCTGGAATCTTCTTAGACCATGTAGAGATACATTAAAAGCGCAGGGAAAAAAATGTTTTAGCTTGCTGATATAATGCCTTTAATACTCCTGACATAATGCCCATATTTTAACTTTAATATGCAAAATCAGAGTTAAAGCATCACTGAATTCATACAGTATGTTAGTTAATCAACAGTGTCTCACTGACTCAGAAGTTCCCTAAATTGATGTCTTCTATTAGTGTCCTCTTTGCATTTAGTAAGTTTGTAACCACAACTCAATCAAAAAATGTGCTTGTAACAGGCTGCTGGTTTAATTTTAGAATTACAAGTTTCATATTGGGCTACTTTCAAATATAGAAATGCTATGAGTGGCAATATGAACTATTAATTTTGTTCCCCATTACTACAGGTAGGATTTACTCAAATAAAATTTTACAAGACAAAATGTGAATCTATATACCTATGTATGGACATATACATGTATATACTGAACCTAACTAAAGTTTTATAAGCAATACTAACATAGTCCTGGTTACACTTTCCTAAAGACTTAATTGTTTTAAAAGATACATGTTATAGAAGAGGCTTATGCAAAAAGCAAAAATTAAGAATCAACAAAAAAAAATTAAAAATTTAAAACATTAAAAAAAGATCAACATGATCTTTGAGGTTTTCAGTATTATTTCAAGAAGCCATTTCAATCCATCATAGAGAAAACTATGCATTTGTTTATCTTAGGAAAAATATAAAAAGATAATGCTACCATGTAAAGATTTCACAAAACTATAACTGTATATAGAAGTCATATCCACATAAGGTAAATCACAAGTACGGCTTATGTCATATTCTATTACCATCTCCTTTTCTCCTTTACAATGAGAGGGTTATCCTTTTTTAAAAAAAACAAGTTACACGTGTCACAGAAATTAAAATCTCAGTAACAACAAATTAATCAAGATTACACAGTAAGGCATTCTGCTCATGACATGAAAGTAACAGGCTTGATGGAAACAAGTTCTTAACATTTGTAATTTTATATCAACTAAACATTATACAGAAGGCAATCCTTACCACAAATCCAATTAATTGCTCTTTTCCAGGGAAACAGAAAACACACATAAAATCCTCAATTTGGACTATTTCTCCCAAACAGAAGCTCATCTTTTCTGGTTCATAAAGTCCATTCTTAGAACCAAGGATGAAGTCTTTGTACCATTTCTTTTTTTTTTTTTTTAACATTTATTTATTTATTTATTTATTTATTTATTGTGTGTGTGTGTGTGTGTGTGTGTGTGTGTGGCCAGCTCAGCCCACCAGGGGGTGGGGCTGGCTGGCATGTGGTGCTGGGGGATCAAACCGCAGTCCCTGTGCTTTGCCAAGCTTGTTCCAAGTAGGTGCTTTAGACCACTGAGCCATCTTGCCAGCCCCTCTTTGTACCATTTCTAAACCATTTCTAGGTCACACAGTGGTTTCTCAAAAAGCCCAAGTCCTGATAGATTCACAGCTGAATTCTACAAGAAATTTAGAGAATATTTAATGTCAACTTTTCTCAACCTCTTTTGTTATATAGGTCTTGCTTTATCTTCATATCAACCACACAGCATGAAAGTCTAAACAAAAGGTATAAAAAAGTAAAGCCATATTAATATGCTGAACTGTAAAACACTGAAGTCAACAACTTCTGACATTGCCAGTCATGCGGATAACCCATTACTATCATAGACTACTGGACTATATTGGATTACTTTGCTGAATTCATGCTACTATAATATATGAATGACAGGGGCTGGAGAGATGGCTCAGTGGTCTAAAGCACCTACTTGAAACAAGCTTGACAAAGCACAGGGACCGCGGTTCGATCCCCCAGCACCACATGCCAGCCAGCCCCGCCCCCTGGTGGGCTAAGCTGGCCAACACACACACAATAAGTAAATGTAATAAATAAATAAATAAAATAATTAAAAAATATGAATGACAATGGAATACCTGTCTCTTCAATGAAATTGAAAAGGAAGCAATTCTCCCTAACTTATTCCTGGAGACAAGTATTACTCTGCTTCCAAAATCAAAGAGAGATCAAACTAAAATGAGAACTACTGGACAATCTCTCAAATTAACATAGGTGCAAAAATCCTCAATAAAAAGCTAGCAAACAGAATGCAGAAAGTCATCAAGAAAATTATAAAATCACCACCAAGTGGGATTCACCCAAGATGCAGGATGGTTCAGCATACACAAGTCCATAAATGTAACAAACCACATTAATAGAGCCAAGAACAAAAATCACTGTAGGGTTTTTTATCATGAATGACTGATCATCTAAATAGATGCAGAAAAGATTTTGACAAAATTGAACAGTCATTCATGACAAAAAAAAAACCTACGAGAATCAGAATAGAGGGTCTATAGCTCAAGCTGATAAAAGTATGTATAAGAAACCAACAGCCAACAGCATACTAAAAAGGCAAAAATTGAAGGCCTTCACTTTAAAATAAGGAACAAGACTGTGTCCACTTGCCCACTGTCTCCACTTCTATTCAATATAGTTCTGGAAACATTAGCCTGAGCAATTAGACAAAAGAAAGAAATAAAAGGAATAAGGATTAGAAAAGAAGTGAAATTATCATTATTTGCAAATGAGATGATACTCTACATAGATCCCAAAAATCTCCACCAAGGGTCATATATATTTAATCACCAAGTTGAGTAATGTAACAAAGTCAACACCCAAAAATCAGTAGTATTTTTGTACACAAACAATGCACTGAGAGATAAATTAGGGAAACCATACCTTTCACAATAGCATCCAAATAGATGAAATACTTAGGAATCAATCTCACAAAGAAAGTAAAAGATTTATATCGTGAATATTATAATACTCCAAGAAAAGAAATTGAAGAAAATTTGAGAAAATGAAAAAAAAAAATACCTCCGTGCTCCTGGATAGGAAGAACCAACATTGTGAAAATGGTCATATTCCCAAAATTATTATACGGATCCAAAGCAATCTGATTAAAATACCATTAGTATGCCTCACAGACCTAGAGAAAACTTTCCTCAAATTAATTTGGAAGTAGAAGAGACCTAGAATATCAAAACCAACCCTGGGAAGCAAAAGAAAGGCAGGCAGTATCAAAATCCCTGACCTGAAATTGTACTATAAAGCTACTGTGATAAAATCAGCATGGTACTGGTATAGACACAGACCTGATAATCAGTAGAAAAGATCAGAAGATGCAGACACAACTGCAAACATACTCAACCACCTTATCTTTTATAAAGTGGCCAAGCATGTTCATTAGAAGAAACATAGCCTCTTTAATAAATGGTGCTGGAAAAACTGGCTGTCCACACACCAAAGTCTAAAATTAGACTCATCTCTATCACCATGCACTAAACTACAATCAAAATGGAGCAAAGACTTAAATATTAAAACACAAACACTAAATCTTCTGGAGGAAAATGTAGGTAGGAATCTTAAAGATGTAGGGGCAGATAGAGAGTTCATGAACAAAAAACAAACTGCATAAGAAATACTTCAAAGAATCAACAACTGGGATATCATCTTTTTTTAAAGTTTCTGCACTTCAAAGGCAATCTCCAACAGAGTAAAAAGAGAACCCACAAACTGGGGAAAATTATAGCTCACTGTCCCTCCAACTAAGGCCTTCTATCTAAAGTATATAAAGAATTAAGAAGAATCAGGCCCCACCAAATTCGAAGACCCAATTCAAAAACTGGGCATCTGAGATGAGTATACACTTCTCAGAGGAAGAAATAAAAATGCCAAATCAATGTATGAAAAATGTTCAATATCCTTAGTCATTTGAGAAATGCAAATTAAAACAACACTGAGATTCTATCTCACCCCGAAAAGAAAGGCTAACATTAAGAAGTCAGCCAATAACAAGTTCTGGAGAGGCTGTGGGGAAGAAGGAATCCTTCTCTACTGTTGGTGGGAGTGCAGACTGGTACAACCACTATGGAAATTAATGTGAAAATTCCTTCAAAAGCTAAGATTGGTGATCCCGTTCAAGCCAGCTATTCCCCTCCTAATATTTTTCTAGAAGAACTGAAAACATCATAGGACACCAATATATGTGCACACATGTTTATAGCAATGCAATTTGTCATAGCTAAATCCTAGAAACAACCCAGATGCCCATCAACTGAAGAATGGATAAAGAAGTTATAGTATTTTTACACAATGGAGTATTATTCAGCTATAAAATAGAATACATCTGAGAATTTTGGGTGCAACTTGAGAACATACTCCTAAGTGAAATAAATTATACCCACATGTGCAAACATCATGTCTCATTTGTGAGAACCAGAAAGAGAAAATGGGATCAATCTGAAGGGTACAATAGATGCTGGGAATATGAGTGAACTTATTTGAAAGCAAAGAATTACTGAGTTGAAGAGAAGGACAGGAGATGGGGTAGGGGAAAGATATATATCTATGCATGTAAGCAGGATGGTTTGGACAACTGTACTGTGGATTTCTGCTAGTCTAGGAAAAGGAGAAAATAATGCTTAATGTGTTTTGCTTTTTCTCCCATTATTTGTTCTTTTTCTCTTCCTAATTTCTCATATATATCTTTCTTTCTTCCAATTTTGCATGCATATATCTGAAAATATGAGTATCTATTTGGATGACAGCACTATGCATTACAACAAATACTGTTAAATTCATATTACTTTGTTAAGTGAAACTCTGTATCACTTGTAACTTTTCTGTATACTGTTTTGTACTCTCTTTAAAAAATAAAAATAATAAACTCCTGATAAGATTATAATTGCATAGATAGAGTGAATTCCCTCAGAACAATTACATATAGGTTTCTTCATTATTCAATACTTGGTTTACTTAATGAAATTTAAAGTGGTTTGGTAGTCTAAAAAGATTTTTAATTCTTTGATCAATATTGTTTGCAAGGCATTGAAATATTTTCTCGGTTTTACTATAGAACTTACATTTATTTTTGCTAATATTGGAAAAAGTAGTCTTTTCCATATGTAATGATAACAACATGAGAGTATAAGTACAACTGATAAAATTTAGTACGAGTTCTTACTTCTGCCTCCTTCTATTATGCTTCTTTCCTAGATGAAGTCTTAATAAGCAAAATTATTCCTTCTCATACCTGCTTAGCTGGCTTCTTTGACTTTACCTTCCTCCCTACCTGATTAATTCCCTGCCTACCTATTCCAAACCAAGTGTTTGGTCAATTTATTACTCAAAATTCAATTTTTCTTTTTGCTGTTTGCAAATAATAACCAAAGCTCTTCTTTGTACTTCTCAAGAAATATCTGACCTAATACTTTTGTAACTTATCCCTCTGTACATGATTCTAACAAGATAATGAAATACATATTTTAAGTTATCCAAATTTGTGTTCATGTTCCTCCACCCAAAAGCTTTCCTTTGTCTTAAGCAATGTTTTATCAGCTGACTCAACCTATATAACAAACATTATCATCATTAATAATTTTCTCCACCTGGCATTGCAGTACATGCATATAGTCCAAAACTCCATGAGGCTAAAATAAGAGGAGCACAAGTTCAAGCCTAGCCTGGGCACATTAGCAGTTTAGCCAGACAATTATCTCAAAATTAGAAAAAAAAAGATAGATAAAAATAACAGAAAATGTATCTCAATGTGAAGGCCATGGGTTCAGTCACCAATGTGGAGAAAAATAAAACAGAACCAACAAAACAAAAACCCACTTCTCTATGTTTTAAGCTCTAACTCAGAGGGCCGGCCAGATAGCTCAGTGGATGACAGCACCTGCTTAGGCAGACACAGGGACCAGGGTTCGATCCCTGGCATGCCATGCTGGCCCCACTCCCCAGGGAGCACTGAGATGGCCATTGAGATTTGGCGTGGTGGCACGTGCTGTAATCCTAGCACTTGGGAAGCTGAAAACAGAATCACTATGAGTCTGATCTGTGTAGTGAGATCCTTTAGACCCTGTACTAAATATATTTAGAAAA
>NW_004524741.1:3919835-3927550 GCF_000260255.1 Octodon degus
TGAAGCAAGTGACACTCTATTACTGAGCTATAGTCTCTTTATTCTTTATTTGAGACCCAGGCTGAACTCAAGCTTTCTATCCTCCTGTCTCAGTCTCTCAGGTATCTAGGTTTATCAGCATGCCCTGGGGTTCCTAGCCTCCTTTATAAGTTACTTATATGTTTAAATTAATTATTTTGAACAGAGTATATTCTTTAACTTTATAGAATGTGTGCCCACTATTTAATTTTGCATTTTGCTTTATGTTTTTCATACATTTTATAGTTGACTATGAACCTTATCTTTGGAAATGTTACAGCTATTAGAAAATTAATTAGAAATATCTGGTGTCAGTCTATGAAACAAAGGGAAAAATTATGACCCACACCCAAGGGTTTAAAATAAATTAGGGTTCTATATGTATTTTCAAAACATATAACAAGATTTTCCACTACCTTTACTTAACATTATGGGCTTATTGAAATCTAGTTTTTTCTCTACTCAGATCACAAAGGCTCAGTTTTGTAAGTCTATTTTCACAACCAGTTATCAAACCCATCAAAAACAATTTATCTTTTGTCCTTACCCATCTACTTAGCAAAAGTTCCATTTCTCAGCAAGCCACAAGACAGGCACTAATTTTCCATCAATGAAGCAGACAGGACCCCTGGGTAGCTAATGTTCCATGAATAAATTAGATATGACCCTTCAGTATGGACCTTAAAATCTGAGATGAAGAACAGAAAATAGATCACTTCAATATCAGATGATAGATTTTTCACTTATCTCTCCATTATTTGATGTATTTTATGCTGATATATATCACAATAACTTGATTACATATTTTTTCTGCACTGAACTCCTTGGGGCCAGGAAGGCAGTTCACTATGACCCATGAGAGGCTTGGAGAGGGATGCGGCCCCTGAGGAGGCAATCACACAAAAATCCATCCCTGGCTTTGAAGCCAAGGTGTCCCCTCTAAACTTGATTTTGCTACCTCTTTACTAAGAAAAATCCTAAACAAGTTATTTCACTTCTCTAATGTTCAGTGCTTAGTGTTGAAGTAAATTTAATAATCCATGCTTTGTGAATTTACTCTAAAAATAAAGTGAAATTGTAAATATGTACCTTCTATGAAATTGATGAATCAATGGATGCAGATAATAGGCAGATAATTAATACTTTTTAAATAAATTATAATTATTCTCTATTACATTTTTTCTTCTAATACTTATCATTTCAGTGTGGAGAGATGTAGATGTAGACACTATGAATATTGTATGCATCTATATGTAATTATTCTAGGAAATTCCACTGGGAGAGAAGTAATCAATTGCGCCAATTTAGCAAATCGTTTAAAGTTTGGCATGCAAGACAAGCAAATTAGCTTCTGCATATTAAATTTCTTTGAAATGTATGAATAAGAGGTAAGGGGCAGACAGATGCAAAAGTAAATAAATTGAAGTGATAAAGATTTTTCATAAATCCACATTATATAAATCAGTAAGTAGTCTTTGCATGTGACGTAATTAACTATCATAATTCCTTGTCACAAAGGAAATCACTAAAATTGACAATTACATATTTACATCAATTGAAGTTGCATGACATATGTATAGTTTGTATGACCTTGAGACAGTCATGTAAATCACCTTTATTGCTGAAGCATTGTACACATTGTATATAAAAGTGATTAATAAACTGACTTCTGTGCAAATTTCTTTTATATTAAATAATGTATTAAAAGAACAAAATGACAACAAATGCTATTATTCAAGTTCATATAATTACAAATGTGTAAATTTTCTAAAGAATTGATATAAAACATTATGTTCATGAGAGAAGGTGTGTAATTATGTAGACCATGGCATTAGTCCACTTTCTGTGGACCACAGACTTGGTAATTTACACATATGAATGTTTATTTCAGCTCATAATTCTGAGGGATAGAAGTCAGAGTGTGGTACTGGCATTTTTTTAGCATCTAGCAAAAGCCTTTTTTGCTGGATCACGCATAAGGCAGGGCATCTCACAAGAAACAGAGAGCTTGATAGTTTCATCATTTTCTCTTTGACTCTAAACCACTTATTGCATCACAGTGATATCATCTCATTTAATGCTAATTATTTCCAAATGACCTTCTCTAAATAGCATTTAAACAGACTCTGGGAATTAGCATTCCAACACATGAGATTTGGGAACACATTCAAACCATACCACCCAGAGTTTTAGGGCTTTGTACTATTAACCTTTTGGCTTAGGTGGTTCATTATGTGATGCTGGCTGTATTCTGTGCCTTGTGGAAAGTGCAGCAGACCATGCATCCATTAGATACAATCCATTAGCACCACCTCTTCCTAGTCTTGTCACACAAAACTATACGAAGATTTTACAAAATATCCCCTGCATGACAAAATCACCATCTGTTTAAAACCACTGATAGAGACAATTTATTGAAGATCCTTTATCTGTCCTTGAATAGATTTTATACAAGGGTGATTAAAACCAATTGAAATATTTCCCCATATAAATCACAGACATACAGATTTTTATATAGGCTGATGGTCTCATCCAACATCTAATTTCCTGTTTAGATTATATCTCTCGCTACAGCAAAAGGCATAATCATCATTCTACTGACTGAATCAGAATGTAATAACATTTATCACTAAATCAATGAAATCTTTAGAGAGCAGGTCTGAAATGATTTGTCTTTTTAAACAAAACTACTACAGTGATACTTTATAATGGAAGTACTTCTAGCAGCTCTAGTGCCATTCTTGCCTAAGCTAAGGTAATTTATCCCTGAATTTTATTTTTTCACTCATCACTTCACTGATCTTGTTTAATAATTCTGAATTCAAACCCTATAACCATTTATGAAAGACATATTCTACTCAATAGAACAAAATACTTTCAGTATGATAGTATGTTCTCTTTTGTGTGTAACTAATTGAAAAATTTTTGATGTTAAATTTATAAGGAATGATTTTAAAATGTAGTGAAGTTTTACAATTTTAATAAAATTTATTAAAGTAAAAGGTACAGTGCCAAAAATGATGGGACAAATTTGAAGCAAGCGGAAATATTTTGATTACTCTAAGGGGGGTTAATGACTTCAGAAATTGGCAAGAATGATGGGAGAAAGAGGGGGAGTATTTTGAAGGAATTAATATCAATGTGTCATATTCAATAATAATTTTTAAAATTTAAAGATTCACTGTACATCTAGTATTTAGAGAAAAGGAACACTAGTCATTATTTCTTTAGTGATATTATACTGAAGTCATGTAAAATATCTGTAATGCATATGTACTGTTCAGCTAAGGAATACTTACCTTATATATTAATATAAAATGCTGTCTCTATCAGGAAATGCCAACACGTATTCTCTTACATCTGCCTTTTCCTATAAGCTTTATACTCACGTGACCAGTTGCTTAATTTTTACCTGTATTTGGATACAAATAGACATCTCACAATTAATAAAACTTTTGATCTTCTCCCTACAATCTGAGGTTGTGGAAGTCTTTCTTCTATATTTCAGCAGATGGCAATTTCATCACTCCAGTTACATCTTCTGAATTTCTAAAAAAGGTGCAGTACATATCTAACTCACCAGAACTCAAAGTATCATCTATAGGAAATTTGAGTGGAAGAACCATGAGTTATTGAAGAAAACTATCAAGGGTTAGGATGGCTCTAGAGTGTAGGCAATTGGAAACGGAATACTGAGGATTCAATGATATCTGCTAGGTGGAGGAGGTGAGACTGCAGGCCAGACAAATAAGGTATGGATGCCTGAAATTGTACGACCCACTTACAGAGTGAGGGTTGTCTCTAACATTTCAGGTAATTAGAAAGACCAGCAGAAGGTTGAATAGGGAAAGACAGTTTGGAACTGACTGAACAATAAAGCAATTTTCTCTAAAGTTTTAGATTGCAAACATTGTGTCCTTCAGTAACCAGAGTTAATTTTACCACGGTGCTACTATGAGTACATCATGGCTTTTACTGTAACAATTACAAAACAAAATGAATAATTGAACTCAGTATTAAGTCTTAGAAGAAATATTCATGACTCATAATAATGCTTTCAAAGAATAAAGACATTGTAATGTATACAATGTATTCTTAAAGTTGAGGTTTATGAATTTTGAAAACTTCCACTGAAATTGAGATTATAAAAAGGTAACTGACAGAGTTCTGTTTTTCTTTTTCTTGCATTACAACGTTTCCGATAACAATATGAAGTTTCACGACAATATTATTTTGAAAACTTTTCTTTACCAGTCTCCTATTAATCAATCAACTCCTAAAATACAATGTTTTGCGAATTTAGTACCTGGAACATAAAGAGAACTTCAATGAAGTATATTGCTGTGGTTGAAATTGGTTTGAAGTGACCATATGTACATAATAGATACTTAGCATCAAATTTTCTCATATTTATTGCTTGGTTACTATGTTCAAGACAAGTTTATTAATAATTCAGTAGCAGAAAGAAAAGAATTGGATGCACTCTGCCTTTACAAAGGAGATTGTTTCTAAAGAGTTTGTGATGGAGTAAATCCATTAATAGGTGCTGCTGTAGACAACTGCTCAAAATTCCTTCTTTAAAAATGTAGTATTGTCAGAAATCTGACAGATGTGTTAATTGGAAGCCTGAGAAGACAAATGTTTTCATTAGATAGCAATCTGATCTTCTTAAGCTTGTCAGTATCACTTAAAAATAGTAAAAGGAATCCAGACTTTAATCCTAGGCTAGTCAGCACCAGGAGTCTCACCATTCAAAAAGAAAAGGGCCTTACTGAAACTCATAGACAGCATTAAAGATCACGACTGCTCAAAGACTTGAATGCCTAGTCAGGAGGTCTTCGCTCAAATTTCTTATAATTTAATATGGAAATTAGCCAACAATAGAGTATGTCCAGCAACAATATGAGATGACAAGTTGCAGGTAAAAGATGCACCTTCAGTGGCTTAGTCAAAGAGGTATTCATAAAAGAGAAAAGTCTTAAACTAAGCCTAAACTAGTAGGCACAATTTTGATAGACATGTTTGGGAGAAAGAATTTTTTCTGGGCTGGGCATGCTGACACAATAATATAAATAATACAAGATAACTAAAACAATGGTAGTATTCAATTGTTTAGCTTAATAAAGTTGTATTCAATATAAATAATAGTGACTTACGCCTTTACTATCTACTGGAACTGGTACTGTTCTTGGAATGGCATTAATTGGTTTATGTTTATTATTTGGTAAGTTCTTATTAGTCCCTAAGTTAGACGGCAAAAGTTACAGAGGTAGAGAAACTTAACTGAACCTCCCTAGTGATTAGAAGGGACATCTCTTGGGAACATGGGTGGCAACTAGAGCTTCTCTGATTCCATATTGCACTGACTAAACACTAATCTTTTTTGTTCAGATGAAGGCCTAGCTTTGAGAAGAATTGGAATATTCACCTTCATACTTTGAGCAGAAATTAAGTAATTTTTAGAGGGTTTATTTTTTAGTGGAAGATGTAGGCATTGTGTAAATCTTCAGTGACAACAGACTTATGGTTTACAGATACTTCTTTGAGACTTCCATGCAAGAGACCAGACAAATTGTAGACAAAGCTCCAATTAAAGGTGACATGGAAATGGGGAGAACAAAAGAATGGAGGGCAAAGGGAAAAAGGAGAATAGAAGTGAAAAAATAGAAACAAAGCTTTTGTAAATAAGGACAAAGGGGGCTGAAGGCAGGGGTGGAAAAAAAGGAAAATCAAGATATATGCACAAGTACAAATTCCCTACGATCAATGTGATCATTATGCATATGTAAAACCTATGAACAAAATGAATTTCAAAAAAAAAAAAAAAAACAAATGTAGCAGGGGAATAGAGACATGTTGGACCTCAAGCTGTGCTCAATTCTGAACTTTTGCTTTTAAAAAGCTACCAGAAGGAAAATCTGCAAAGACTTTTAAAATGCAGTTGTAAAATATGTATCTGTTCTGATGAAGTAAAAATGTCAAGGACTTAATTGTAATCTCTGTGCAGTAGAGACATTGTTAACAGGAGGAGTAAATTGGAAAGTAGACGTAACAAAGGGAGAGGGTGGGAATCCAGGGTCATAGCACAGAACCAGACCCCATGCTGCGTGGATGGTGAATGGCTAAAGCGAGCCAAAAAGAGTGCAGCAGCCAACTGGACCTGCTTAGGGTCGGGCTTTTTTCCAAGGACATCACTGAAATATTCAAATACCAAATGGAACCAACATCCCCAATTGGTGGAGCCTCAAATCTATATTTATGATATGTTAATAAAACCTTGATAAACGTTTTTTGTTCCCCATCCTAAGGGAGGAGTCCCGTATCCTGTGCAGGACTACAAATTCAGTTTCAACTTTCCTGATAATGGGCTCGGAAGGAACTAACAGAAACTCTTCTAGTGTCTTTGCTGTATCTAAGCATGAATGACATTAACTAATTACACTCAGATTGTATGATGATCTAACTCTTTAAAAACAATAACAAAGTAATACTAGAGTGTTAGACAGGAGTCTAAACCATGGCTATAAGTTTCTACTAGGGTTAGTCCAGATTTTTAATTCTTTTCATATATAGTTTGTATAATATAAGGTATTGCTGATTTGTTAGCCTGTGTTTTTCTTCTAAAACAGATAAAAATTAAAATTAGAGTCTTACTTACCTTTTTCTTATTGCTGGAACAAAACACCTGACACCCAAATTAAAAGAGAAAAAGTTTATGTAGCTCAAAGTCCTGGAAGTTTCAGTCCATAAGCTGCTGGCTCAAAGACAGAGTAGCACATGTTAGAGAGGTCAAAGTTCATGCAGGCAGAAGACAACAAAAGCAACAGGAGCACAAGGGAGAGGAGAAAGCTTCCTTCCCTTCCTCATATTTTATGCAGGCTACCCACCCTAGGACAGGTGCGGCATTCACACTGCCAATCCCAGCACTAGGTAATGAACCAATAACAAATTCTATAGTAAGTTGCCTCAGAAAAGCTGCTCTCCACAACTAAATGAGCTTGGGGGGAGACCTCCAGCTGCAAACCATACTAATTAGTCAACTGCATTCCTATGCTGAAGAGTGGCTTCACACCCTAAAGAGTGCACCTTATTAATCACCAGCTACAACTTTATTTTCTGAATAGAAATCTTTTGTAAGATAAAAGACTTTCTATTAATTTTGATGGGTTTACATAAAACTATATGATATGCTTCCTTCAAAGGAAATAAGTATCATTCTTCAAAGAAGAATCAATTTGTGATTTTGACAGATTATGTTTTTTAAATTTACCTATAATTCAACACTGCTACTTTGATGTTTTTGAAATAATTGACATAGTTATTCTCTGTTTAAACTGTTCTCTATTTGTTTGGTTGTCTCAGTTACTCTTCTCTCGCTGCTGGAACAAATACCCAACACCCAAAATGAAGGAAGGAAAGGTTTATTTAGCTCCCAGCAGAGGTTTCAGTCATACTCAGCTGATTCCAAGGCAGAGTGGGTACATGGCAGAGAGCAACCTTTCAGGAGAGGCAAAGAGCAAGAGAGCATAACCTTACTATCTGTCTGCATATCAAACATCTTAGGCATAATATGGAACAGGTATTTTTCATCAGGTATTGATATGTTGAATTTTAAGTCCCTACAGAATATGATAAAAAATATTTAAAAATTAGAATATATTTTAAAAATAGGCATAAAGAATTATATACTTCTTATG
>NW_004524741.1:3929515-3930009 GCF_000260255.1 Octodon degus
TCATTTTGTTTATTTTTCAAAAATTTCTGAAGACTGAACAATTAATTTTCTTCAGAAATTTGTATAGGGTATCTAAACTGAGATCATTACAAGTGAGAAGGAAAATGACCAAGAAAAGAAATAGGATGTAATCAATCTACACGCCTCAGATTTGGAAACACAGCTCTCTGCTGAGCATGAATACCTAAAAACTCAGTGAATTACACATCGGAGGGAGGTGCAGCTGCTTGGTCATGATACTTTAAAGGCTTCCATCTCTGTTTTTGACTTAAGACACAATTGCTAAAGCCAGGTATGGTGATGCACACCTTCAATCCCAGCACTTGGGAGGCTGAAGCAGGATTGTTGTGAATTTAAGTCCAGTCTGTACTACAAAGCGAGCTCAAGGCCAACCTGAGCTACATAAGGAGACCTTGTCTCCAAAAAGCAATGAAAAAAAAAAAAAGGGAGAGAGGAAAGAAGAGTGAGAAAGGAAGGAAAGAAGGGAGGGAAGG
>NW_004524741.1:3930109-3981839 GCF_000260255.1 Octodon degus
AATAATGTTATTATTAAATGTCATTACTACTCAATACACACATTTACCCTTTAAATGTGAAACTTTCCTAAATCCTTTTTTTTCTATGAAATTATAAAATAATTACCATAATTACCAGAGAAATGTTTATTCTTACAAACAACTATACTTGACCAAATAGAAGTATCTTTCTTTGAAACTAAATGCTAAAAGTCTAGAGTGGTAACCACTATTATAGAAAATACAAATAATAATTTCAGTGGTTGTATTTGTTGTGAAAGTTCAAAGCTTAAAAAGAATCATGCACTACCCTTTGGCTTATTTTTTAGAAAGAATACAAATAAAATGTTAGAGTTAAAAGTAGTTTTCTAGCATCTAAGATATTTTCCTTAAAGGATAAAGGTGTCTGGGTCTCATTCAACCATCAAAAATGCTTAACTAAAAATATTGATGATTGCTGAAGTATATTATTACAGCAAAGTGCTTCAAATTAATTCAAGAAATTCTGGAAAATATCTAAGCTAAGACCAGTACATACTTGTATATCCTTCATGATATAATTATGTATTAATTTTAATCCATCTTGAATACCATATTTGTTGTATTATTTGCAAAAACTGAATTTGGCATCATGTAGTTGTTTCACAAATATTTCTAGACCAAATGATCCTTTGCCTCAGGTAAGAGATCTAATATTATCATATAACTCATAATCCGTAATTGGCAAAGTCACCCACTATACCAGGATCACTATAGGTAATGAGAAGCTGATAAAATTGGAAAGTATCCTGTACAGTTTTATACTGTCTTAAGAAAACATGGGCTGCCTTGAGTTATGGTACAGTTGATGATTTGTTTTCTTTCCCTTCTCTTCCCCTTCCAGTGAAATCAGATGAATTACAGACAATCAAGAAGGAATTAACTCAGATCAAAACTAAAATTGACTCCTTGCTAGGACGCCTGGAGAAGATTGAAAAACAGCAGAAGGCGGAGGCAGGTAAGTGGAAAGAATCTATGGACAAAAACAGGTTAGAATTAAACCAGTGAAGCATCATCAATCACAGAGGCTGCAGGCCCGGGAGCCACAAGTAGGGTGTTCTAAGAGCTTAATACAACACACAAAACCTATAAGCCAAAGAATGCAACTATAGAATATGATTCCCTTATTTACAGACAGAATGAACCAACTTTTCTAAGATTTGTGCCAAAAAAAGTAAAAGTATTTTGATGGAATAATTAGTAAAAATAGATGGATAATAATTGAAAGTTTATATTTCAGTATTAAGTAACCTTGAAGACAAGCCATTCAGGCTAAAATGATATCAGATTTCATCAAAATGTGCAAAATTTGAACAAGTTTCAAAAACCATTATTGCAAACTCAACTCCTGCCATTGCTGGCATCTTTCAAAGTTTTAGTATTTAATTTCAGGAACCTCAACACCAGCAGCATTCCCCTGGCCACACAAAGGCCAAGTTGTTTGACTATGTCCTTTACAACTTAGTGGATGTCTTTTGTCCTGTGGATTATCGATTCTGACCCTTCCTGCATTCTACCATAATTCTAACATGTAACTACATGTTTTTCAAGGCACAGAATGTGAGAACTGGGATGAACTCAAAGCTAGTCCGTAGTTTGATACTTGTGTTCTACAAGGAAAGTGGATGCCCCACAGGTCTTCCTGGAGATGAGTAAGGATGAAAAGGAGACATGGTTTGCAAACTAACTCGTGCCTTCACCAAACCCAGCCCTTACTCCCACCAGTGTAGTTATATATACACTGTCTTATATGTTGGGATTCTATGAAAGATGTAATAGGCTAAAAGAATTTCATTTCTTGAAAAACAAATCAATGAGCAATAAAATTTTGAAAGCCACTAATAAATTCAACCTTCCCATTTTATATAAGAGAAAACAAAGACTCACTAAAGTAAAGTAATTGATCTACAGTCAAATTCTGATTATTCACAGCCCTGAGACTCAAACTTTTTTCACCCAATTCAGTGGCATGTCTAGTTTATAGTCTCTAGCCTAGGTTTCCCCATGGCCTGGACCCAGTATTTTACTTAAGTAGGGCTTCCTAGATAACACCCAAGTGATGGTCACTGGTTGGAACTGAGAGACCTTGTGCTACAAACACACAGGAGTCTGCCTGTTTGTTGACTCTTATTACTGAGGTGGGCACTACGTCTCACCTGTAGGGGGAGCCACCAAGAGGCCCAAGAGTGAAAGGAAACCGGATGTAAGTGATGGAATAGCATAGTGTGTGAGAAATAAAATTTGGTTCCAGTTTTCACTCAGCACATATTTAGCCTCAGCTTTCTCATTTACTAAATGGGAAATCCTAATGGTTAACTTACATTGTGAAAAAGAAAGAAATTAGCATATATAAGTTATATATCACAGTCATGGAGAAATAATAGATTAAGTCAGAGTTTCTCTATTAAATTTTCTATAACAAATGCATTTTATACTGGGAAAAGATGCGCTGCCCATATTTCTTAGTGAAGAAATTTACATTTTTAGAAAGTTTTTATATGCTGTCTGTGGCACTAATCTAAAGTGTTGCTATAACTGAAATATCTTGTGATGTTGCCTAAATCAATATTTCTCTTTGAGGAACTTCTCTGTGAAATTCATTATTATGTAAAACAACCCTTACAGCAAAAGACTTTGATAACCAATTTGCACTTCAGTTTAAAGGATTATAGAGAACTCATTTAAATATAAATCACCTCAAAGAGAAAAACGTGATCCTTATTCCAACATATTATACCTTCCAGTTTTCTGCCATGAATAATACCTGCCATAAATCTCTTTGGAAGATCATCTATAAATGTAACGCTAAAACTCAAGCCCTGATTTTCTTTCTATGAAAACTGTCATCTTACTTTTGCATGTTTAAGCTTTCTCAGTTATGAGATACTGACTTCTGAGATGATAGTTCTTTGATGTTTATGTTTTTCGTATTCCAACAAGCTATGAAGAAAATGATTGTATGTAATATTCTCCTAGTAAAATTGATATTTTATATTCTCTTGATAAATTTCTTCTGAATGATTTCTATATTTATGGAGATAACAATCATCTTCTATCTCTCTCCATATCTTCTTCATGGAAAGAAATCAACATTGTATGGAAAGAGTTAATACTACTTTTTAGACAGTGGAGTGAAATGTGCTAAAATTAATTTAAAAAATAAAGACTCCTTATTTATTTTAAGGGGGTGCTCTTTTCAATGCTTTGTTGCTAATTACTGGCTAAGTAATTAGTACTTAGTAGCTAGCGTTTGCTTTTCATTATTGCCTTTTTACACCTCTCATTCCTGTTTCACTCTTATCCATTTGATAATGAAATTTTCCAAAATAAAAATATCAGGAATGAGACAAGGGACTAGGAACAAAATTCCAAAGAACATGAAGCATATCCTGAATTCAAGTCCTGTGGTATTATTGGTATTCTTTGAAGTAAACTCCAGACCTCTCAGCAATAATCACAATAAACTATACTTATGTTCTTTTGAATTCTTTAATTGCTTCTAATAGATATCTGTGTATTCCTTATGGCTTATTTGAGATTTTAAATTTCCTAAAATTAACATAATATCTTTAGTACCCTAATTCTGCACAATTCCAGATATCATGTGCCACTCATGTAGCAAGGGTCCAGACCCTCAAATATAAGCAATCAGAAAGATGATGGCTTCAAATATATATATTTGCCCATTTAAAATTATGAGTATTGGGACCAGGGAGATGGCTCAGTGGAATAAGGACTTCCCTGGCAAGTGCAAGGGCCTGAGTTCAATCCCTGGTTCCACAAAAAAAAAAAAAAGAAAGAAAGAAAGAAAGAAAGAAAGAAAGAAAGAAAGAAAGAAAGAAATGGGCCCGGGGAGATGGCTCAGTGGAATAAGCGCTTCCCTGGCAAGCACAAGAGCCTGAGTTCAATCCCCAGTTCCGCAAAAATAAAATAAAATTATGAGTATTGGCACTTCACTATACATATATTATGATTTATTGAATAACAACACAATTTCTTCAGGTATATAGAGACTTATATTATAGAAAGTATAATGCTTGATATCATTTTAACTGTTTCATTCCTAGGTGATTCTTTTCAAAGAGACACATACACATAGCACAGTTTATAAGGCTTACATTATGATATTAAGTGAGTAGAATGGGTGAAAAGAATAAGAAAAAAATAAAGACTGGATATCACAATGTAGAGACAGTTACTCTATAAGTAACTATGTATTTTTAATTGAAATTTGAAGCATAAACTTTCTAGAGGAGTAAGAGGGCAATTAAGCATTACTTAGTTCAACAGTTTTCTCAGTGGTATCTCTAGTAAATAAATAGCCAACCTCACCTGGACTATTCCCATCATGTCTGTGGAGCGTTACACCTAAGTCTGAGAGAACACAAGCCTTAGGGTCACAAACAGAAGAAACATAAACTTATTCTACTCATATGTTTTAGAAAGACATAAAATGTTTATGAAATTAAGTTAAAAATCAAAAACTTAAAATATGATGAATATATATACAAATATATGGATCACTGTCAAAATTAGAATTTTTCAATACTGCTACTCCAAAAAGCATGCACTTTCAGTCAACATTTTTTCATAGCTAATTGCATATTTATGTTATTTACTTGGTCTGTGTTCACATCAGTGTCTGATAAACCTTTGATAGTTCTCCTTGATTCTGAATCAAGACGCATTTTTATTTCACTTGGTTCTCTTATTCTTTGTGTATTTTCTGAAACCAAGCTTGATTTCTAATTTCCTGAGATTTCAACCATCAATTCAATATTAAAGGAGGGTAAAATACTTTCACTTCTCCAAAGTCTTTGAACAGTGAGTCAGTACTAGTCTACAAACATTCACTTAAGCAGTATTCAAATTTTGACCAAAGCATTTATTTGTCTAAAAAATATGAGCAATTCTTTAACTGCCTTTCTTATAAGTAATTAAATATTATATCTTGAACCATTGTTATCTCTTTTTTTTCTGGTCAGTGTGTACTTAGCCAAACATGGATGGCCATATGTAGCATGGAAAATGTTGCTTCCTTTGATTTGAGGCCCGCATCCTGTAATCTGACTGTTGCTTCTGTTCTCAATACCTTGTGGCTAACACTGCCACTGTGAAGCAAATTGGTGATATTTCTAGTTACAGAGAATGGATTAAATACACAAAATTGAGCTCTGTTTGCTTCTTAAACTGCATTATTACAATGACAGGATTTATTTATTTGTTTATATTTTAATAATTTTACTGAGAAACAAGTAGCAATGGTACAGTTTCAAAACCGATTAGTCAGACAGCTTCAATAATGAATATATTGCACATTGTTGTCTTCTTAGTGGTTATTCATAGTACAAGATGCAGAAATGATATCCAGCACAAGAACAAACAATGATGGGATTTAAATAAAAATAAAAGCTCCTTAAGTAAAGAGAACATAAAAATAGAGATGAAGAGCCAGCAGTGTAGCTCAGCGGACTAAGTGCCTGCTTTGGCAAGCTCAGGGACTAAGGTTTGATCCCTGGTCCCACATGATGCACTGATTCCACCCTTGAGGTGTGCTGAGCCAGCAACCAAGTCCTGGCATGGTGGCACACACACCTGTCATCCAGTGCTGGGGAGGCTGAAAACAGGATCACTACGAGTCTGAGCTGCATAGTGAGACCCTGTACCAAATACACAAATGAAAAAAAAAAAATAGAGATGAGAAATTAGAGAGGAAGAATATGAAAACTATAAGATGAATATTGGAATAATAGGATTCCAGGAAGACTGACAGAATAACCATTCAAAAGTGTTTTCTATTTTTAGAAAAAAATTAAACTGAAAGTTCATTAAGTATATGAAAAAGTTTTAACAATTGCCTGGAACTGGGAATAAAAATGGGTGCATATCATAATATATCATTGTAATATTTAAGACATGAGGACAAAGAGAAGATCCTATAAAACACTCAGGGAAAGAGAAAAAGACAGTTTATATTAAGAAATAGAAATCAGAAAACCATACCATAGAGCCTCTCAGCAGGCATGCTAAAAGCTAGAATGCAAACAAAATATGTCCTAAAAGTTCATATAGATGATTATTTAAAACCTAAGATTCTATAACTGGTACTCAAGCTATTAAAAGTGAGAATATGTAGATCTAGATCTAGATCTAGATATCTCGATATATGCTTTTTGTTTTTAGGATAGGGAGTCTGTGTCGTTCAAGATGGTCTTGAACTCACCACGTAGCCCAGGCTTGCCTCACACTCATAGCTATCCTTCTGCTGAAGCCCTATGACTGCTGGGATTACAGGCGTGCACCATCAGGCACAGATGGATCAGTGGTTTGGGGGTTTTATCTTTGCGGAACTGGAGATTGAACTCAGGTCCTTG
Source organism: Octodon degus (assembly GCF_000260255.1). NCBI lineage: Eukaryota > Metazoa > Chordata > Mammalia > Rodentia > Octodontidae > Octodon > Octodon degus. The sequence goes on from NW_004524741.1 coordinate 3,936,502, forward strand.
CACTTACCAAGGAAGCACTTTTTCTACTGAGCTATTTCCCGGCCCCCTGATCAGTGTATTTTCAGGTAAGCAAGATATCAAAAAATTTGCCTCCAAATGTGCTGTTAAAAGAAAATTTAGGTATTTCCAAATTTTACTGAGTTTGAGTATTTAGCAGTTTATGATTGGCCATACCGATCAAGTAGATAAAGACACCACAGAGGGGTTAAGAGTGGCTTATAAGGTATCCTCGCAAGCAAGACAAGGCAAATATTTAGTTGGGTAATGTGGAAAGCACCTTTAGAGGTAGCTGGCAACTAAAGATTGGCTAGATTTAAGCTTCAGTTTTACCAGTCTATGTTCATTCACGTTGATTGGGTTTTGGTTTTCGTGTTGTTGTTTAGGTTCACAAGCTACAGGATCTGTCTCAGCCTCAGTATTCCTCACTTTCCTATCACTGGGATAAAATACCCAGCACCTGAAACTTAAAGAACTTGGCTTACAGATTCCAGTCGACCCACCTCCAAATTGGCCCGCGCCAAGGCAGGAACACATGGTGTAAGCTCAGGGTGAGGACAGCTGCTCACACCATGATAGACAGAAAAAAGACAAAGGGGGAGAAGGCAGGATGAGAATGCACCCTGCAGGGTCACAGCCCCAGAGACCTACCCCCACCCTGCCCCACCCCTAGCAGCAGTGACTCATCAGGGGCCCCAGCACTGATTAGTGCAGCACCCCCCACGATCTAGTCACCCACCCTTCAAACACTGAGACTCTAGGGACATTCTGGTGTCAGCCATAACACACCCTTTCCCTGAAAAGTACTGGGCAATGAACTTTATCAGAATAAAGGAGGATGCTGAGAAAGAAGAAAATGGAGCTTCCAGAAAGGAAGAAGTCCACAAGCAAGAGGTGCAAGAAATCCTCAGGATGAAGGAAAAAGAAACTAGGAAATGAGCTGTGCAAGAGAGCAGGAAAAAAAGACAAGACCAGGGCCACACGCTATTTATTTATTTGTTTGTTTATTATTTTGAGACAGATCCTCTCTCTGTTTTTTTTTAAAGAGATAAAACAAAAACGCAACAAGAACAAAGACAGAAACCAAGCAACATAAAGCAATACAATGATATAGAATTTCAAAATAAGAATTGAAAATTAACAATTGTTGTTATAATGTGTATTGTTGTCATCAAATTTGTTGCTCAGACTACCAGGTATAGGCATGCAAGTTTGATCTAATAATTAGACATTAACTCTTCCTTTCAATAAACCTTAATATTTTTCCTTGCCCTTTTTATTTTTTATTTTTAATTTGTTTTAAAGACAGTATAATAATAATAGATAAAACATTAGAGTCAATACACATTTAAAAGAACAAGATTAAAAATACTGAACCATGGTTCTCATAATGCACATTGCTGTCCTCACTGTAGTTGCTGAGATTACAGATACTAGCATATGGAGTTAGTGGAAGTAAAAATTTGAAACATTAACTTGCTACTTAAAAAAATGATAGAAATTAGTAGTATAATCATGTCAGCTATCTTGCATATATACTTCCAAGATTTTCCCTTTTGCTTTTTTCCTAGCTTTTCACCTTTCGCTAATCTCCATTGTTTATTCCTTATGTTCACTTTCTTTTACAATAGTAGCTGTTTTACTACAGCTATTGTACCTTTCAGAGTGAAAAAAACAACATAAAAATTGGGGAAAATATCTTCATACACAGTCAATCAGGCAAAGGACTTCTATCTAGAACATATAAAGAACTAAAAATATCAGCCTCCAAAATTCAAAGACCCAGTCCAAAAATGGGCATCTGAGATGAAGATATACTTCTTAGAGGAATAAATACAAATGACAATTAGATACATGAAAAAATGTTCCACAGCACTGGTGATTTGAGAAATGCAAATTAAAACAACACTGAGATACCATCTCACTGCAGAAAGAATGGCTATCATAAAGAAATCAACCAATAACAAATGCTGAAGAGGCTGTGGAGAAAGAGGAACCCTCCTCTTCTGTTGGTAGGAATGTAGACTGGTACAACCACTGTGGAAAACAGTGTGGAGGCTCCTGAAAAAGCTAGGATTGGAAGTCTCATTCAACCCAGAAGTCCCCCCCTCCGAGTATTTTTCCAAAACAACTAAAACATCATACCACACTGATATATGTGCAGCCATATTTATAGCAGCACAATTTGTCATAACTAAATCTTGGAAACAACCCAAATGCCCATCATCTAAGGAATGGATAAAAAAGGTGTGATACTTTAATACAATAGAGTATTACTCATCTATAAAGAATGGTAATCAGGCTGACGAGATAGCTCAGTGGAATATGCACATGCTTAAGCAAGTGCAGGGACCATTGTCCATCCCTAGTACCACAGGCTGTGCCAGCCCTGCCCCCAGGTGCACTGAGCTGGCCATCCAGACCCTACGTGATGGCGCACACCTGTAATCCTAGCATGAGGGAGACTGAAAACAGAAGGATCACTGATTCTTAGCCGCCTAGTGAGATCCTGTACCAAATACATAAAAAGGATACACTTGAGGATTTGTAGGGTAAATGGATGCAACTAGAGGCTATACTAATAAGTGAAATAAATCAGACCCACATATGTAAGCATTGTATTGTCTCTCTAGTGTGAGAATCCATCTTTATTTCTTTTTCTCTTTTCTTTCTTTGAGACAGGGTCTCACTCTATATTCCAGGCTGAACTCAAGCTCACACCTATCTTCCTACTTCAGCCTCCTGAGTTTTGGAATTACAGATATGCACCAACATGCCTGGCTAGAAGAGAATTTTCAAGATAAGGGAACTAGTAGAAAAATTACTATGTGGGAAAGTGAATTGGTTAGATGAAATTTAAACATCTTAATGAGGGAGAGATAATTCTGTTTAATTATGTAGAAAAGTACCTATCAAATAATTTGTTAAACCTCAGGCAATTTTTAATTCTAAAGAAAACATATTATTGTTCAATAAGGAAAAATTATTCATTGAATATTAACATTTACTGTACAAAGAATTACATAATTAAAATTATGTAAAAATTAAAGTGATTTATTCCAATTTACATTACTCTTTGGAGAGAAGGAAAGTGGGGATTATATGACAAAGAACCAACTCCACAACTATTATCCATAAAACTGAATCAAAAGTACCAATCTTAGAGTGTTATTAGAGATATAAGCATGTAAATGTAAAAGAATAAGCTAAATGAATGGAAAGCGTTTTTTATTTCTTTTGTATTTTAGGGAAGGGTCTACCGGGTGTTTAGGGCCTCACTACTAGATCGGACTCATAGTAATCCTCCTCTGTACAGCCTCCCAAGAGCTGGGATTACAGGCGTGCACCACCATGCCCAGTCTCAATTACCATCTCAGCATGCCCCAGGCATGGGGCTGGCACAGCAGGCCTGGGGATTGAACCCCCAGCCCGTGTGCCTGCTTGCAAGGGCTTGAATCTGCTGAGCTATTTGGCTAGCCCAATGGAAAGCATTTAAAGACCTGGAAGAATGGGCAGATACAGATAAAACTTTGCTATTTGTTAGATAAAAATCTTGCAGAAATATTTGACTACAATATTAGGATATTTTTAAAGAAGCTGAGTTTAAGGGAGAAAATATGGATTTATTTTTTGCAACTGGATCAAAACTCTAACTGCTTATTGGAGAGTTCCTTATATTTAACTTCTATGTACGTGAAAAAATGAAATTTCTCTTTTTTTACTTTTTACAGTGAAAAATATTAAAAAGTTAAACTAAAATATTAAAAAGTTAAATAATTAAAAATATTAAAAAGTTAAAAGCAACAGAATTTCACTAAATGCAGTGATAGGAATTCGACAGGTAGTTGTTATACTGCATATTGTTGTCTTCAAATTAGTTGTTCAGATTACCAGATATAAGCCTATAAAATTGGTCAAAAATTATGAAAAATTAAAGTTTTAATTTTTTAATTAAAAAATAAGCATTAATTACTCCTATCAATAGACTCTCCGAAATCAGTGCAATAGAATTATCCAAGCTATCCTAGTATATATATTTTTTTCTTCCCTTCCTTCTTTCTTTCCTCTTTTCCCTCATCCCAGTTTTCCTTCCCTCGGAACAGTTTCTTTCCCTTTCACAGTACCTACTGTACCTTTCAGATTTCCCTAGTGCAACAAAATTGCTTATTAAAAACTGGGAGGAAGGCTATTCAGGACTATTGGAGATGGAGCTGGAACATTGTTCACATATAGAGACATCAGGTTTCTTGAAAACTAGGTCCTGATGGAAAAGGATCAGAGAACATCAGTGCGACATGGTACCCTGTGGCGAGGCAAGTTGTGTTTGCTAGTTGGCTTTTAACAAAGCTAGACTCCTTTAAAGAGATGAAGAGCCATAGGCCCTGTCTTTCTTGGTAGTTATGTGTTCAAGGGATGACTCCTAGTTCTTGAGAAAAAACATTTCTGGGTTGTAGGCGATTTACATTTCAGTAATGAGAGAAAGAATGTACAGTTGTAAGCTTTGTAAATTTTCTAAAATGCAAGATTCTTGGATTTGTGATCAAGAAGCCAAATTTCTAAGTGAGGGAGAAACTTAGAGCCACCCTAGTAGAAAGTCAACTACAGTTTTGAAAATTTGACTCTTCCCATTTAAATATGTTCTTCTCTCTGTGCCCTGGATCTCTCATATCAGCTTCCAGGAATCCCATCAATAAAATTGTCAACTTCAACACTGTTGTCTAGTCCTATGATAGACAAGGTTTTCAAAGCTACCTTTGCTGTCTCTTCATTCCACCCTTCCCCTCCATTTTTCCAAGATGACTGACAATACCCAGACAGTCATCATTTCTCCTGTGTCCTGCTGTACTTACTTTATGTTTAGTGACCTTATTGAGGTATGTTTCACATAGAATGAAATTGCTCATTCAAGGATAGAATTCAATGAGTAATTCTGCTGAGTCGCTCAACTGTCATCATGATTCAGTTAGGATCTTCTCATCCCTCTCAATGTCTCTTTTTAACATTCTCTCCACATCAGTTTGTTTCCTTTCCAATTAGTCTTTCTCATATTACTACAACATTTAATGTGAAGAGGAATTAAATAGAAGTAGGTTCATGTCTTATTAGAGACAGTCAGTGTGTTGATAGCATGATATTTGGAACAGTCCTTATAAAATATACAAAGTAGGGATAGTAATATCTTTCTCAAAATTATTGTGAATTTTAAATAACATACTATCTTAGTAGTTTTCACATAACTTATATTGAATTTGTGCTCCACTCAACAACTCACACTATTTCATGTGAATAGTTTTGAAGTAATTTCCTCCAGGAATATTCTTATATAAGAGATATTTTAATCTAAAAGCAGTTCTTCCTATGTAATTTTCCTGAAATTCATTTGTGTGATTCTTCATAATATTATTTATAATAAATTGTATATTTTAGACTACATTCATTGGAATCATTGAATTAAATTTATATTACATGCAGGTGCTATAATGGGCAATATTTTAAAAATACAGTTCTCACATAGTTAGAAAAACAGTGATTCTAGGATGTTCACTTGGCTGAAATAAATATTGGGACTGTTTTATATCAACATTATTTTCAACCATCTGCTAAGTACCATTTGAAACAGCAATTATCTAGCAATTAAGCCAGCATGTCAGAAAACTTAATTTCCAACTCAACTGATTTTCAGAGTTATATTAATGGTAATAGCTATGCAGCAAACTCATTTAATAAAAATGCTGTGAACATGAATCCGAACAATTCTAACTTGCTTTTCAAATCATACATAACTTTTGAAGTAGAAGTATCATGTTCAGAAAGGTATTTGAATATGAGAATTGAAATTTAATATCAAATTCTGTCTTTTTATAGTCTTTTAAAGCCTTAGGCATTTTACATTAAATGAAGATACCATTTATTTCCACAAATTTTCCTTCGGTAGTCATTTTTAGCTAAAATATGTGCTCCTAACAAAAAAAATTCTTCACTCTTGTTTTTAACCATTATTGAATTTGAAGATTGTCTGTTTGTTGAAGAAACTCAACACTTTCTCCTATGTGTCAAACAAGACTTATTTTTCTAGTTATATTAGAAAATAGCCCAGGCATGGAGTCAGATACACTTCAAGCAGAACTCCAGCTCTAGCACCTCCTACTGTGTAACCAGGGGCACCTTACTTAACTTATTTATGGTTCAGTTTCCCTGTATGTAAAGTGAGAAGATGAAGCTCCAGCATGTTTCAAGGACTGAAGTTAGTAAATGTTCTTAAATGTTAGTAAGTGTTTACTTTATAAACGCTAACTTGTATCCATTATAAACATTTTTTCATTGAAATCCAAAATTTAATAGTAGAATTATAAATTAGGGATACACCACTGATTCTTTGGTTTCTACTCTACTGTTTCAGATCAAATGCTAGCCTACTTTTCTGCTCCCAAAATAATATTAAGGTCATTCATCACTTTGACTTAGACCAACAGAGACTCCAAAAGATGCCACTGCTTAAAGGCAGCCACTCTCCATGAGCACTGGAAGACTTCACATTTTATTTTTCTCTTGACAACTTGTCAATACAAACACAAACAGTTTCCTCCAAAAATATCTCAGACCCCACATTTCATTTTGACTTCATGGCAAGAGGCTGTTGTGTAGAAAGTGACAAGGTTTCTTTCAACCTTTCTTTGAATGCACAATTTTTACTACCATGGTGCCAAATTTAAATGTCACAGTATGGAAAGAATGTGACACTCAGACATGTATTTTCATTATTTGATTCTACATAGGTCATGAATATATTAGCAAACATTTAATTTTTACAAGGCTCTTCTAGGTTAGCTAAAATAGACACAAATATGAATAAAAGCATGCTCAAAGGATTGCTAATGCCAGACATAAATGTACAAACACACACATAAACACACACATGCACACACACACACACATATGCACATGCATACACTCTTATTTGTGCATTAACACACAATAAAAAGTAAAAATTGTAAGTGGGAAAAGAATACTTGAAGGTTTAGAATAAACCTTTGTTTCATATAAAATAAAAAAGAATTATTCATAAAAATGGAAAAATTGATTTATTTCTCTCATTTCAGTAACATTATGATTAGATCATATGTTCTGTTTAAATTATATACCAACACTTAAACAGACAAGATGTGTCTTCATATGTGATATTATTCATGGAAATATCATTGTTTAGTGACTAACATTTCTGACTAAAATGACAAAAGTCTATGTGACTACATACTACTGAAGTGCAGGATGATTCTATCCAGTTCAACACCTACAATTCAATTACCACTATAATTAAACAGTTTTTTCTAAATCCAGATAATTTCTTTCAAGCATTTAACTTTCAAGTTAATGACAAAATGAATTAGGAATTAGAATAACCTGCAGGGTATTTGTTTGGAAGTGGACTGCATTGTTAATGCTATGCACCTGAAACGTGCTATCAAATTTTATGCATACCACATGTTAAATAGAAAAAGGGAATGATCTAATATATCTAACTAAAAATAAAAATAAAGAGGCAAATTCAAAGACAAGGTCTAAAATTATCCTTATAACATATTCTTAAAAATAAGAGATGATAAATAACTTTGACATCAACAGTTTGTCAGTTGGTCAAGTGATCAGATTCTACTCAATAACTATTTTGAGCTGTTTATTACAATACATTTGAATGGCCTTTGCAATATAAAAGCACATGAACATTTTTTCTCATTTGTGGATGTAGCAACTCTGAAGATACTACTTTTTTTGTTCCCATTTAGCAGAATTTTGTATTTCATAACATATATCCTTCCTAAGATCTTATATTATTTCTTCTGCTTTTTAAAATGTATTTGGTTGTTACAAGATCTCACTACACACCTTGGACTCATGATGATCCTCATGCTTTTAGCCTCCCCAGTTCTGGGATTACAGGCTTGTGCCACTATGCCCCAACACTGGCTGGCTCGGCCAGGCCTGAGGGCAGGGCTGGTGTGGCATGTGGTGCTGGGGATCAAACCATGGTCCCTGCACTTGCCTAAGCTTGCTTAAGCAGGCGCTTTAATCTGCTGAGCTATCTCGCGGCTCCCCTTATATTATTTCTTATCTATTCTACATAGGATATAAGATGGTTGTTGAGGAGTAAAGAGAATTTCACAATGAGTCTTAATAAATCAATAGCATTGCTCTTTTTGGTTTACAAACAATGGACATTTTTAGTATTCCTTTAGATATGGCAAGGATCTTGTAAAACAGTAGGTCAAAAATCCTGGGAAATTTAAGCAGCAATTGGAAAAGGGTAACATATCAGTAGAATCAGTTGTAAGACAGCATTTGATCAGAGTTTTGTTTCATCAAAGAAGAATGAATCACATTGATTGAAGAGGATCAGGAGAGACAGCTTGGATTCCAAAGATAATTAAAACAAATTAATGAATTGAACCAGATGGTTCAATAAAGGTGCATAGTGCACCTTTATGTGAGGTCTTGTATTTCCTTGGCCAGAAATTTTTCTACAGGGAGAAAAGATCACATTGAATGATTTTCAATATCAATAACAAATATTTTTGAAATCATGGGAAAAGATATGAATTTCTTATATAATGTCAATTCTAAGCAAAATCTCACTTGTGTGTTCCAATAAAAGGATTAAACACATGGGCTTAAAAATTTTAAAGTATAACTGTCAGTACATTGTATAGAATTACAATTGCCCAATCTGAAATCTTCATCCCTCTCTTTCTTGAGGCACCAGTAGCAGGTCTTGAAAGCTGGGACATTTTGAACAAGCAGCATGGTGACCTGTAGTGAAAGGAAGAAAGGAGATTAAATGATAAGCACAAAAACTACTGTAAGGAGAAATTCAAAACCAGAGTACCAAAATGACGTTACGTTTTGAAAGGATTAAGAGGCAACAATATAGGAGATATGACTAATGACAGAGGATTCCGAACTCTTCATTGCTGATGGGAAACTGTTCATCAGAGGTTTTACTCAAAAATTGCTGATCATAGGCATGGAATTGGTTGGGTAAGCCTAGCTTAAATATCTAAAATGATAGAGGACAGTGACACATGAGAGGAAAATGAGATGTGTAAAACATAACAATTTTTAGCAAGTGTTACACTGGGGGTGTTTTAAATCTGTAGCTTCTTGCTTAATTTCTCTTAACTCAGATACCAGGGTGATCTTCTCTAGATTAAAACATTTTTGTTCCCTTTAACTCAGTATTTCTCTTATGTAATTTTGGTGATAATATTGTAGTGCTAGAAAGACATCTTAAAGAGAAATGGAACTTAAGGATTAAACAACGAAGTTGAGAGAAAGGAGAAAAGATAGGAAAAAGGCAGGGGGTAAATATTTTGATTATTGTATTTACAATTGTGACTGTATAGTATTAACAGGACTTTGTGTGCTGAAAGTTACACAGATATCAGAGAAAAAGGAGGCATATACTCTACCTCACGTGCTCCCTTCAGCATCCTCGCATGAACATAAGAGACAAAAGTAGAGCTTCAAATCAAAATGTGCCTTCTCTTTTGGTGTTACAAGGAGAAATATGAAACTAAGAAGATGACAGAAAAACACCTAGGAATATATCTGGTTGGAATCTATGCATATGACTTAAATGACTTCTTAAAGCAAAAGGCCACAAAATTTGGTCATTCTAAAATATCCAAAGTACTTTTTTAATGTATTTGGTACAGGGTCTCACTACACAGCTCAAACTCCTAGTGATCCTCCTGCTTTAGCCTCCCCAGTGCTGGGATTACAGCCACGTACCACCATGCCTGGTCTGGGCCGTGGGCTCAGTGCTCCCAGGGGCAGCGCTGGCACAGCCTGTGGTGCTGGAGATGGAACCCTGGTCCCTGCACTTGCCTAAACAGGCGCTTAGTCTGCTTAGCTATCTTGCTGGCACCACAGTAATTAGTTCTAACCTTCACTAAATCAACCAATTCTTTTCCACTTATGAAACAAAGCTTATCCCCACAAGGTTTTTTGAAGGTCAGTTCTTACAAAGGCCTTCTGTTCCATACTTATATGTTGTTATTGTCATGACTTCAGTGTGTTCCCAGTGAAAAACATTACAGTACACGTTTTTGCAGTCTGGAATAGTTCACAAAATATAAGCTCTGTATAACCTCACAGAAAACCATAGAGGTAAGTATTATTATGAATATTTTTATGTAGATGAGGAAAGAATGAATTAACGTGCTTAATGACACAAGTAGCCAAAGATTCAGACTCTATGTTTGTAGCTCTCCAGGCGAGTTAATGAACCAGCATCAGAAGTCTGTCCCCAACAGCAAGGTTAGGCACACCCCTTCCTGCTGCTTTGTTTTCTGTTAACTTTATTTTTTGAAGTGGTAAAATATACGTATGAATAAATATACACTTATTTGCTGAAGTAATAACTATGTGACTTGAAAGAACTTACAAGAAAAGGTATCTGGTTACATATATATTAGATTGTTATTAGTTTTTGTACTATATAGGAGTTATATTGAAAGATTTATGCATCAAATGCATTGTATTAATACTTGTTTCTCTTTAACTCACATTATAATAAAACTGAGAATCTCAGATTATTTTGACTCTATTAACTATTGTTTTTGCCATAAAAGATCAATAAGTAAGTTCAAATGTAGCATCTTTGAAAATCCAGATTACACAATGCAGTGATACTCTGATAAAACAACCTAACTCTTAAGATAGACATAAGCACATGGGAATAAGTTAGTAAACGATAAATATAGCAGGAGTGCATTGATACAGTACCCAGTGTTCCTCCATACTTTCACAGGAAATGAAAACCAACCACTAGAAATATCATTCCTGTCCCATCAGCATAATTTTCACTGGGGTGAGTCCCTGTAAATGGAACACATCGATTCTGACAAAGGAAGCCCTGCAGATGAAGAGTGTGGCCTCACTGGTTGAGCACTTATTATTTGCAAATTTCTATAATAACACTTTGTATACTGGCTCCAAACCTGAGAGCTTAGGAATTAGTTTTTTTCACTATACAAAACAGAAAACTGAGGCACAAGGAAGGTTAATTATTTCAGCTCTCCTAGCAGCACAGCCCTACTAAGTGATGAGGCTGGGCTTTGAGTGCAGTTTGCGTGAGGTTGTCTATACCAGTATTTATGTTCACTACAGTCAACCACCATGGTCAACACAACGTAGACTTCAGATGTTCAACATAGTTTTTCCTATCACCTGAAAAACAATATTTTTATACCTCTTTCTTAGTGAGATAATTTTTCACTTAGTTTTGAACTTGTCAATGAGTTTTTCCATCTCTCTTCCTTCAGTGAACAACTTTTAGGTTATATATTATTTTTGCCTTCTGTTTTTATCTGTTATCCTTTGAGAGAGAATATCCTTCTTAGAAAGAACTTCATATAAACATCCAGACAAATCAATCAGTCTTTATATGTAAGTCATCATTTATGCATTACTACCATTTGGATTTCCTTATTTTTGCTTATTCCCTTTAAAAATGCTTACATTTGGATCTTTACAGGTGTAGTTACATAATTTACATGATTAAATAAATTCAAATAGAAACACAATTACCTTATCTTCTACATGCCTTGATCAGTACCCAGAGTTTACCCTTTCATGGACTGTTGTTTCATGGTTTATCCAAATGACTCATGACCAACCCAAGGTAGTAGTCATTTGCTTTTTCCCCCCTAGAAGCTCAGAAGAAGAAATTGGAGGCGAGTATAGAGCTGATTCAAGATGAATGTGTGTCAGAGAATGCAGATCACTCTACCGAGGAGCCTGCTGAAGGAGGGCAAGATGCGGATGGAGAAGAGATGACTGATGGGATAGAGGAGGACTTCGATGAAGATGGGGGTCATGAGCTGGTAGGAACTAAATATCTGGGGTCCAAAGTCCACTGGGGAACAACATTAGCATGTTAGCAACATATTCACTCCAAAAAAAAAAGAGATTACATCATTTGGGGCTTACTTTTCTGCTCTTATCCACATGTTTGAGGAAACACCAGTATAGTACTTTGCACATAATAAGTGCTCAATACTTTTTTGCTCACTTAAAATATGACAGTGCCAATGAATGACAAATAGAAATACTATACAGGAGATTACCTATACGTAAGGTCCTAAAGGAAATATTCTCTTTCTCACATGCTATATAGTAAAAAAGTATCTCACGTTTGTACAATTAGAATTGATCTCTATGTCTCTGGATAAAACATACTGGTGACAAAGGACTGTCTTCTGGAAGACACACAGCTATTCAATTAAGAGTCTTGCTCACTGGCAGTAAATATCTGTACTTCATGTGTGGGCAACATCTTTTCTGTAGCCTTCTAAACAATAACAGTCTGTGTGTAGCCTAACCATTAGGTTGTGGTGAGATTACTGTTTTAGTCCTATGTTGATTATCGTGACATAAAATTTAGCCAAGACCTGATTCTTTACATGTTTAATATTCCCAAAGTTCCCATAGTACTGCTTGTTACCAGACATGATTTCCTGAATAATCACACTAGGACTCAATAGATACATATGCTGATGAGGACATTTTTCACGTTTTATCAACCATGAAATTATGTGTACATTCTCAAAGGACTTGACTAATAGTAATAGTGCATTGGTGTGTGTGTGTGTGTGTGTGTGTGTGTGTGTGTGTGTGTGTGTGTATCTACATCTACTATGGACAGGTCATATTAAACTTGGATTATCCCAGGCAATATCAAAATCCAGATTGTTTTAATATCTACTGATACTTAAGTAATACTTTGTGGAGATTGTCATTATTTTTGGATGATAACAAATTTACTTATACTTTGAAAGGTAGTTTAATTTTGTAGAACTTAACATTCTACCTCTGTTCAACTTTCATGGCACCTTCACTTAAACTTCCAAATATGAGCATTCAGTATTTACCCCTATCTATACAAAATTCTTCTATATGAGGGATTTAAGTACTAGTTTTTAGAATTACAGTTAATTGATTTTAGGTATCTATTGAATGAAGGTTAACATTAAAAACAAACAATAAAACTTGAATTAAAATGCATCAGTTCATTCTAATCTGCATTCTGTTTTTTTGGGAGTTTTTGGCTTTTTTGTGGAACTGGGGATTGAACTCTGGCCCTTACGCTTGCCAGGCAAGCACTTGTTCTACTGAGCTATCTCCCCAGCCCCTGCATTCTGTTTTGAACAACGTTGTGAATGGCTTTGTTTTGCTGTTTCTAATGGTCACCACTCTGTTCTTATTTTAATTTACTTCTCAGCACAGTTTTGTATAACTAGCCACTTCTTTCTGATAGATTCTCCTGACTTTCCAGTTGATCATCCTCCATTTCTGATGCTAGATATGTTCCTTCCATACTCAAACTTTAAATATTGGAGTATCTCAGGGCTGTGTCATAATCTACATTTTCTTTCTATACAGTTTCTCAAGATGACTTCATTGTATACTCAAGATTTAAATACTATCTATAAGTCAAAATTCTGTTTCCTAATCTAGTCCTGAAACTCAGGAACCAAATACTCAGCTACCTGTCACTGCATATATCTCCAAAAACCAAGTGAAACTTCACATGTCTGGAAATATTCTTAGTTTTTTTCCCAGCCATCTTATTCTTTCCCAGTCTTCCTCATTGTGTTGAATAGAACCAGCATGTACATAGTAATTAAACATGGGAGACTAAGCTTATTTTAACTTTTGTTTTATCTCAGTTATTCTTTTCTTATTGCTGGGCAAATACCTAACACTCAAAATGAAGGAAGGAAAAGTTTATTTAGCTCACAGTTACTGGAGGTTTCATAATCCCAGCAGAACTCAGACCCGTAATCCCAGCCTTGGATCATGAATTAATCACTACCTGTAGAATTGCACCTCAAAGACTGCAATGAGGCTTTAGGGGGACAAATACATACAAACCATAGCAGCTTCGTGTTAATTCTAACTTCAAATCATAGCCCAAAGCCAGGAACAACCCCATTGCAAAGCCATAGCTTAAGATACCCCCCTTTTTTTCTTTAGACTCTAGTTTTCTTGCTTCAGCTTTTGCTTCAAGAAATCCAATCTATACAGAAGAATTAAAATCTTTATACACATTGCTATTTGTTTATCAATAAAATTAGGGGAAAAACAAAAAATAAATACATAAAATAATAAATAAAAATAAAAATTAAATTTCCAGCAAAAAAAATCTTCATAAAGTATATACCAGACAATGAATGACATTCCCTAGCTTAAAACTCTACAGTGTTTTTTCATGTCACTTAGAATCAAAATTTCCTAGCGTATGAATATAAATTGTAATGTGTGGTAAAGGATGCTGAGAGACTTTAGTAAAGAGAAAAAAGTTCTAGTACTAAAGGGAAAGGAAATATAAACAGGGTGGCACAGACTTGCCTTAGCTCTGAAAAGACTTTCACTGTAACTCTTTCAGGTTTGAGAATCTAGTGGCAGATGTTTGAGAAAGGTAAAGACTGGAGCAGGTTGTGAAAACCTCTGGAGAGTTAGAAGTGATGGGCAGAATCACAAATTTGTAGAGAATGGAGGGGATTTGAAAACACAAATATGGAAAACACAGAAATTACTAAGTATACATATTGACAGTGTATGTAGTCAGTGGATATTAAAGTTCAATAATTAATAACAATATTTTATAAATTAATCTGTCAGGGTTACCTGAGTAAAAGTTCAAGTTTAATATTTGTTGTTTTGCATTCTCACAGTTTATGATTCGATATGCTAAGGAGAGTCTAGAAATTTTCATTTTTAAGTTCCCAAATCGTACTGATGCTGCTAGTCTGGTGACCACTCTTTGAGAACTCCAGTTAACAAGTTATCTGCCTCGCTGTGGGATTTTTCCCCATTGGATTTTTATCATCCTTGACAGAATCATCGAGAAAACAAATGCTATCAGAGCTGGCTTCTTGTCAGTTTACTGCAAAAGGCACAATAAAAAGGAAAATAAAAATATTCATGAGTGGTAGGTCATTGGATGACTCCCTGTTCAGGTAGCTACTATTGTCTACCTTAATAGGGAATGGAAGGGCCGAGGAGGGAGTTGAGGAGAAAGTATCGGCCAACAAAAGAATAATTCCATATGCAATTAGGGGCCAGAGAAAGAAGAACTAAGAAAATAAGAGAAAACCAAGAGTTTTACCTGGACACTGAGCTGTTTCAGAGGCATGACAGATACAGGTGAGGGCATGCTCTATGAGAAGTGGTGATGAAGGTGGAATCAGAGCAAAAGTTGGAGTGGATAAATGGCTCAAGCAATACAAAGGTGAGATGCAATATCATTTACCTAGGTGGGCAGAAATCGTCCCTCATATGGAAAGAGAAGTGAAAGAGGAAGACAGTTAGCAAGTTGTCATTCGAGAATTAGCATGTTTAGTCACATATCTGTGGATACCCAATCTAATTTAATCACTTTAAGCAGCAGACACCTTCTTTGAGTATCAGCTTTCTTACCTGCTGATTATAAACATTAGATTTAAAACTCTAAAATCAATTCTGTTTTATTTTCCTCTGGTTGATCCAACCAGGTGCAACATGTTTAAAGGAGTAAAACTTGACTATGAAGCTATGAGAATAAAACCAAACCCTAGTGTTGGAATTATGAGCAAAAGCACAGAAAGTAACTAAATAGAGCTACTTGTGCTTAAGGAAGCTCAGGTTTTCTCTCTTTACCCTTGCATTATCATCAGTTGCTTAGGAAGCTAAAGAATTAAATCCTAAGTATACCATTTAGTTCCACAACTTGGAAAATTAATGTAGATGAGCTTAATACTTCATCCTTGAAATATAAATGGATGCTAATATGTCTCTCCTAGTGATTAAGGATAATCTCCTCATTCCTAGTTTCCACTCTTCATTCCTATCTAAACTGCATGAAGGAAATCCTCTTGAATTTCCACAAGTTGGAAATAGAAATACAGATCTCTTTTTGTCATAACAGAAAGCATTATAGATTTGAACAACAGAGACACAGCAATATTGCATAGCACACAGTAGAAGCCAAAAAGCAGACCTGGTACCCACAAGCCTAGGTGCTTCTTAAGGCAAAGGAGAACATAATTATAAGAAAATGAACAGAAAAATAGGAATTGTGTCTGAAGTAAAGGATTTCTAGAAAAAAATGCACTGGTGGGACAGCTGGTGGAGGTGATGCTCTGTGCTGCCCTGTTCAGCAAGAAACCAAACACAAGAGCATAGACTATCCATACAACTTCTGGTTCTCAAAACCCAGTGAACGACATTGGTTTCCATGAAGCAATCTATGCAGTTAACATTTGGGACTCTATTATGTGTGAACAAGGTGGTGTAAAGCCATGCAAAAATAAAACAAATAATTGCTCTATGTGTGGGATGAAATGTTTCAGAAAATGACTTATTTCATGTAGCTTAGCATCTTATAGAAAGCTGACTGATTGTTCACATTTTAAAAATATAATATTGGACTTGATAATCAAGTTAAATCATAATCAGGTTAAAATTTACAATTTCACAATAATCTAAATGTGTACATTTAATCAGTGCATTAAATTAGTGCATTGATATTTTTTTTTTATTGGTAGAACTGGGGATTGAACTCAGGCCCTTGCACTTGTCAGGGAAGTACTTATTCTACTGAGCCATCTCCCTGGCCCCCATTGATTTGGTTTTATTTAAAAATGAATTCTCAAGCCAAGAATAGTGGTGCATGCCTATAATCATAGCACACAGGAGTCTGAGGCAGGAGGATTGCTGAAAGTTTGAGGCCAGCCTGGCCTACATGGTGAGTTTAAGGCCAACCTGGAATACACAGTGAGACCTTGTATCAAAAATTAAATAAGCCAGGCCTGCTGTGCCTGCCCTTCCCTGGGGCACACGGAGAGGTGGTTGAGACTGGGCTTACTGGCGCTGTCCTGTAATCCCCGAACTTGGGAGGCTGTAAACAGGAGGATTGCTACGAGTCCAATCTAGTAGTGAGACCCTGAACACCCTTTAGACCCTTCCCTAAAAAAACAGAAAAAAATTAAATAAATCTATATTTAATTCTCCATAATGATGTGCTCTTCATTTACTATGAAACTGTATTCCTATTTCTGAATAAATCTACTAACAAATAGTTATTAATGGATTAGTAGATGAATGGTACTGAGACTTGTGCTGTGGGACTATAGAGAATCATATTTCTTCTCTTGAGAAGGCTGTGAACTCACTAAGACCACAACTACAAAGATGAAGAAGGACACCTGTAGGGTAACAACAATAGGAGAAATAGTTCATAAGTCAGCGATTGCAGAGACTAGTGTGCTCAGCTAATACTTGCAGGTGGCAGGATACTAGAACTGTAACTCAAAGGATGCGAAATTTCAAAAATAGCAATTCAAATTATCCTTCACTGTCCTCAGATCATTTTATAGAAACCTAAAATGCATTAGCTATATTTTATGATAGGTATTATATGACAGGCACATAAGTATGTTAATATAACTGTTTTCTAAATAGATCTACTAGTAACTTCACAAATATAGTATTTACTTTTTCAATGTTTTTAATCCTCTTTATTCATATGAGTAAAATTTGTGTCCCCCTTTATATAAAAAAGCATAATACTAAGGGAAAGTGCCATAGTGGAAAACACTATAGAGAAGCAAGAACTTAGAGCCTTTCTTTGAAAAAGCAAATGAACTCTCTCCAGATTTGGGGAAGGCTTCCTGCATGTACTGGAGGGCTTTACAGAGTTTCCAGGTGTCCTGGGACTGTGAAGAAGGCGAGTATTTTTGAAGAAGCTTTATCAACGTGCATCCAATTCCTAGCATTCTTGCACACTAGGCTAAGGCTTGAAACTAAAAAGCTAAATCATCAATTCCCAAAGGAAGCTATCAAGCAGCACTACATTTAAATGGATTAAGGAGAATTTGAGTTCTTTTGAATATACTTGTAATGACTTTTGCCTTCGATGACTGTACTCACTCAAGTCAGGCAAAGCTAGTAAGAACCTAGAGTAGAACTGTCCACGTGGACTGTTTAATATTTAAGGCATGCAAGTGGAGTACGATGTGGCAATACCTCTTTTAGGATTTTGAAAGGCATTCTTCTAAGCAGTAAGTCACCTGAGTTTACCAGGTATTGAATTTCTGTGCACACTGGGGAAGGTCTAGACTACAAATCTAATCTCGCAATTGAAAAGAACTCAAAGTAAGCATTCTGGTGAGCCACAGAAAAATGAATAAAGCATTCTGATCAATATTCTCAGTCTTTCTCTATGGGTAAGAGAGAAAATATCTCCTTTTTAAAACTCTTTGTTCCTTTGCTAATGAAATCCTTCATCTGGATGCTCCCTCTTATCAGTTGTGCTTCCATTTCTTTTTTGTTATCATTGCTACAGAATGCTAGTGAGAGGACAAATAGAGGCTCTGGGACATGTTCCACTAATTCAGGTGGCTTCGGTTGAGTTTGATAAACCACAAAGAACAAAAAAAAGAAAAGGCTCCTTAATTTATTTGGTTTGGGACATACATTTCAGCACAATATCCACAGAGCTTTGATTTGAACATTGTTGATTTCTCATGGCTACATTCTGTCCATCTCACAACAAATACTGATGATATAAAGACTGCAAGTTTATAATTTGTGTGGTATCAGCCATAGGAGAAAACCCATAACCCAAGTGTCCTACAAGTAACCTGGCCTGCGTAGTTCGCTGTTGGGATCTGATTGACAGTGACAGTGAGCAGGCCAGGTCTTCTCAACAGAAATGTAACATATTAAGCCTTGACATATGACATACATGGTGATAGGCAGACACTTCTTCAGTCCTTCTACTCTGGAATCTACCTATTTTGAAGCTCTGGTCCCTCTGTATGAAGGATTCTTCATAGTGAAGTTTCAGATGTTCTATTTGGCATTTCAGTTTATTTCAATCATTTGAGTTTTTACTAACGAGCTCTGCCTAACTCACTAGGACAATTCCCTTTTCCTGGATGTTAGGTGACCTCAGTTATAAGCAACTACTCTATCTGCAGTCTGAAAGAAGCAAATTCAAATCCCCATGTCCTTGTGCAAGCTGCTTACCTGTATGCTCTCTTACCTCAATGTTTTCATCCATCAGAGAAAATTAAGAGTATGTGTCTGACCAAAACTTTTTGTAAGAATTAAATAGTGTCTAAAGCACCCATCATAGAATAGATACTCAGTTATAAATTAGCTTAGTTTTTGTGTTCTGCTTTTTTGTATTTCTATGTTTTTACATATTTCATTGTATTGTCCTTATTCATTTAATTTAATTCTGGTAACCCTAATGTTACCATACCACTCCAGACATAGTGTATATAACTTAGGCTGTTTTATATTAATTATAAAATTAGCTTTCTATTAGCTGTGCATGGTTTTGTGTCTTATTGTACTTATATACTTGCTACACAGTGTACTTGTTATAGTATCTTCCTATTGCCTTCAGACTGGTTATTTCTAAATATTCTAGGAGATGTTTCAGTTATGTTTAGAAACATATGGGATTAAATGTTTCTTCTACCTGCCTGCCATCTGCTTTTCTCTTGAAGCTGCAGATTTTTTGGAATTTTTGCTGGTGCTTTTTATGAGAAAACATTACTCTTTGCAAATAGGGTTGCCTCTGTCATACCCAAAGATGCAGCACTTCCAAAATGCACCTAGTGAAGAGACCCTTCTGGGCTTATTGCACCAGAGAATCTGTACAAATTCCCATATTAAAGTTGGGAGGAGGATGATCCTCACCCCATGATGGAAGTTTTTACCCAAAAAATGCAACTTAAAATCTGAATCATGAAACCTGCCATTAGGAAAAGAAGCCTAAATATTTTACAGTGACTATTCACCTGTTAGTCCTCCAGAAATTCTCCAAAGAGCTGCCAATTCAGTGTTGGAAAGCTCAAGTCAGGCCATGACATTCTGCAATACTGCTGTAGTAGCAGTACAGCACGTTCAGAATAGAAATAAACCCCGCAGTGATCTCCAAAGCCCTGAATGATTTACACTCCATTTCCTCTCTTGTTTGACTGCTCGTTCTCTCCTTTATACCATATCAACTATGTGGTCTCTAGGAACACACCATTCAGCTCCTGCCTCTGGGCTTTGGCATGTGCTGTACCCTTGAAAGTGGAAAGCAGAAAAGTAGATGTCAGATCATAAAAGGCCTTGATGTTGTGCACAGTTTTCAAATTTATTCCACAAGTTTCAAATAAGTTGGGTAATGCGTGAACACAGGACAAAATTGGAATGCAACATAACCTAGTGGTCTGACTGAACTTTTTGAGATACAATTGAGGTTTCTAGATATAATACAAAATGCAGAACACTTATTTAAATTTGCACTTTAGTAAACATTAAATAATTTTCTAGTATAATTGTGTTTCTTATATTGCATGGGTCATAGTTATACCAATTATTTTTCTGAAATTCAAATTTGACTAACTTCCTATATTACTGGCCTTGAATATATCATTCAACTTCTTTTAGCCCTGGTTCTACCAGCTATGAAATTGAATATAATAGCTACTTCATAGTTTTTTTCCTTCAGTGAGAGGGATGAGTCTAAGATCTCCCACAGTGTTCTACTACTAAATTTCATATCAAACAGTTTCTGGCTTCACAGAAACTCAGACCCCTTCATAGGATCCGTGTTACAAATTAAATGATATAATACATGGTCTACACTTAATGAAACTAGGTGCACAAAGAAAGTAAAAAAGAAAAGAAAAGAAAAATATCAACCTCTGTATAAAGTACCTTGCTATATCCTCAGACACTCCTGGTTATTTCTGAGGGTTCCAAGAAGTGTCTCAGCTATACTTAGGAACATATAAGAGTAAGTGCTTCTCCTATCTGCCTACCTGCTTCTTTCTTGAAGATGCATCCTTGTTGCAGTCTTTGCTGATGGCTTTTGTGAGAGGACATTGCTTTCTGAGAACAGGGTTGCCCTTATCATGGCACAAAAGATGCATTGCCCCAGAGAACGCACACCAGATGGACTGTGACTATTATTGTCTTCATCTGGTTTCTGTGGCTATAACAAAATTCCAGGCTGGGAAATTTACAAATGGAAAAGGTTTGTTTGGCATGCAGTTCTAGAGACTGGGAGGTCCAAGAGCATGAAGCCAGCATCTGTTCATCAGCCGGTGAGGCCTTCTTCCTACATTGTAGCATGGTGGAGGGCATCTTATGGTAAGACCGCAAGCTTACTGGCTTCACAGAAACTCAGGATGCCATCATGGGTCCCATTCTCAGGTTCTTGTCTCATCACCTCCCAAGCTGATTCCCACTTCCAGATTCCATTGTCATATGTATCTAGGTATTAAGCTACCAACACATAAAATTCATTCAGGGACCACATTTAAGCCATAGCAGTCATAATCATCCCATTATGTGAATGAAATTTTTTTTCATTAAAATATTACATTTCTGGCAATGCAATCTTTGTATGGAACTTTGTGGCTTTAAAGACACTGGAATATTTATTTATCTTTTATTCATTTTAATGAGAAAAATATTAAAATAGCAATGAAACAGCTTCAAAATAGGTTAATATGACAGTTATAATAATTAATACAATGCATATTGCTGTCTTCATAGTTGTTATTCTGAGGACAAGATGTAAACATGATATCTTCTCTAAACAATATTAGTATAAATCATTCTTCTCATTGAACTAAGAAAAAGTAGCTATATATCTATCCTATATGTATATACATATATTTTTTTCACTACAAATGGTCCTTTATTTATTTCCCTCTTCTTGTTTTGTTTTGTCAGAGATGGGTGTTCTACTGCAGGTAGATAAACTGTATTTGGAGAAGTCTTTAAAGGACTTTTATATACTTGAAGCCAGTCTAAAGATTGTGGATACTTTAATTCAGCAAAATAACCCAATATAATCTAATAGTCCATAATAGTAGTGGGTTATCAGCAGAACTGGCAAATGTTAGAAGTTGTTGACTTGAGTCTTTTACAACTCAGCATATTAATATGGCTTTACTTTTACATCTTGTGGTTATACTTTTCTACTGGATGGTTAAGACCAAGTTAAAGCAAGACCTATATAACTAAAAATGTAACTTTTGTATCTGACAAAGTCAGTCAAATCCCCTCAGGATTTACCCTGAAACCTTGTGCAGCAGTTTGTAGATATTTTGTCAGTATCAGCCATCTGGATGAATCATGACCATTGCTTGACCAATTTGCTTTATGTGAAAGCCTGAGAGGATTTTTTTCTCTCTAGGTGACTCTCCTTAGGCACATGCTACATCATCAATCCCTTTCTTCTGTGGCCCCATAATCTCCTTGATCAGAAAATTTGGAGCATCACTGAATTACAGGATGTCACAGCACAGGTTCTCTTATGTCCTGAGTCCTCCCTGAAGGACTTGAAGGGCTAGGGCCAAAATATTGGCTATCCCTGTAGCCCCTCTATTTCTCTAATTTTTAGTTTTTAAACATCCAACACTGAAGCATTTAAATTTGTTTAAAAAGCACTATTTGATAAAAAAGACTTCAAGAAATAAGTGTAATATTCTGAAAGAATCACCCTTTGATTTCATCTCATTATTTTATTTCATTTTATAATTTCTGGTTCATTTAATGAAAAGACTATATATGTAAGTCCCTTTTTTGTAGATTTTTTCAGGTAACACTAATCAGAACTAATAATGATATATGGCTTTTATTTTCATTTTGTGCTGTAGATTTGTTCTCTGGTTCAGGAGATCTGTTCAAAAAATTGTTATAACAGTAAATTGTGTTTGTAAATAACCTGAGAAGCCTAATATGTCACATTTTTCTTAAGCCATCCATTCACTTATTAATTAAAACAATAACAAAAAACCTACCTTCATGAAATAATGCCAACACATTAATATGAAAAGTAAGATAGCTGCTAAGGTTTCAAAGAATAAGGAAGATACAGTGGTTTCCAGTTTTCTGGACTTATTACTACATAGAAAATGGGAGAATCTGTGAATCTCCTCTTTGAATCTGTCCTACATAAGGACCTGTTCATTTGCATTTGCTGCAACCCTAACTAAGAAGCAATTAACACATAGATCATGCAATAAGGTGTAGGAATGACACAGCAAATGTGTCTGAACACAATGATCATGACATTTGGGGTTTTTGAGGAATAAAAAAGCTATGCAAGAACAAAAGTGTTAGATGGCATTTCATACAGAAATAATAGAGTATATGTAAAAGAAAGGCTGAAAAGAATATAAGAAGTGTATTTAGAAGCAGTTCATTTAGTCTGGCAAAAACAATGGGATTCAGAGGATGGCCCCAGACCAGCAAGCTTCCTCTTACATAAACCTTCTTTGAAAAGCACATTCTCAAGCTCTAGAGGAGCCTCATTGCTTTAGTAATTCTGAGTAAACTGTAGCAATCTGTCTCAGCACACATTCCAGATGATTTTCAAGCCTAAACTTGGGTGTACCTAGGTGCTTTTCTCAATACAAACATCAGTGAGAGGGTCCACAAGCAATAATGGTTAAATCATAGTTTGGGGGATGAAGCCTGAAGATGTTTCAATATGTATCCAGGGTGGAGAAGCAGAGGGTTAGAGTGTTGTTCATGAAGAAGGGAGCACAAACAGACCCTTCACCAGAGAAGAAGACCTCAAGAAAACACCAATTAAAACCACATCTAGGCTTACTTACTACATCCCTTCCTTTCCAGAATAGTCAAATTGACTGAAATCAGATGTATTCAAGGACTTTTAGAACTAAAGCTATATCATTGCATTTACAGAAACAGAAGTTGCCTAAAGGTAAGGGCAAAGGGCAGAGAATGACTTTCCTAGAATGTCATCCAGTTCTTACTGCACATATACTTTTATTTCACTACTCCAGACTTGTAGCACACCTTCTGAAAATCTGCCCTCTGATCTCATTGGAGTCAAGAGCTTCCTCTCCAATGCCTATCATCCACCATTAGGATACCTGCCACAATGCTACCACCTTTTCAGCTAAACTAAAAACCTTTTGATGGTCAGGTGTTCTTTCTTCACTTTGGAATCATCAGACCTGGTACAATACCCAGCATCTGTATGAGGATGGCTGACGAGTAGATGGAAATGGGTGCTGTATTGCTAAATGTTCCTTGATGCTACCTTACACCTCCTTGTATTGGCATATGTTGTTCCTTTCACCTTGAAGAACCTGACCCCTCTTTATTGATCCTGTCTAGTGAACACCTTTTCACACGTTGACATTTATGTGTCCTTTGAATCTGTCCCTACATAAGGACATGTTTGTTTGTGTTTGCTTCTTCAGGCCCATCTCTGCACAGACCTTATTATACTTAACTTGCTATATTATAATTAAAGAAATCTCTCCTTTCTGGCTCACTGATTTGTAAATTTCTCAGGGCTTATTCTATTTGTACTTTTCCTTAGTGTAGTGCTTACCATATGTTAATGTTAATAAATATTTGCTAAAGAAAGAGAAAGGGAAAATGTCCTCAGATTACCTCAAACACATTAGGAGCAATTTAAAGCATATTGTATTGTCTATTGTGATAAGAGTTGGCATATCTTCGCTCTGTGCTTTGGAGGATTATCATATAAAGCATAGAAGCAAATAGTTTTCATTATAAGTTATTCACGAGGTCATTCAGACAAGAGACTTCATCTTAACAGCACTGAGGAGGAACAGAAGGGGGCTTAACACCAACTCATCTGGGCTCTGTTTTGTGGGTTTCCAGTGCTGCTGTATTATTACTTCCCATGAGTGATCAAAATGCAAATGAGAAGCAACCTGAATTTAGTTAGAAAAGCTAGGATGCTCAGTTATAAAGCAAACTGGGACATAAATTTCTGTCTTCTATTTTAAAAGCCAGAAAGTATGTGGAACACAGAAGTCAAAAGCTTATAAATATAAATTTTCAGAATAGTCAAGACTAGACTTAGGTATATGATTTGGTATTAGCTGCAGCTAGAAGAACAATGTGGTCATTAGAAGAGAGACTTTGTAGCTAAGGATTACTGAGACAAAGAGAACATTGTGGCAATATTGGAAATTTTAGACTGGCTTAAGTGATAGTAAAAAGCAGGGCAATTTTTTAAAGGTAGTCAAGTGGATTAATCCAAATAAAATAAAATAATTTTCTCCACACCTGAGTTTCTGTACAGTGGGAAACAAGAGATGAATAGCGTTAAAAAGGTTCTGAAATTTCTGAGGATAAGAAGTCGGAAATAAGGCTTACTTATAAAAAGCAGGTGGGGTGGGGACATTGATTTTTCAGAAATTCTGTAATGTAATAGAAACAAATAGAGCAATCCCCTCCTAAGATGTCTCTTTACCAACATGGGAAAATGACCACATTTTTTTAATTGAGTGAACATCAACAACTTAAGAGGTTGAACAAGATACTCGTGTCAAAGGATATTTGTATCGGATGAAAGTAAACAGTAAGAAAGACTTTTTCAACAGAAGTCAAGGCTCTTGTAATAGGAAAGTGAACTCACCCTCTGATTCAAAAAGCAGGAAAGTTTTCATAGGATGGGGTGAGCCAGTGGAAGAGTGTGGCAAGGTAGCTTTTAGAGTGGAGTCAGCCAATGTAATTAGGTCATCTGTCTTTACTGTTCTATGTTTATAAAAATTAGGCTTCCAACTCTCCCACGGAGACTGGGAGATTAGGCCACTTTCCCTCCTGATGACTACAGTTCAAAATAATGTCTCCAAGGTCCTTTGAAAAGACAGAATTGAGTTTACAAAGCTGAAAAGATGCTGGAAGGTTTGTATCTCAAGGGGACAGAGAATTAATATACAAATAAAAGTTCTCTGGAGTAAATGATCTTTGAAAAGGAAAATCAGAAGCCAGAAAACTATTCAAAGTGAATGGTCATTAAGACAAAAATCAAACATTTTACACAGCAAGACAGAAGAAAGGACAATTGTCTTTCCCCAAGAGGCAAAATGTGTACTTCCTGACATTTTCCTGTGCAGCTCTTGAGAGACCTCAGGCCTAATTCTAGAGCCTTGCTTTTACATTTGTCAAATTAAAAACAAATCTGGACTTAATAAGGAGAGGCTTCTTTGAAATGACTATTGCAAAGAAGAGACTGTTGCAATAGTCAGAACATTTTAACAATAAGATCTGAAAGCAGCTCAAGAGATAGGTAAAAGTTTTATGCAGTCTACAAATAGAAACCTGGTTTGTGTGCATACTGAATAGAGAATGTTCTCCCTTAAGATGGTCTTGTATTTCAGGAGAGCTTCAAGGAGAAAGTTGATGCTGACATAGGCAGACCATGAACTAAAATTTAAGATCTTGAGGAGAGAGCCTGTAGCCAAGGTTTGATTTATAAGCATTTCAATCTCATTGACCAATAGGTACAACACTGTTCAGTTAGCCATTTATGAAAGCAGGAATAGGAACTCAGAGTCTGGGTCTGCCCTTGTCACAGGTAGCGAGCAGTCTGATTCTCAACCAGTCATGAGAAGGCCATGCTTTGCAGTAGCCATGTCCCAGAACTGGTTTCTTCACTGTTTTTCAAGATCACAGCTCATTATTATTCATAGCTAGAGGTTTTGTTTTGCTTATAATCTTGGAGCTATATCTACATGGAAAGCACAGGACGATGAGCTTTTTTCCAGTATGATTATCTCTGCAGAGTAGTAGGAAGGGCACTGATCCATAGGCTCCAAATATACACTCTGGGAAAAGGTGCAGGGAAATGCCTTATTTCAAATGGAGAAAACATTTCCATCTTTACAAACTATGGGGAAAGTATATCAATTCTGTTCAAAGAAGAGATTTTGAGTTTTAGGTTAACAGGGAGAAGCCTTTAACCAGCCATTAGACCTTAAGCAAATCACTGACTCATTGAGCTCATTTCACTTGTATTAAAAGTCATTCTTGTGGGTTTTTGAGAGAATTAAGTAAAATCATGTCTATGACTAGCTCTGCTGTGGAGTTTTATATGACAAAGTTAACTCTATCACCTAAAATAACAATGTATTAGAAACATCAGAGGAAATTTTAGTAACTTTGAAAGAAATTTAAATGGCTGGGTACAGTGTTGCTAGATGTCTTGCAATTTTCGTTGTCTTACATTCCCAGCTGATTTTATTAGAAGCACTGCTTCTCACATCAAAATGCTCTTTGGATGTTCACCTCTGCACAGCTCCTGTGTACAGCCCAAGACAGCCATGTGTAATCTCAGGGGAAAATTACACTGATTTCAAGTTCTCAGAAAGTTGTTTTCATCTCTATGAGTAAACTAAGAAAACAGATGAAGTAGCAAAGGAATAGAAGAGGACCCATGATTATCTTACTAGGTGTGTCTATATTTACTTAGTCAAACATGACCAGATAACAGAGTACAGAGTTTTGTATTCTGGCCTTTTGAGTTCGGCTGCCCCTCTGCCTCAGCTCTCACCTTAGCCTCTTCACACTGACCTTTAGAGAGACATGTTGCATCACTTCAGGGGAGACTTCTGTCCAAGCCATCACTCACATAGACACATGTAAGAGGCAGTTCTGTGGAATGCAAGAGTCAACTTCTAAAGTCTAGGAGCTAATTGCAGTTGTTCAATTAGGTAAACAAGATGCTAAGTATCCCTCGCACAAATATGGGTTTCTTAGATATCCTATGCACAATGGTTTGCTTTGTATTTAGGACAGGGTCTACAGGGTCTCACTACATTGATCAGACTTGTAGTGATTGTCCTCTTTTTAGACCCCTAAGTGTTGGGATTACAGGCACTCGCCACCATGCCCAGTCTCAAGCGCTGTCTCAGTGCGCCCCATAGGCAGGGCCGGCATGGCACGGCATGCCAGGGATTGAACCCCAGCCAGCCACTGTGCTCTGCCTAAGCAGGTGCTTTAGTCTACTGAGCTACAATGGTTTACTTTGAATCCCTGTCTTTTTGTCACAAAACCTGCATCATAGTTCTATACTGTATTCTGTTATCTGGCCAAGCAACATTAAATCAATAAACTCTTTTAAGAGTAGGAGAAGCATAGAAGTGCTTCTCCTTGTAAATTCTTCCCATCTCAAAAGCCAAAAGCTATTGGGAAGAAGTTCTTAGTGACATTAAGAGTTTAATGCAACAACAATCATTTACCAAGATATTCTTTAATGTCATTTATTCCACCAGCCAGCAGATAGTTATTAAATGATTCTTATGCTTCGAGACCATGCTAAGTGCTAAATAAAAGGTAGTGACTAAAAAAATAAGAATTGTTTTGTTTTTCATGAGGAAAGGCAGTCAGGTAGGTAGCTGTGTCTCAAATGGGAACTTATACTCTAAAATATCAGAGATTTGCCTTCTAAAATGTTTTTTCAAGCTAAATATAGTCTATAAAACAAACACAATGATTAAAGCATCAAATTCATTTTAATTAATGGTTCATTGTTTAGCCTTATTGACATTTGAATTCATACTTAACAGATCTATTTAGAATTCACTTCAGAAAATGGATGACATGATAGCTATTTTAAAGAAAAAGTCCATTTAGATCAAATAGAAATACGATCACAAGGTAAATTTTTAACCTCTACTAATTGACCAATGCTTTTTAAGTTTCTATCTTTAAGAAACCTGTATTACAATATGTGATTTTTAAATGCTAGTATTCATATAATGTACATAAATAAAATGTAGTTTGAGCAAGTACTGTAAATAAGAGAAACAAAGGAAATAATTTTACTTCTACAAGAAAATAGTTCCAAAATATATAAACTCATGCTTATGAGTATGCTTAGTGAAATTTATTACGTGTTTTGAAAATGATTCCATCTTACCGTTACTCATGAGAAAGAAGTAATTCATGGATGCATACTAATTATAGATTTGCTTCATTTGACTTTTAAAGGGTGATTTTAAGTAGAATGATATAGGAAAAACATAGAGACACCACAAATTGCATTTGCTAAAGACATTTTAAATGGCAGAATTGTCATGAAAATATCATTTAGAGTCATAAAATTTTAGCCATCCCTTTTTTCCTATACTGTTTAAAGTTCTAATGTTGCCTTTGTTCTATGTGGCATGTTATATGCATATACCACCCAATTTTTTGTGAGTTTTTAATTGTTTATATTTTTAAATTTAGAATTATATCAGTGAGGATGGCAGATACTGAAAAGAAGAACATATAGCAGGCAAACTTGCCATTTAAAAAATATCTTAAATATGCCATATGTTACTATTTTCAATTAGCAATAATCATACCTCGGATAAACCTCATTGGCTATGATAATACCACTGCGCAAAGCTCATGCGTTACTGTTAACTGTACAGTGTTGTGCAGCAGATCTCGAGAACTGAAATTGTGTAACTGGAACTTTATGCTAATTGGTTAACACCTTACGGATTGCCCTCCTTCCTCTCCTCTGAGAACCACCTTCATTCTTGATTCTGTCAATGAGACTATTTTAAATACCTCATCTACATGGGAACATGCAGTACATATTTGACTTTCTGTGGCTGGCTTACTTCTCTTAACGTGATGCCCTCAAGGTTCATCTCTTTTGTCTCATATGACAGAGTTCCCTTCTCTTAAAAGCTAGATGGAATTCATATAATACTTTTGTAAAGATTCATTTGTCAGTGAGCATTTTGTACCCACACCTTAACCATTGTGAATTATGTTGCAGTTATGGAAATTGGATATATCTTTGAGACATTAATTTCATTGTTTCTGAGTAAGTGCACACTCATAGGCTTACTGGATTGTATGGTAGTACCAGTTTTAATTTTTTCACAAAACTGCATACTGTTTAAAATAGTGGGTGCACCATTTACAATCCTGCTGAAAGTGTGCACGACTTCAATTTCTCCAACTTTCTGTACTTTCAGAGAATCATGCTATTAAACAATGAGTTCATCGCTGGTGATATATTTCTTGAATATTTTGACACTTATCAGTACCATTTTTACCAAATTTAAATGCATACTGATTTAAAAAATAGCGTCATCATTTTCTTTTTGCAGATCTACATTATAATATTTCCTATTGCCTATACTACTGATCCACAAAGAACACTAAGACTTGTATTTTTGTATTTTAAACCTAAATTATTACAAGAAAGGAAAATATTCTACCTGGGAATTCCAGAAAGTATTTGTTATCTGTATCCAGAAATTTATTCATGCAAAGAATTAGATTTAGAATATTTAAAATACAAGAGCCAATTTTCCAACATTGTATTTAAGGTTAGATTAATAGGGTTTTTTTTTTTAAGGTAAAGGGGTTTTATTATAAAGGGAAAGGGGTTTCATTATCTTGGAGGACACGGAGAGAATTTGGGAAGACAAGGAATTCTGTCAATAGTTTTTTCAGGAAAAAAGTTAGTCATTGATACTGCTTTGCCTAAGGTTGCTGAACTCAGTCCTTAAAAAATTTATCTGCTAAATAACTACTAGCTTTTCTTTATCGAGTTGCTTTTCATTGTGTGTTTGATTATTTCATAGTATGTTAACTTTGCAAACATTTTACTAAATAGTTTTTTAATTAATTAATTAATTAATTTGTTACAGGATCTTGCTATACAATTCAGACTCATAGTGATCCTCTTGTTTCATCCTCCCCAGTGCTGAGATTACAGGCGTGTGTCACTATGCACAATCTCAAGGATAGCACAATGTGCCTGGGGTTCTGGGGCCAGCATGGCATATGATACTGGGGATTGAACCTGGATCCTTGTGCTTGCCAGGCAGGCACTTACAACACTAAGCTATCTCCCCAGCCTACTAGGTAGGGTAGGGTTTTTAAAATATAAGTATCAAACTTAAGCTTTAAAAAAATATATATGAATCAATAAAAGATAATGTTAATTTCATCAATATTAGGATAAAAATTTATACTTGGATAAACTTGATGGAAACATTATATACTTGCTCAAGTTATGCTGAGTCTAGTTATCTATAACAGAATGAATGGGGATAGATACGAACACATTTCATTAATTCTCTAAGTAAAAGAAAGTATAGTGCTCACCACTCAGTCTTTACAGTTCAATAGACAAGATCACAATGGGAAATGATTTATTATCTAAATGATTATCTCATTAAAAGTACATTTTTACAAAATAACATAAAGCTTTTATTAGGCAACCTTTGAGTTGCACAGCGATGTTCTTCAGTTCTCTCACTTGCAGTGTACACCTTTATCCCAAGAATGTCCTGGCCTGCTGGGTCTCCTTCATGAAATTCTCACAGCCTTGAGTCATGACTCTACCTAAGGATCTTCTTCCCATAGGCTGCCCTGGCCTTAGGAGGGCTTTGCATATGGAAGAGTCCAAGGCCAAGGGCAGTCTCAGATGAAATGATAGTTAAGCCTTTTAGAACTTAATAAGAATTCTTATTAACTAGATTCTCACAAGTATTCTGGATATCCTCTGCATGTTTAACAGTTAATCATGCCATATTTTAGAAATACATTTTAATCACATTAAATGAAGTTTCTTAAAAGTAAGCCCTTCTAGCCTGTGGTCTACTGGAAGTAATATCTATCCCGGCCATTTAAAGCTATGTGAATCGAACCTGTTGTGAGATCATTTTGGAGACTAGTGGTCTCCAAAATATTAATAAAAGCTAGCTTATCTTTAAAAGGCAGGAATATAAGAAAGTAGAATGTCATGCTCACACACAGTGAACACATTGTATACATTGCAAGGAGAAACAGAGGATTTTGATTTCATTCAAATCAAGAAGAAAAAAGAAAAATATTTTTTACTTTGAAAAGCTTTCATAAAACATGCTGGAATTTTTTATAAGTGTTACTCATGTATTCCTAAAATAACCATACTATAAGTATAATGTAGAAAATCAAAGTGAGGTTTGTAAGATTCTAATGCCCTTAGATATTGTCACTATTGTACTGTTTCATTAATTTTATTAATTTTAACTTGTGTAATATCCTTGTAACATTTATTACATACCACTTTTTACTTAATGTTTTCATTGAATTGAGTTACTGACTTAAAATAAGTATATCTTAACACAATGCTTGAGCTCATTCTAACAAATGAAAAACAAGCCAGTGCTTTGTTTTGTTTTATTTTTTGAGAATCCAGATGTATTAAGGAGAACATTTCAGCTTGGTGGTAACAACTAGTATATCCTACTTTCTCAATTTCACCAAGAGTCTCAAACATTTATAGCTTTCTTTCAGACACAGTTGCTAACTGAACTTTAATAACAGAAGGGTGGGGAAGGAGAGAGCCAGTGTTGAGGTAGAGGAGCCCCCAAATTATGACAGGTTTTAATATACCCCGTTAACACTGTAACATAACCCTTGGTATCAAGAAGATAATTCTGGTAATATTTGAGGTTGTAAAAATATGAAGCTGAGGGGCCGGAGAGATGGCTCAGTAGGATAAGCGCTTGAATGGCAAATGCAAGGATCTGAGTTCAATCCCCGGTTCCGCAAAAAAAAAAAAAAAAAAAAAAAAAAAAATATATATATATATATATATATATATATATATAGCTGAATAGTATATAAAAACCAAAAATTTAAGTGGTTTAATGATGTATGATAGATTTCACTTTCTGGTCTTTGTTGCCATGTTTGAATATTTTTCTTTTAGATATCTCTGTAAAAATAAGGAAAAATACTGTATTGAAAGTAAATTTTAAAAGTTCAGCCACACGATTAACTTTTTTCTTCTATGTTATGGTATTTTGTTAAGATATATAAAGGGATAAAATTGGGTATTCCTTTTTCAGGTCCCAGGTGGGTTTGATCAATGAATCAATTACACAAATATATTAATGACTCTTTAACTATCATTACTTCTGAGATATAAAGATATTCATAAAACTATAAGAGGTTCTATGAAAAGATACTGTTTTCTCCCACTCTTACCTCATAACACAGAACAGTTCTATGACAAGATATGTTCTCCACACGCCACACTGTTCTACAGTAAACTGGTTTCTATAATTTAGATCACTGTCTACAACTTAAGTACTTGGTCTCAGACTGCAATGACTTCAGATACCAACACAAATTCCATCATCTGTGCTGTACTTTTGACCAATAGCTATAAATGCAGTTCTAATGATGACCTAATGCCTAATAATTTTCTCACATAACTTGGGATAACAATGGTGTACTTTTACTAGTTTATTTTTAACAATATTATAAAAGATACACATGCAAAACTAGGTGGAGCTTTACATAAAGTCTGGAAAGGTCTCAAACTCAAGAACCTCTCTCTGTAGAGTTAGAGTGTGTCACCTTCCCACCATGTGGATGTGTTCAAATCGTAGTTCATCAAATTTCCCGCAGAACAGTTTTTGTAAATCTTATTCTTCAGCACTTCCCACTTCCCCAGAGCTCAGGTTGAATGATTAAGCCTTCTATCACATGTTCTTTACTGTTCTGGCCTCATTCTGAGGCTACTGAGGGGCATTGTCTGAGTAGCCACTTTAGTATGACCTTAGGTGGGATCAAGAGAACTTATTATGAAGAACAAGAGTCAATGCAAATATTTTGTGAACTCAGAACCAAGGCCAAATGTAGTGAAAGCCTCACCCATTACCCTTATCAATAAGGAAATGCCAGGAATTAAGGATTTCTGTCCTGGGAACTAGGTGCTAAAGCCAATAATGAATATTTACTAGTCCACAGAAGAAAAATAAATACAAAAGTTCACTTCAAAAAAAAACACCCTTCATCACTCAATAAAGAACACATAAGAAAAAAGAAAAAAAGAACACATGGGTAGGTAGCACTTATTCAAAGATGATGACTGTGGCAATTGTATAAGTAAATGTTTGTAATTCTCTTTTGTGGCCTAGAAGCTAATTTATGTACTCTTTTTCTATTTACTAGCAGAAGAGTAGGGGCTGCCCAAAACAATATTTCAAGTGCCTGGCCAGTCTGCTCTCTAATGTTTATTTTCCAATTCCTTTGTCCACATTGAGCTTCTAAGGACCAAGCAAAGAAAATGGCACCCTCTCTCCTACGACTTCACCTGGATGGTTATTTTCCCAATGGTTCCTATTGTAACAGGAAACTCTGATGCAAGTCTCAAAGTCAAAGGAGGTATACAGGAGTGTTTAAGAGAGAGAAATAGTTCCCAGTACAGTAGTTAAGAGGGAACCTGAAAGTGGGTTGCCATGAAGCCTCTTTGTCTAGGAGTTTTTATACCAAAACTAATTAGGGCTCAGGCCACTCTGAGTCAAATTAATGTTGACCTTTAGACCAAAACAAGCTGACTTAAATTAGAAATGGGCCTACAAGGATCAACTGTATGTCTGTGGATACCTCCTGGCCTCTTCCCTACCCAAATTGTTCACAAAAAGAAGAAAGTGAGAAGGGAAAAAAACATTTTCCAGATAGGTAGGAATAGAAGTTGTCAGAGTTATTAGGGGTAAATAAAACCTAATTTTCAGTTCCTTCTACATTTGATGTAATTCTGAGATAATTAATAATCATGACAATCTAAGTTACTTTAAGGTTATAAAATCACTTCTGCATCATCTTGGATTCTGCATATCCAGGAAACTGTGAGTGCTAAGAGTATTTTGATAATAATCTAAAGCTTGATTATGACCTCATTAGTTCCAGTGCTTTATGTAATTGTCCATCCAGTACTTGTTAAATTGTGACCACAGCCTTATGTGTCCCTTAGCAGGGCCTGGTCATCCCAGGTCTATCTTGGGTCCAGTCCCTCTCTAGCTGCCTGCTATCTTCTCCTAACTTTCCTGCATTCATACTACCAATCCAAAGTTTTAGAAGGGTTGTTGGGAGACTGGGAACATCGGTCATTTCTGTGATGTTTATTTCAAATCTAGTACTCTTTATTGTTGTCCCCAAATAAGGGCAGACTTACACAATTTGAGATGGGATTTTACCACTTTAAGAAACTAGGCCAACAAGTTCCTTTGGACATCAGACTTCTTTTCTTTAAGTTTTTTTTTTTTTAATGCAGTAGAAATAATTTCAGATTTGTAATGCCTAGTTAGGATATGCATCTGTGCCTAGTAATTTACTCAGCAAATAATGCCGGACATAGTTGATAGGATAGAAAGGCAGACAGAGGTCCTTCCTCGTCACCACAGAGCACAATCTAGATTTTGTGAATTATCAAAGTCAAATCATGTTGAATGGAGGAAGTGACAGCATTCTGTTCAAATCCATAAAGTGTGCTTTAATAGAGGAATCTGATTACAAAGGAAAATCTTTTCAAATAAAAAGTTTGTTTTCTGATTTTGGGACAGATTTGTTCACAGATATCTTCTGGGAAAAAAAAATAAACTTACAGTATATTGAGTTATTTCATCAATGTATTGAACTAAAACACTCCAGGGTTTTATTTACCTTGATCCATTTCAAGATGATCATATGACTGATACTCTTTCTAAATTCTGTATTCTTCTGTAATGAAAAAAGAAAAACCTAGATAAGTGAGTCAATATCCAAAACCTATTTCATAATGTTTATGTATAAAATCAAATTGGAAGGATATGACATAGTTATTAGGGGTAAATAAAACCTAATTTTCAGTTCCTTCTACATTTGATGTAATTCTGAGATAATTAATAATCATGACAATCTAAGTTACTTTAAGGTTATAAAATCACTTCTGCATCATCTTGGATTCTGCATATCCAGGAAACTGTGAGTGCTAAGAGTATTTTGATAATAATCTAAAGCTTCAAGGCTTATGGATTTTTAAAAAAATTAACTGTATTTGCCAAATACACTGAAAAAATAAGAACTTGTTAATAAAATAACAAACATCTCTTCTAAAATGAAACTCTACTTAAATTGCCTTTTCAGACTAATTTTACTGAATTTTAAAATTAAAGCTATTCTGTTTTGGAATATTGCATATAGTAAATTTAATTGAATTTGAATTGTTAAATAACCGTGCCAACCTCTCCCTCAGCTGATTTGGAAGAAATATACATTAACTGCTCCGTTTCAAAGGACTTTAAAAGTTATACCTCTAAGTCAATCAAATCTAAATCACATTTTTCTGTTAAGTATAATAAATTTCTAATGTTTTTGCTTGTGATGAAAAAGTAATTCCCAAGAACTATAGAAATCAGTAAAATACGTTAAATTTCAAAGTTCATAATAATTGTAGCAGTTGGCATATAACACTGAAATTGATTTAAACAATTTAGAGTGTCATCCTAAAATTATCATTGTTTCAATCATTGGGAAAAACTAATGGTTGTTAGACACTATATATTCAGCATTAAAAAAAATCAAGAATCAGTATATGATCAAACACAAATCACGTACACACAAAACTACCATAATTTATCAACTCGACTGCCAGTGACCCCAAAATATCTACAGCATGGTCATCATTACCTTCAGAAAGTATCATGATACAGTTTGGAAAACGAAAGAAATGTTAATGTATTAATATATATTTTCTGAATCGCTATGCAATTTGGCAATTGATTAAATGCTTCCTCATGTTAAATTAATTAAACTTTTACAGAAACATTTCTAATACAGTTGTGTAATTCACATCACAATTATTTTTAACTGAATTGTATTTCATATCATAAAACTCCTTTAAACAATTGCTTAAAGCAATTTTTTATTAAAGTGTATTGAATTTAAATTTTATATATACATATATATATAGAGAGAGAGAGAGAACGAAGTAGGAGATTGTGTGCAAATTCTAATATGTTCACAATAACTCTCTGAGCATGGATAATTTTATGAAAAGAAGTTGATTAAAGTCACAGATCTGGACCGGCCAAATAGCTTAGCGGATTAAAGTACCTGCAAACAGGCGCAGGGACTGGGGGTCGGATCCCTGGCGTGCCCTACTAGCTCCACCCTGAGACAGGGACTGAGACTGGGCATGGGAACACTCGCCTGTAATCCCAGCATTTGAGAGGCTGTAATGTAGACCCTTCCTTAAGGTACAGAAAATAAACAAACAAGCAAATAAATAAATAAATAAATAAATAAATAAATACAGTCACAGATCTGAAGGGTCAAGGGCACAGCTCCAGCTTCTGCTTGGATCCAGGAAGTCCACTGTAGAGTGCATCACACTGTGACTGGAAGCTGAAGTGCAGGAAGCAGTGGGCCTTGATCTTCCTTCCTGGAAACTCTCCAGGGCTCCACAACCACTCCCTTCAGTCCTTGCCTACTGATGGCCCCACCTCTTATTAGATCCTACCTCTTAAAGATCCACCTGAGAACTCAAACTCATATACAAAGTGCAACATAAAGTAATTTTTAAACTTGCCCACAGTATGCAGTGCAAGTTATTATTAAGATGATTGTTTAAAAAGAATTTTAAAAAACTGATTGTTAGCCCAATTTGGGCCAATCCAGATTCTAATAACTCAAATGGATATTTGAAGCCAATTAAAGAGAGTGATAGCTAAATAATTCAGATACCTCAGAATCAGACATTCTTTATTTGGAGCAAATTAAGGAAGGCCTAGCGAAGTAATTGGCACCTTAGACTCTGGCGTGTTCCTGATGTCCCTCTTGCTGTTAACTGACAGGCATGTCAGGCTTGTTCTAATAGTGCTAGATCGTGTTTTATTCCTTAGACCAGATGAGGTTCCCAAAATTAACAAAAATCCAGTTCTTGAGATTCCTGTTTTAATGTTCAGTCTAATAGCAATTCACTTTCCCCTTGAATCATGCTGTGCTTTGCTCTCTCTTACCACTTTAGGAGATCGGACCTCATAGTCTATGCCAGAAACCCTGGATCTCTTTACCCTTCACAAATTCTGTTGAGCTGTCTGGCGTGTGATCACACTGTCTAGGTTTTTGCTTAATACACAACTTAGCCATTAGCAGATTTGTATTCAGTTTAACACTTTTCAAAACCACAATTATCTACAAATGGAGCAACATTCCTTGTGAGTAAAGAGTAGAGTATCCCCTGAAATATTCAATCTAAAGCCATCAGCCATCAGACTATGGAAAGCACTGCTGCTTTTATAGTAGGGGATGACAAAAGGTGAAGATAAACCCCCACAAAAGAGACCAAGTGTGTAGAAACAAGGATGCTTTCTTGCAAGCTTGAGACTGACTGATACCCTGATTGTGGGTCAGGACTCACAAAGTTGTCAGTACCCACCTTAACTTTGCATTGATTGATTGATTGATTGATTGATTGATTGATTGATTGATTTGATACAGGGTCTCACTACACATCTCAGACTTGTAGTGATCTTCCTGTTTTCTGCCTCCCCAGTTCTGGGATTACAAGCATGCACCACCATGCTCAGTCTCAATGGCTGGCTCAGCATGGCCATGGGGGTGGGGTAAGCATGGCCTGTGATGCCAGGGATTGAACCCTAATTTCTGAGCTGCCCTAGCCAGCACTTAGTCCACTGAGCTATCTCACCACCCCTTCAACTTTGCTTTTAGATTATATACCTTTTAGATTTTCATGGTAACTACATTAACTCACTTTTAGGAATTTTACAAGAATGTTTACATTTCTTAGACACTGTTGATTATGGGCTATGGAGCAGTGTGGTTTAATATTTTCCCTATTCCCCAAGTTGTCCCAACTGTTTGTCCCTATTTTATGCTCTGGTTCTCTCTAAGTGGGTTTATGGCTACCTACATGGGAAGAATGAGGGAGTGAGTTTATCTGTAGTTTGAGTGAACTTGAGTGACCCTCCTTTAAGACAGAGTAGAGTCTCTTTTGTCCCATCATTTTGACTGGGAGATGGATGAGATCATTGTACAATCTTACACCCCCTGCCTCCACTGTGCCATCCTTGTTCTCTGATGCTCCTGAAATTACGATGGAGAAAGCATTTTAACCATTCTAAAAACTCATTTCTCTAATGAGTCCAAAAGAAAAGTTAGTTTGCCTTTTATTTGAAAGTCATTTGTGATTTCAATTAAATAAAATGGTCTGCAAAACCACAAGTTATATGTGCGTCTAGATGTAAAAACTGTTGCCACAATAATGTCTCCATTGTAGACAGCAGTACTTAGACAAAGGAAATAACATCGTTAACTTGGAAAACAGGCTTTGCAAAAACATATGGTGAGCCATGTCCTAAACCAATATTCATATAGGATGTGATATTTATAATTATGATTTCATATCAGTACATAATTTTCAAGTCAATGTAAATCAGTCTTACAAATAAAATTAAAATATAAGTTATTCAAACCTGTGGCAGTTACTTTACATATTTTTAGGAAGACTATTTGGACTTAACAATGAGGTTAACTTCTTTTACCATTAGAGATTTTTTTCCCTTTGTTTTGTGATTATTTTATAATGTTATATATTTTCCTTTAGTTTTAGGAGAGAAATTAAAATATTTTATCACATTTAATACAATAATTTAAATTCTGTTATGTTATCAAAATAACTAGTTTTTTTTCTAGCATTTTATGCTTCTATTTGTTTATGAAATAAGAAAGAGCTGACTGATGTGACTATGTGAGACTCACTATAGCCTAAAGCTTCACTTTCTTTCTTTCTTTCTTCTTTCTTTCTTCTTTCTTTCTTTCTTTCTTTCTTTCTTTCTTTCTTTCTTCTTTCTTTCTTTCTTTCTTTCTTTTCCTTCATTTTATGTATCTGGTACAGGGACTCATTAAGCAACTCAGACTCATAATGTTCTCAGCCTCCTCAGCACTGGGATTACAAGTGTACACCACCATGCCCAAACTTGTTCTCCAGCTCAGTGTGCTGCGGAAGTGGGGCCTGCACAGCATGCAGGACCAGGGATCAAACCCAGATCCCTGCACTTGCCAAAACAGGTGCTTAGTCCACTGAGCTATCTCATCAGCCCTGCATTGTCTTTTGGTCATATTTATTTGATGGAAAAAAGAGTAAAGACACAGGAATGATTGCATAAAACAACAGGTTAAAGTTATAAAACTAGATAAGGAATAAGAGCAAGTAATAAGAAAGAGAAGATAGAAAAGAGGAAGTAATGAAAGAAGCAAAAATGACCAGGTATCATGTCCAGAAGACAGTTGCAAGGCAGATTCACAACTAGCCAAGAATCATACAGTTAATAACAAGTTTAAATAAACTTAAGCTAGTTTAAGCTTAAAAGTATTTAGAACTAAAGCAGAAGACCTTTAGTTCAAGCAGAATCCAAAAAATTTACTAATTACAGAACCTAAAATTTTGACCAGCTATAGTATAGGGATACTGATAAAAGACAGGAGCCTCCTGAGACAAAAGAATGTTGCTTATGGTAGAAGCCACAGGAGGGCCGAGATAGCTGCACTTGTTCCTTGACTCAACTCTGAGGTGCATGGTCAGAGGAGACAGCAAGTACCCTGTAGTATGCGATAGGAGAGGAAGCCTGAGTTTAGGGAAGCTGATGTTTCCAAAAGTCAGATACAAGCCTGTTCTTTGACTACAGGGTCACAAGGTGTATTTCAGAACTAGGTAGTGACTTCTAAAAAGATGTAGCTGATGGCTGCGGAGATAGCTCAGTGGTCTAAGTGCCTGCCTGGCAAGCCCAAGGACCAAGGTTTGATCCTGGTGGTGCATGTCTATAATTCCAGTGCTGGAGAGGTGAGACAGGAAGACCACAATAAGAGTCTGAGTTGTGTAGTGAGACCCTGTACCAAATAAATAAATAAATAAATAAATAAATAAATAAATAGTAGCTTGCTTCTCGGATTACCAGGTGGATGAGCAGTAATAGGAAGGTGACAGTAACACACTCATCAAGACACGTAGGAGGGTAAAACACCCACAGAAGTCGATCTCTTGGAAGTAAAGCGAGTGGTTCTCAAAGAATGAGATAGCTAGGCTGCCATCACTAAGGCTCTTATCGGAAATGTAATCCCAGACTTCACTCCAGACCTAGTGAATCAGAAATCCAGCAATCTGGATTTTACCAGCTCGCTAAAATGTGAAAACAACAGTGTAAGGATAAGGATTCTTGATAGCAATTAGGATTCTAATTCTAAAGGGTCTAGCCAGGGCTTCTGTCAACTTCCTTCCTGTCTCTCAATCTCGATGGGTCTTCATATCGTTCCAGTAATAGGAGAGTGTTATATACGTCTTTATTGTTTATTTCTCAAATTCGATCCCCAGGCCTGCAATGCCGCCCCTGCTGAGACAGCGATTGAGACTGGGCGTGGTGGCATGT
Source organism: Octodon degus (assembly GCF_000260255.1). NCBI lineage: Eukaryota > Metazoa > Chordata > Mammalia > Rodentia > Octodontidae > Octodon > Octodon degus. The sequence goes on from NW_004524741.1 coordinate 3,977,565, forward strand.
GCCTGTAATCCCAGCTCTTGGGAGGCTGTAAACAGGCAAATCACTACAAGTCCTATCTAGTAGTGAGACCCTGAACACCCTGTAGACCCTTTCATAAAATATATAGAGAAGAAAGAAGAAAGAAGGAAAAGGAGAAGGAGAAAGAGAAGGAGGAGAAGGAGAAGGAGAAGAACATGGAGTTAGAACACAGGGTTGGCTACTTCCTTGGACATCCAGAGATAGTTGATATATCTGTGTCCACAATAGGAATAACCTGGTTGTCACAAGCCATTTCATTTCCAGTTTTTCTCCCAACAAATCCCTTCTACTATTTTGTGGTTTCATACTAACCAAGACATTTGAAATCAACACTATTATGATTTTAAAAGCTTTCATCATATTCTAATGAAGTCTCAAAGGCCAAAAACTCTTCTGCCTCTCTAAAGCAACATTACGTACTCTGCTTTTATCATTTGAGTTTTGATTTTAAAGTTAAAAATCTCAGAAGGCAATGTGGGAGTCTTATTTTCAAATTTCTCATGGGTTACCATATTTGTGTTCTTTCCAATGGCTCCTATCCTAGGTTCCTGCATCCTAAATAGTCATAAGCTAAGAAATGGAGTCATTCAGTTCCCAAGAACCACATAATAGAGCGGGTGCCTGTACTTGCAGACTGTTGCACTGATATTATACATCTTGGTCTTCATTTCATTTTAGCTTTTGTGATTTGAATTTCTAGTATGTAAGTATAATATAATCTTATCCCCATGAGGTTATTAACAGAAGACAAGTTTTAGCTAAGAAAATAAATGCTGATAATAGATGCTAGTGTTAATAAATGCTCATAATAAATGCTGAGAATATTTGTGTTATTTTGAATTTTAGATTAAATTATATCTTATTTGTAGTGAGAGATGTATTAAGGCCAAATATATTCACATTGCCATGAAAAGTGAGGGGCTGAGCAGTTAAGAAATGTGATCAAAGGAAAAGATAAATACAGATAATCCTCTTTTATAAGTCTGTTTTCTATAAAAATGTTATGTGGCCTGTATCACTTGCATAATTTCTTTCATATTTTGTTTTTATAGTTGCTACCCGAAAAATATAGACTATGTAGATTTCTCTAATTTCTTTTTAGTTACAAATCTTAATTAAAAGAAGAGTTAAAATTTTCTGATGCTGAATAAACCACCTAACTTTTAAAAATTCACTTTTTGCTTACATCTATAAATAAGGTGTATTTATTCCACTTGCTGCTGTACCTATTTTATTTCAAGCACATTAATGTACAAAGTTTAAAATTAAATATGCTTGGCCTGTAGATTAATATTATCTTTTTTAAATTTTTGCCCAATAGATGCAAATTGCTTGAGTCAATAAAATCTAGTACCACCTGAGTGGCTTTCTTTGTTTTTCAGAAAAGAGAGACACTGAGAGCTGAAACAGCATTCATCATCAGGAGAATTTGTTTTAAAAGCATCCGTGCTCCAATGCAGCCAGCAGACAAATTACCCACTATTCAGTAGCACACAATTTGCTTCACATTATACAGAACTAAAGAAGCCGGTTCCTGAAGTAACTCTTTCTTTAAAATAGGCTAAGAAAATGTCACAGTCTGTCCTCTTTCTCCTCGGCCTTTGGGAGCCTGTCTCAGATAACAAGTTCTGTGAAAGTTTCGTGGATATATCATTTTTTTATTGATAAGGAAAGCTGTATTCATGATTTGTTAGACTAGTAAAAGGCAAATGTTTTGTATCTCTATGACAGGAAATAAAGTTTCAGTAAATTATGTTCAAACCTGCTTAACATCTTCCCATGATTAATTTTATGGTATCATTCACCATTAAGATACAAAGCAAAGAATATGGAAGATCATGCAAAGGATGATAGAAATTGCACAAAATGCTTCAGGCTGACGAAGTAGATCATCACTACATAGCCAACGTTACTTCTCTTGAGATGTACATAACACACTGTAGTATAAGAATATAATCAATTAATGTCATCTGCCAAGAAATATCCAGGAGAAATACAGTGACTCGTAAACTTTACACAAACCATAGCTGCAACACTTTTAATGTCTTTTATTTGTAATAAGAAGAGAACCCTGCATTAATTTCATATAATAGCTATTAGTTATTAGAGAACTATTAGCATCATATACTACTTTGTTCATATTTTATGGGAAATGCAACTTAATCATCTCAAGTTTATCAGATACAATACTTAATGATTCAGTGAATTTTTGAACAAGCAAGAGAGATTTTGAGAGCTATCAGCAGATTTTGTGAGATTTATCACATAACTTCCTGAGGGTCACTGAAAACGACCCATCCAGGAAACTCTCATTTGAATGTGGACACCTATGAATAAGTTGGAATTGAAGTTCTGAGGTTTTAAAAGCAGAACCCAAAGGCAGCACTTTCCTTAGTTGCAACATATCTTTTTTTTTTTTTTTTTTTTTTTTTTTTCGGTACCAGGGATAAAACTCAGGACTTTGCACTTGACAGGCAGGTGCTTATACCACTGAGCTATCCCCACCACCACCCCTTAAATACAGTCTGGGTTTTTTAAATTATTTTTTCAGAACCAGATATTGAACTCAGACCCAAGTGCTTATTCTCTTGAGCCATCTCCCTGGCCCCTTGCAACATGTCTTATCTTACATTATGTTCTCCATGTTGATTACAGGTTGTAAATTAATTTGATTAAAACTATTTTATTATAGTTATATTTTTCCCAGTTCTTGTCTGGCTTCATCATTCTCTTTTGATTCCTCACCACAGGGCTGCAATGTGCTGGTTATGTATATAGCCTACATGCTGTTTCATGTGTTGTCCTGTAGTTCTAAAGTGTGCATTAAAATCTACACACAATTTATAGAAAATGAGAGCTGATGTCATTATTCTATTTGATTTGAGAGAAGCAATGTTTTTTTGTTCCTGCTCTTCATTTGGTACTGCATTAGAGTTGCTCCATGTATATTTCTGGAATTTTCTAACCACTGTGTACTCACTAACCTAGAAAAGTAAGCCAGGGGTGTTGCTCTGGGTTTATTCTTGATAATATGGTATTTGATGTTGACATCCAAATTTAAAGCTTTCAAAGGAATACTTTCATATATTTTCTATTAATCTTTACATTTTCAGAATATTTTCTCAATAAACATGGCAAGCAAAAAGTATTCCAAAATTTTACAAAATTGTTAAAACTCAACATTCAACTAAATAAAATAAAATCAATGTTTTTTTAATAAGAAAATGATCAATGGAGTCTTTGGAGAAAAAGTGCAGCTATAATCGTATAATTCTCTCCGTTCCTACATACGAGAGCTGTCAATCTGCACAGAAATTGCTATGCTTTGTTTTCACATACTCACATGAGTCTCCTGTTAACATAGTTTTATTTCTTGAGTTATTCATTTTTATATTGAGAACTGAGAATATGTATAGGTGCAAACAGTTATGTGCAAAACTTCTTTCATTTCACACAAAAAATAGCATGCCTTTGTATACCATACATTCAAAACTTCGAACTTTAAAGACTAATTGACTCTTCCAACGCACAGTGTAGAATTCCGTGAAAAATATAATTGAACAATGTTTTTATCTTTACAAATTTTCATGTGTAATTGGTATGTAAATGAGGAACTAGTGATAAAAGATGAAGAAAAAAAAGAGACACAGATACAGTGTCAAAATATCCAAATATATTTGGGCCTTAAGTCTGGAAAAGCTTTTCTAGGGATGTTTTCTTAAATGTTTTCAACTGTTCAAAACAACAATAAAAGACTGTGAACTAATATGACTTATTACCTTTTAGGTGTAATTTAGTAAAGTTTTACAGTTAAAATTGTTAGACATTTATTAGGATTATATTTATAAATATACTAAGTTATACAAATAGCTCTAAGAATCCTTTGAAGATTGACTAGCCCATATTAGCTAAGTACATTGAAATGGAAATAATATTTGTAAATGTAATGTATTTGGTGTCCATAATAAGCAATTTGTCTGGTTTAATAAGGGTGTTTTCTGAGAATGAAAGACTTCTCAACATATAAATTAAATGTCACGAGGCCTAGCCCAGATCCAGAATTTCTGCTGAGTTCCAGGAACCTCCAGACCCAATCCTACCCAGGTCCGCAGCAGGAAGGAGCTGAGCACAGCAGCCAGGCCTAAGCCAGACGCAGCTGGATAACTCCAAAAATCTGTAGAGCTCCACCTGAACTTCAGTACGTGTGAAGGTTATAACTACAGCAAAGATCTACAACAAAGGGCAGAAGACAGTGCT
>NW_004524741.1:3983754-3984378 GCF_000260255.1 Octodon degus
ATTTGACCTTGCCCTAGCTACATTGCCAGTCCTCTTCACTTTTTATTTTGAAACAAATCTTTAAACAGCCACTAAGTTACCCAGTCTGGACTCAATCCTGCATTCATCCTGCTTTAGGCTTCCAGAGTACTATGATTTTAGTCATTGCCGCACCCACCTTAATTATGCATTTAAAACTGAAATCAGAGGACTATTACTATTGTAAGCTAAGTAATCTAATACAGGTAATTAAGGCATCAAGTGTTCACAGATGTTTTTCTTAATTTTTTTTAAATACCACCAAACTTCTTTTCATTAGTTTTGGACCAGTTTCCATTCCTACTAATAGTTTCTGACCAAAAGCGTTGCTAGAAGGGGCGGGGGAGATGGCTCAGTAGAATAAACACCTGCCTGGCAAGCGCAAGGTCCTGAGTTCAATCCCTCATATTGCAAAGAACAAAAGGGTTGCTAGATAATTTTGTTAAGGACCAGATAGCAAATATTTGCTAGTTTGTATCTGTCATGTGGTCTCTTCCATGGACTTCTAACTATAATATTTGGTCTTGGGCCATTGTTTGTATGATTGTTGAAAGAGTCATGAGAATCTTACTGTCTTTGCCAACTTCAGTGAACATGGTATTTCTT
>NW_004524741.1:3985223-3992548 GCF_000260255.1 Octodon degus
TTCTGATGGGTTTTCCTTTAAATGTGATCTGTTTCTTTTCTTTAGCGGCTTTTAGTATACTGTTCCTATGCTGAATTTCTGGGATCTTGATTATTATATGTCTGGGTGTGGTTTTAATTGGGTTGATGTTATTTGGAGTTGTATGTGCTTCAGTTACCTGAATGTCAGATTGTTTCCCCATATTTGAAAAGCTTTCTGCTATTACTTCTGCCCATATTCTTTTTATATCATTTATATTGACTCCTTCCTTTTCACTGATGCCTATTAGTGTCACATTGTTCATCTTTGCATCATCTTGCAGGTATTGAATGATTTTTTTCCTGCATCCTAGTTGTTTTTAAGAGATCTTTTCCTACTTTTTCACTAGCTGCAATGGTGTCTTTAAGGTCAGAAAGTCTATTTTCACTTTCACTCAAATGGTTTTGCCAGCTTGTGTTTGAGCTTTCAATTTCCTGTATAGCACTTTGAACCTGTTTCATACACTCTATTTCTTTCCTAAATTGCTTACTCAGGGGTTCCATCATTTTTATATTCTGCTCTATTTTTTATCAGTGTATTCTTTAGAAGCATTTAGTACTTCTTTGATTATAGTTATCACTAAATTTTTTAGTTCAGAAATTATTTCTGATCTGATTTCTTCTATACCTTTCTGCAGTTGTTTCTTTACTTCCAACTCTATTATTTCAGAGATATCTGGTGTGTGGGTTCCAGTTTCCTCCTTGCTAGTGTCTTCTGCAGTTGTACTGGGTGGACTCAGGGCCTGAGACTGCATTTTGTTCCTTCTCTTTGACATTTTGTATACCACTGTCTTCTGACCTTTGGTGTAGAACTTAGATCGAGTTATTACCTTAGCACCAGGTCCGAATCTACGAAGTTCACATTCCTCCAGGTGTATGTTGCTTGGATCTGGCTGGGGTCTGGCTGCTGTGCTCCACTTCTTTCTGCTGCAGCTGTTGGAGTTGAACCCTTTGTGTCGCTCTGGCAAGATGTTCTGCTCCTGAATCAGCTGGGTGGGTCTTGCCACTAGCCTCTTTGCAGGTAGTTCTGCTGAAGGGTTCCACCTGTGCTCTGGGTCTATTCAGGATCCAGTGGCCCCGGGTGTTCTCACTCACACATAGGGCCTGCGCTCTGGGTCCATTTAGGATCCGGCAGCCCCAGGTTGTCTCACTCACCAAATGTTTTTCTTAAAACAAAGATATTAGCACTTAGATTTCAATTCTGATGAACGTTTTATATTTAAAGTCTAGAGTGAAAGAGTATATAGTCACTAAAGACAGCATTTGTGCTAACTGAAATTAGATATGTGTACTCATGAATATGCAAGGTGCATCGTATGAGAGATGGGCATTTCTACTGACTTCTTTCAACTAGCAGTCTTGGCCAAGCACAAGATCTGAACATGCAGACGCGAAGAGCAGTACTCACCAGCCACCTGTTATGCAATCTTTTCATAATGTCTGTGTCAAATGCCTAAAACTTCTGGCTAAATCATTGGTGATCAGAAACTATCATCCAAATTAGTATCTTGTTTACATGTCTTTGATGCTTAAGACAAATACTTAGATTTTTAGAGTCTTAGAGGGGAAAATCTTTTCTATACATTCACTATCGTTAAGAGTAGCAAAGATAGGGTTGGGGACATAGCTCAGTGGAATAAGTGCTTCCCTGGCAAGCGCAAAGGCCCGAGTTCAATCCCCGGTTCTGCAAAAAAAAAAAAAAAAAAAAAAAAAAAAAAAAAGAGCAGCAAAGATTCACAGAGGTGCACAATTTCTTTCTCCAGCCTGAAACTTTTGACCTTCAGACTTAGACAAGAGCTCAGGTTAAAAAATAGTTGCTAATCTCAGGCAACAAGTTAGCTAGATATAAAAGAACCATATCCTGTTGTAAAAGTCAATGATTTTAGGATTTCCTAGAACAATGGATCTAAGCATCTATCATTAAATAAATGATGGTGAGAAGATCTAATTATTGATTTATTTTTCTCTTGATTTAACTTGAAAATCCAATCAACATACCTACATGGTAATAATGATGAAACACAAAACTCTGATTTTAAAATAACTTTCTCTTTTCTCAGTTTCTACAGATAAAGTGATCTGAAGCAATTATGATAATGCAAACAAAGAAAAGAGAGACTGTGACAGCCCCCAGAAATGTGAAAGAAGGTTTCTTACTGGAGATCAGCATCTTCGGTTTGATTTATATAAAAAGTCCAAGTAAATAAATGGACAGTGTCGTCCGGTTTTAGAAATTCCATTTCTTCTATGTTCTGAGCTGTACAATTGTCAGGTTTTTATGGTTTAAATTGTAAATGTGTTTTCCCTCTTGCTGATTTTTTTTAAGTCTTAAAATGTGAAGGACATTTATGAATGGTAAGATAAACTCTGTATACAAATGTATATTTGTAAAAGCTATTTTTATGATTAGCATGTTCCATTGTCAATCACATATAGTCAGGTGATATTGCAATTATATGTTTAAAGCTTATTTCCAACAACAAAATGCAATGTCATGTAAGAAAATATGCATTGTATGGTAGTTTTATAATTTATTTTTAATTTATAATTTAAAATATTTCAGATCATAAGGATAAAACACTTAAAAAAGTTATATTTCTGCCCTCAATAAGCACCATTTTTATTAATAAAGAATGCAATTACGTATTTCAGATGTGATGCAACAGTTAAAGGACTATTGTTTTGACTTGTGGCTAAATTGAGCATGCTCCGCTCTACTGAACTGGAATGATCCAATTATTGCCTAATATTTCAGTATGGATATGAGATTCCATGAACAGGTTTTCAGTGCTCCTACAGCTGAGCACTCAGGGACAAGAAAAAGACGGTCTTGTCTTTGGATCCAAAAGTTTCAATTAACGCATTCATCGCTTCATTTCATCTCCTGCTCCCGAGGATTCTTCATTCCCAAGCATTGCAAGTGTTTTTCAGATACTCCTAGCTATTGTCTTGTGCTGTGGAAATGGAAAGAACCATCTTCACAGTCCATAGGAGAACTCACCATATAATTTCTAAATAAATACTTTCTTTTAAAACAAAGTTGATGTATGTCTTTTCTTTGGGGTGCACATAGTTTTAATATTCCACTTGATTTTTTAAGTCATAATAGCACAAGGACTAGTACAATAATGAAAGCAGCATGCTTTCCCAAGGAATGTACTACATCTTTCATATGCTCACACACTCCCTGGAGTGACCTGGGTTCTGGAGCGTGGTATCACCAAGTGAGAGAAAGCCAGATGGTCCTTAATCCTTGACAGGAGTCATACTCCAATTCTCATCTCACAATGATGTATTTTATCTTCTCCAAAGAAAGAATTTTAAGAAACTATTTCAGGATTGAAAACAAATCCACCTCATCAGGAGATGTTTGTGCTGTGCCAGACTGTAAACTAAATGACCGAAAAGTCCTCACTGAATGGCAGAGGACACTAGTCAATGTCATTGAAAAAAATAAATCTTGTAATACTTTTCAGAGAAACTTGAGAACCTCAATTCCCTGTGGGATATTTTCCCTTAATTTTCCATTTAATTTTTAGTGCAACCTGTCTTCTTTATTTCTCAAATATAAGGTAATGAAAACTGATATAATTTCACCCACCAAATGGATATCCAGAATTGAAGAAAATAATGGCCAGGCCTACCATTAGAGAAAATAAATATACAGCACTTTCTTACTTAAAGTCTTCTAGAAATTTCTACAATACAAGCTAATGTGCAAATCCAGAATGGACTTCATTTTTAAGGGACAGCGATATGCTATAAACTACTTTTGGTGTCCTTGGAGGGTTTATGTTTATGCTTGATTGGATTCTAAAACCGTATATAATTCCATATGAGAACAAAGCAATTTATTATCACTAATAAAATAGTTATTAGTAGATTTGCTACCAAATAGATAAATTTGCTAAGAATAATGCGATGTTCCAGAAGAAAAGTGTTGCCAACACTAATTGTCAGGAAATTATGTATGTGACTATTTTCCCCATTCTGGGACTTGTCTGCCCTTATAGCATTAAAGAGTGCCCTACTTATAACTTACAATTATCACAAAGAATTGGTAGCATCATAATTTCCCTGATGCTCATTAAATATTCTCAAAATAAGATGAATAATTAAAAACAACCCAAAAGGCCATTGTAATGGTTTCCGTGTCTGGTACTCTATTCCTTTAGTCTATGTATATATTTTGGTTCAGTACCATACAGTTTCATTGCTGTAGCTTTCAATATAATTTGAAATACAGGACTGCAATGCCTCTTGCTGTGCTTTCATTGCTCAGGAGAGCTTTGGCTGTTTTGAGTCTGTTTGGTATCATAGAAATTTTAAGATTTTTTTCTATTTCTACAAAGACTCTTTTGGTATTTTGACTTGAGCTTCAATAAGGCATTCCTCTCCAGATCCAAAACTAATTCACCATACCCCAGGAAAAAAATTAATTTAAAAGAAAATACAACTTTACTTATAGTAAAATGAGATTTTAAAATAATCAGATAATATACCTCAAAAGCTGTCAAATAGCTACTCTAAAATAGTTACTCTATTACAGCTAAACCTAAAATTCTTTTTTGTTTCACCCTGCCCCTCACCCTAAACCTAAAATTCTGACAGGAAAGCGTTATGGTTGAAACTTGTTACACCCAACATATTGCAGTTCGTGTGTGAAGGCAACATCTTAGATATCTGTAGACTAAAAACGTATACTACTGTGTTGACTTCCTAAAAATGTTCCAGAACAATTTGCTTGAAGATCTATGCTACATAATTTCAAAATATGAAAGTTCAACAGATAATTTAGAATGCCTAATAACTTTCAAACACAAAAAGTTAGATTTATATATAAAAATCATTGAAAAGATAGTTATAAAATGGAATACAAAAATTGCAAACACAAACATGATAAAAATCTATATGTGTAAATATAATCATAAGTAAAGAATAATCTGCTTTGTTTTTTAAATTTATTTTTATATTTTTATTTATTTTTTTACAGTTTCAAAACTGATTAATAGGACAGTTTCAATAATTAATACATTGCACATTGTTATCTTCTTAGTGGTTATCCATAGTACAAAATGCAGACAGGATATCCTTTCCAAACACTATTAGTACAAATCTTTCTTCTCTCTGAATTACACGAAAGTAGCTGTATATCTATTCTAGCTATTCTGCATACACAGATACAAAATGGTCCCCTTTTTTTGTTTAGTCCTGTCAGAGATGGGTATTCCATTGGCATCTAAATATTCTAGGTGTGTGGATTCAGCAAAACAATATAACACAGTCCAGCAGTCCAAAATAGTAGTGGGTTATCCACAGAAGTTGTTGACTTGAGACTTTCAGAGCTCAACATATTAATATGGCTTTACTTTACATACATCATTTTTATAATTTTCTGCTGGATGGTTAAGACCAAGATAAAGTAAGACCTATATAACAAGAAATGTAACTTTTGTATCTGATAAGGTCAGTCAAATACCCTCAGGAAAAAGTCATAATTTAATAGTTTACAAAACTAAAGCCTCATTCTAAAACACTGCCCTTCTGCTGTACATTAGCCTCACGTAAGAAAAACTTCGACTTTACATCCAGAATTATCCAAGTTTAATATAGCAACACAGTCATGTTGATGATAGTATAGTACTAATAAAATTAAGCCCCACTACCCAAGGTGGTCACATGGTACCAAAATAATCATTTAACCTAAAATGAAAATAAAATTGTATTACTTGATTGGAAAGTCAATACCCGGATATCCAATATATGCTCATTTTCATTTCTATATAAGTCAAGAACAGAAATTTAGTTATTTATAAAGCCCTGAGCATATATCTGATGTTTCCAGTTTGAACATTTGTGTAATATACAAAAGAGGGTTATGATTGGACAACTTTAGTGTAATTTCATTTTTTCCATGACTTCATTGAGAAATAAATAGCAATGAGACAGTTTCAAATCAAATTGGTGGGACTGTTCCAATAATTAACACATTGCATACGGTCTTCCTAGTAAGAACCACCTGTTTTTATAGTTCCATATTGAGTTAATATATTGATTAGCAGAGGAGATGAGAAGAAAATGTGTTAAATAACTCATCACACATGTCCCTTCATTTAACAAATACTCATTAAGCACCTTATTTGCCAGGTACTCTTCTAGGCTCATAGGATACACCGATCAATGAGCAAAAGAAATGACACCCTTTTCTATGGTATAGTATGTCAAGATTATAGTTTATATAAAGGTAATTATGATAAATTAGAAAGAGACTGTATATTTTACAGTTATACCCATGGATGGCAAAATCAAGCAAATCATTATTTGTATCCTAAAGGAGAAAAAAGGAAGTCACAAGTGAAGCAAAATACTTTTTAAAAATATTTAAAAGTGTAAATGAGAAAATGTCATTTAAAACAATAAGTGAAAATAGGTTAAATGAATGTATTACCAGGCAAAAACATTTATTAGCAAAATCAGTGGTGTGCTATTTAGAAAAACCACAATGGAAATATTATTCAAAAATCAATGATGAACAAATAGTCCTCTATCCCTATTCTCTACCTCAAAGCTTATGCTTAGGAATTTTTCTATGTGATATAAATTATATACTCAAAAATGTCTTTTTTCCTTCCATATAATTCATTGGGAGTATATAACAAAGTAAAAATCTTTAAAATACCCTATTCATTTTCTGAAGCCACAATGACTCTCATATTAAAACTTTACATAAAGGTAGAAAGTCAAAGTTAAATGTAGATAACTTCTTAACATAGACTTAAAAATCTGAAATGAATATAGTTGCGGAAGTAGAATCTTATGAGAAAAGTTCCCCCCCCCCACACACACACACATTTATGCATTCTATTTTCTTAAAATTTTATTTTAAAGAGAGAAAGAAAAAATAGAAACAATGGTACAGAGTTCAAAACAGGATAATAAATTAGCAATAATTTCTAAACAACATTCTACTTGATACTGAAGAACATATTACAATTGAAGTTGCATATGAAGCAAGAGTATCCTCTATTTAAATGAACATTACTTTTTATCATGTTCTCCAAGAACAATCTAGTTTAGTAAACCAAAAAACAGAAATGAGTAGTGTGACTACTAGAAACACTGATAACAATTTTTTTAATTTAAATAGGATGTGGACTATCAACCTCCAAAGCCACAAAAAACAGAAAGAAATACTATTAAATACTATACCTTAATTATGAGTTTTTTTTTAAATGATTATCCAAAATAAAACTTTACAAAGCTTTTTACTGAAAAAATATATTACTGAAAATATAATTACTGAAAATA
>NW_004524741.1:3994547-3998982 GCF_000260255.1 Octodon degus
TCATGGTGGTTAGGATAGATATATAGTTGCATGTTCTTAATGAATAGAATGATTTGTTCTAATGGTGTTTATAAATAGGATTTCAAGTCCGCATCTTGTACAGCAATTAACCACTAAGAAGAATATATGCAGTGTGTTATTTGTTGAAACTGTACTTCCGATTTGATTTGAAACTGTCTCATTGCTATCTTTTTATCAATAAAATTTTCAAAAAAAAAAAGAAAAAAATGGTTACAATGGGTGAAGAAGGATAAAAAGCATTTGGATTTACACGCCTTTTTTTTGGGGGGGGAATAAAATGAAATTAAGAGTAAACAGAGTAAAGTGGAAAAGGATAGGCACCCTAGCATCAGAATTCCTCTGTCCATTTCCTAGCTGTGTTATCTCAAACAAGTTGCTTGGTTTTTTGGTACCTTAATTTTCTCATGAGTGTCTGGCAAACCTGGCAAAGATCAAACACCATGTGAATGTGTGGTATTAATTTGATTTAATTTCCACTCATGTAGACTCATTAATTTTTAAGAAAATATCCTGATTTTATTAATTTTGTTAGTTAATATTATCCTTAAGATTTGAATAAAATGTTTACAGTAGGAAAGAAAGAAAGCAATCAATAACAATAAAACTGTATACCACAGTGAATAAAGCAATTTTTATCTGCAGAACATTAACTTTCACATAGTTATTCTCTTATGAATAAACAGTAAATTTTTAAAAGTAATGTTTGTCAGCAGACCTACATAGTATTGATAGATGTTTCAATAAGTTGAATAATTATTTTTATCTTAAACAATATAAAAGCAAATGTATTTAGAATAGAACTGTGGAAGAGATTCTGAAACAAACAAAGAAAGAAAATTGAACAATTCACGGGGGAGAACAATGCCATACAGGATGAAATAAATCTCTCCTTTTAAATCACAAAATAGACATGGAATCATCTACTATATCCTGGATGACTACAGAAGGAGAGAGAAGAGGCAGATTAATTTATAATACTATATTACCCCAGAGTTTTTGAATACTAATAAGGCATTACTGTGATTCTCTAGCTCAAGTGCTTATCTATGCATATCTAGTTTTTAATAAGCTCACAGTAAATTTAATACTCTTTTAATTTCAGCTGTAAAGAGGTCAAAACACCTTGCATTTTAAAATATATTATCTTCAAAGCATAACTGAAACTGGAAAATGCTAGTTATACTTAATAAAAACATAATTTAATAGAGAAGACATTTCAAAGGAATGATGAAATATACATATTTTCAAGAACTATGAAGAGTCTGAAAATGTATCTTCATAACCTAGTCTGTTACTATTTTGTTGATATTGAACAAAGACAGAAGACTCCTGGGTCAGATGCAAAGACCTTCTTACTTAAGTCATAGAGATCAGTGTAAATCCCCTCTACAGCTCTCCAATGGTCACAGGGGTTTTCTGAACCAACAACTCCAATACCAAATAGGGCACTACTACCATTCACTGAATATCATTCTCATACACCTTCGATTCAGATACTTGTGTTCATTCTTCCATAAACCCATTTCTACAAGTGGGACTGGTAAGTAAAGAGGCACACATATTTTACTTTTAGGCATATATTATATACTGTGACTGGACTTAAGTGAACCCTCATATCAAGGACTTCAACTGCAGAAACCCTGCCAGGATTCTGAGGAGAATAGCTGAGAAAACTTCCCTCCTAGCTTGGACAGAGAAGTAAAAGATAACCATAAGCCCAGACAAATCTTGCTTTGAGGGCCTGTTCTCCAAAGAACACAACCACCAGAGCTTTATTTATCTTGGCAGAGGGAAATTGTCTAGCTCCAGCGCACACTGTGCTTTCTAATTCACTTCAGAGGATAAGGAAAGGCACCAAAACACCTCTGAAATGAATCTGTGAAGCAAAAACTGAGATTTAATTGGATTATTTGTATCAACTTGAGTAAATAACGCTCAAGTAAATCAGCTCAGCACAGTTCTGGATGTTGAAGGCTCAACCTGGGGAGAATTGTCCCTAGAATGCTATAAAAGGGAAACAAAGGAGGGAAGATTGCTTCTGTCTTCTTTGGAGGAATCCCAGCCTTCACTTTCACTTTGAACATTTCCTAGCTTGTGGCACAGCGCCTTGACAAGGACTCACAGGGGACACTACCCAGAGTTCCAAGCCTTCGACTGGAGCCCTCAGATCTCTTCACTACACCCAGGAAAGAACATTTGACAAAATCAATCTCTATTCACAATGAAAAGCTCTGTAAACTAGGAACAGAATGGAATTTCCTCTACTTGTTAAGTATATCTGCAAAGACCCATGCTAACTAACATACTTAATAGTAAGTTCAAGGATATCCCCTTATTAGCTTTCCAGTTTCTTTTAAAACCAAACTAATACTGTTAACATGCAAACCATCAACCATGCGTCTTGCTATTCTTTCAAAAAAGTTTAAAACTTATATCCAAACAAAAACTTATGCAATCATTGCAGCTGTATTTGTATTTATCAACATCCTGAAAATAACCAAGATATTTTTCAGAAGGTTAATCAACATTCTTTATCTCCACAATGAACTATTATTTGTATTAGAAAGAAATACACTTTGAAATGGTGATAGAGGAAGCTAAAGTACATATACTAAATGAAAGAAGCTATAATAAGAAGTGACATCCTACAGGATTCCAACTATGTGACCTTCTGAAAAAGGTAAAACACTATGGAGCAAAAATATCAATGGTTTTTAGGGATTAGGAGATAGAGATAAGAGGAAAATGTAGAGATGAACAGGCAAAACAAAGAGGACTTTTAGGGCAGTGAAAATACTATGAATGACCCTATGGATACATGTCTTGTGCATTTGCCCAAGACCAGAGGATGTCTATAACCTCATAAGAACCCTGAGGTAAATTTTTGGCCCTGGGTGACTATGATGTGTCAATATAGGTCTAGCAGTTGTAATGAATGCAGCACTCTTATAGGGGGTGTTCACAATTGTGAATGTGTGGAACAAAAGCTATATAAAAAATATCTGTACAGGCTGAGTATGGTAGCACATGTCCACAATTCCAGAACTTGGAAGGCTGGGGAAGGAAGGTCATTGCAGTTTCCAGGCCAGCCTGGACTAGTGAGACCATGTTTAACCTGAACTCTATATTGAGACCCTGTCTCAGAAAAACAAAAAGAAAGAAAGGAATTTACTGTACTTATCTGTAAATTTGGCTGTGAACATAAATTTTCTGTACAAAAATATAAAAATGTTAAAGGTTTTCTTATGCCAACAATGAACAATTGTACTTTGGCATAGAAAATGAAATATTAATTGCACTATACTGAAAAATGAAACACTTAAGTATAAATATAACAAAATATGCAGAACATATATATGTAAATATTATAAAATTCTAATGAAAACATCAAATAGGTGTCAACTAAATGGAATATATCCTAGTTTCATGAATTGGATATTTTCATCTTTGCAATATATTATTTTTTCTCAGTTTTAAATAGAAATTCAACACAATTTCAATCAATAACTCAGGAAGTTATTTGATGAATGCTGAAATATAAGTTCTAAAATGTATATGGAAGGACAAAATTTTTTTTCAAAAATCTGAATAGCAAATATAATAGTCCAAGCAAAAGAAGAGAATTGACCTTATTCTGTCTCAAGACTTCCTAAAAAGCTAAAGGGGTCAAGATTTTAGGGTGTTGGTGAAATAGGAAAATTAGGTCAGTGGAACAAGATGGAAAGTCCAGGGAAGGAAAAACACAAATAATACCTCTGATCCAGGTGAAATGTAACTCAATGTACCCATAGTCTTTTCAGTAATCAGTATTGGAGCAAGTAGAGGATCCTTACGGCCAAAAATATCTAGAGAAAATTAAAAATGGATCACAGATGTAAATGTGAAATGCAACTCCAGGTGTCTGGTGAGAGTGTGTAACACTCAATACCTCTCTGGCAATCATTGTCATGCAGAGCACAGCAGGATCCCAGTAGCTTCAGTGTAGCAAGTTCTACAGTGAGTGGTCAATTGGTCTTGAACCCATCCAGTATTTTTCAGTAAAACCTCATGAAATACAGCCTGCTTTATAAAGACCACTCTTGGCTGATTGCCTAAGGCATTCCACACTTGCCTGAGTCTCTCCAAAAACTTATCACTGAACTCTGTGGTGATCTACCACAAAGATATGATTCCACTGTGACATTTCCCAAGATAACCTGTAACCCTCCATTCATGATCTCATATAAACCACATTTTTTTTCAAATAACAGAGAATTCTTCCTTTGCGTCTGGAGGGTGAGCACAGTACTGAAAGTAGGATGACTTTTTAAAAAAATTTATTGAGAAAGAAATAACAATGAAAAAGCTTCAAAACAAGTTAGTAAGACAGTTACAAGAATTAATACACTGTATATTGTCTTTGTAGTAGTTATTC
>NW_004524741.1:3999082-4009153 GCF_000260255.1 Octodon degus
GACATAAGAGGATGTTCTTAGGTAGTAAGTTTAGAGTATTGAGGGTTCCACTTTTGTTATTATGTATTTAGTACATGGTCTACATGGTCTTCAGGGTCTCACTATGTAGATCGGACTCCTAGTGATTTTCCTGTTTTCAGCCTCCCAAGCGCTGGGATTACAGGTGTGTGCCACCATGCCCAGTCTCAGTCACTGTCTCAGCGTTTCCAGGGGCCTGGGATTGAATGCCCTACCCCTGCCTCTGCCTAAGCAGGCAGAGGGTTCCACTTTTAGCACATTAATTTGGTATGAAATCTTCCCCAAGCCTGAGATTTTGTCATTTCTCATGCTGATGAGTCAGTTCCTAAAGCATGCTTATAGCCCTCCCCTCTCTCAGTCTGCACTAAGTTTTTCACAGGATATTTTCCTCTTGGGTATGTCAAAGCATCTTCAGCTTAACCCTGCAATAGATGCTCTCTCTAGTGTTCCCATCCAAGTAAGTGTTTATTCTATGCACTCACTTACTAAACCAAGAAGTTTCTTATCACCTTAGACATTTCCCTCAATACTTCTCCCTTACACCCCCGCTAGTCTACGACAGCACTTGGTTGCTGTTCCCGCTACATAGACCTTGAATCCATTTACTTTTCTTACTTCTATCTCCAGTATCCCAACTTCTTTCCTAATTTACTTAACCTATAGGTATTAAAGAAACAGGATTCAATTGATATCCTTTATCATCCAGTATTCACTGCCGTTCTTTGCACGTAAAAGGAAAGATATATAATGAAATTTCTATTTTAATGATCTCTCATTCTAAATTCTACATAAAACAGTGACAAAATAAATAGCAAATAAAAGTTTAAAAGCAACTGAAGGATATACTCTTCTATTAGAAAAATAAATTAGAAAGTTTTAAACTCAAAAAAATAAGAAAAAACATATAAATCTGTGAATAACAAAATATTCTGGAAAGACCCTTTAATTTTTAAAACTTTATATTCAATGAAAGTTTATTGACATGTCAAATAAAGTGTTATAATATCCATAAATAAACCTGTGACAATTATTTAGGTACCTTTTAAAATATGTAAGTATAATATATAATACTATTCCTAACACTCACAACAATGATTTATTTTTAGAGGGTATTTTGATCAAAAATTTAAAATATCGTGTGTTGATCCTTTTTATCTTCTTCTAACACTGCATAAAAGCAATAAGAACTCACAAGGGAAAAATTTTAATATCAACAAAAAATTAATGTCTCCCTATCAGTAATATAAAACTACAGTAAGTTTTGAACATTTGAGATTAATAAATTTAAATTATAAAATGAGAAAAATGATAAAGCTAAGTACAACTGGAAAATGGCATGAAGAGACAGTTTGCTAAATTTGACCGCCTGCCTTTGTTGAAAGCAGGGATATGGATTAAAGCCACCTGATGCTTTTCAGACTCGGATATGCCCTTGCTTGATGTCTTTAACTCAAGAACCGAGAAAGATTTGGCTGTTTAGAAAAGCTTTTAGTATAAATTCTTAAGGGTCAATGACATGACACTGTGTCAGTTATGAAAATAAATGAGAGATCATTAAAATAAAAATTTCATTATTTATCTTTCCTTTTAATAGTTTTTTTTTTTCTTCTCAGGACTAAAAGCCCTCCAACCACCAATGATCCCCTCAAGACACAAGTACTAATGAGAAGGTTGCATAGAAATACGTTAGAATCCTGCTAACTCAAATCTGTTCTGTACAAATACAAGGTTAAAAATTATACAAAGGTCCAACCTGGAGATTTCTTTCTCCACTCTTATTCACTCACTTTCACCTTAACACACACACACACACACACACACACATAATTATATCAAATATTTTATTTTTATCAACTCGAAATGTCCAAATGTAGTAACTTGCCCAGTACATTGTCCCATATCTCCTAGGAAAACTAATTTACAGGTGAAACTGATGACACAAAGCATATCGTCTGTGTTTATTTATTTTTTTCCCAGAATAGTTAACTTTAATTTTTTTTTTTTTTTTTTCAGAACCGGGGATAGAACTCAGGCCCTTACGCTTGCTAGGGAAGCACTTATTCCACTGAGCCATCTCCCCGGCCCTAACTTTAATATTATAAGTCAATTATGTTTTGTTCAGGTAGTTGATTTTCAGTGATAGTACTTACTTTATTTTTTTAATATTTTTATTAATTTTACTGAGAAACAAATAGTAATCAGACAGCTTCAAAACCAATTAGTAGGACACTTTCAATAATTAATATATTGCATATTGTTGTCTCCAAACTGGTTATTCATAGTACAAGATGCAGACATGATATCCTGTCTAAGCACTATCAGTACCAATCTTTCTTCTCATTGAATTAAGAGAAAGTAGCTCTGTATCTATTGTAACTATTTTGTATATACAGATAGAGAATGGTCCTTCATTTGTATCCCCTTTTTTAAATTTAGTTTTATCAGAGATGAGTAAGTAGTCCATTGCCATTCATTTATTGTAGGTGCGTAAATTCAGCAAAATAATCCAATATGGTCCAGTAGTCCATAATAGTAGTGGGTTATCCACAGAACTGGCAATGTCAGAAGTTGTTGACTTGAGCCTTTTACATCTCAGCATATTAATATGGCTTTACTTTTTATACCTCAGTTTGATACTTTTCTGCTGGTTTTGATCATTAATGAAATGCCACTGAATCTGAAATTTGCTCAAAATATATCTCTTTAATAAGCTCATGCTCACAGCTATGCCTCCTGTCGCACTGTCTAACATGTTCTTCTCGAATGGAAGCTGAAGACATTCTGAGGACAATCATTTGTGGATTTCAGACTCCGCATTCCTTGTGATGTGGCACTGCCACTGCTTGGGTGAGTCTAATTTTAAAAGTTTAGAACAGAACAGTGCATTCAGAGTGAGTCATCCCTTTCCACTTTTCTTCTCTCTGACTGACTCCAAACAAACAAAAACAGCGTCTCCCTAAAATTAGTTGTGCCTCCAATTTTCTGTTCCCATGCAAGAAATTTCGCTAGAAAAAATCCTATCTGGAGTCTTAATTTCCCTCTGTGAGTGCACCTATTTGTGTTATTTCTAGACCTCAAAAATTCTAGTTTTCATTTTATGCTTGGGAGAATGTTTTATTAACTTTTTAATAAGTTTATTTGTTAGGCTTCATTGTCAGAAATTTCTATTCTTTATAAACAAGTAGAAAAATGTACCTATTCTCATTGCCTTTTGACCATTTACCCCATGACTAGAAACTTGGCTGTTTTCCTCAATTATATTTCCTAATGCAGTAAATTCCTTCTTAATGAGTGTAAGATTCAAAGCATTTCAGTTGAGATTAGTTCATTGTGGTTGACAAAAAAGCTTTACATCCTAAAACACGTCAGACCCATTATCAAAAACTCCCAGAATGCAAATACATCTTTTACAGACCTTTATTCATTTTGATAATTTCTCTTTTGCCTTGTTCTACTCAATGGCAAGGCAATGCAAGCTCCTCAGCCTGGCATTTAAAAAGGCCTTTCCTAACTTCATTTATCTGAAAACTTTCCATTAAATAAATACAGATACTGGGGAGTTTGATCCCCAGCATGCAGTGCCGGCTCTGCCCCAAGGGCGCACTGAGACAGTGATTGAGACTGGACATGGTGGGCGCGCCTGTGATCCCAGTGCTTGGGAGGCTGAACACAGGCGGATCACTAAGAGTCCGATCCACTTAGTGAGATCCTGTAAACCCTGTAGACCCTGTCCTAAATTTAAAAAAAAATAATAATAGTCACATCAGTTGCTGTGTTTAAGGGTTTTTTTTTTTTTTTTCATTTTATTTGAAAATCTGGGTACCTTGTCATAAACTATTCAAACCAGCATTTAAAGTCTAAAATCAACATATACATCTGAACTTCTATTTTTCTACTTTTCTCCATGTTGATAAAATGTGAGCAAAACTACCTGGCAAGTGCAAGGACCTGAGCTCCAACCCCGGTATGAAATAAAAGAACATAAAAATAAAAATAAATAAATAAATAAATAAATATAGATGCTAGCGAAACAAACACACACTGTCCTTTCGGTAAAATTAAGCAAATGTGCTAAGTATTCATGGAGCACCCACTGTCAGATGCACTATTCTGGTTTCACGCCTTGCTTTGGAACTACCGCAGCTCGCTCTTCTGCTCTCTTGTCTCCATGCAGTAGCGTTCCATATGGGCACACGCATCTGCCTGCAAGCATCTTTAAAAATTTAAACTGGATAAATGATAATCATTTACTCGGTCACTGAATCAGCATGTGCTTAGCACGCCCAGTGAAAAGGGAGACACGGTAAAAATGTAGATTTTTTTTTTAAACGATCACAGTCTTAGGAGGTTAATAGAAAAATAAATCCCCGAGTAAATTACTGTACGCTCTGCGGCGCTCGACCCAGATGTCTGCCCCAGCGAACAGCTCCCTGCAGAGGAAGCCGCACAGGTGGACAGGACTCAGCAAGGGAAACGCTGCTTGCACTCCTAGAATCAGTAATCATCCCTGCTCGGGCTTTTTAGTGGTCACTGACCTGCCGCGAGTGCAGAAAGTCTGCTGTGATGCTCCTGTAAGGACTGCATTGTCATTCTTTCTCTTTATATCTACTTTATGCACAACTCGTATAAGGGACTGCGAATCTCAGCCTGCTGAAAGTTAGCTTTTATTCCTGATGCAAATCACTCAAAGAGATATAGAGCTAAGAGCCGGCCAAATAGCTCAGCAGATTAAAGCGCCTGCAAGCAGGCTCATGGGCCAGGGGTTTGATACCCAGGCCTGCTGTGCAGGCCCCGCCCCTGGGGCGCACTGAGACAGTAATTGAGACTGGGCGTGGTGGCACACGCCTGTAATCCCAGCACTTGGGAGACTGTAAACAGGCGGATCACTACGAGTCCAAGAGACCCTGAACACTCTGTAGATCCTTCCCTAAAAAACAGGGGAAAAAAAGATATGTAGAGCTAGTGAATAAACCATAGTTTATTGAAATCTATCATAATATCAAAATATAATTATGTGAATTATTTCTAATATTGTAGTGTATCAACCTACAGTTTTTGTCATTATTAATGCCTTTGGTAAAGCTCATTGGCTTTATATAATGAACTAGAATATTCATTATGAAATCATGAAAAACTGACTCCTTAGAAAAGCTTGGAATATTTGAAAAATTATATTTCTTCTTTTGAATTTGATAATTGAATTGTCATTTTCATGTGTAATTTAAATGATGTAAGTACACTTGGGTCAATGGGCACTTATTAAACACCTGATCCATGCAGATCTCTATCCAATGGGAGATATATTGAAAATAGTTTATGAGAAATGCAGGCTATAGGCCCACCAGAACATGACATAAATGAAGACTTTTCTTGCTTGTCTTTTAGTGAAGGGTTCTTCCCTTTCTATGCTTGGGCACTACAAGAGACACAGGTATAAATTTTTGCTAACCTAAAATAAATCTGTCAGGAAAGAAATCCAACTGCTACTGTAGAGTAAAAGAAAACAAAGATATAAACCAGTCTGCATCTTTACTCTGGAAAATCTTCAGAATTCGGAGGGGCTCAGATGGCCCACTTAAATCCTTTTGCTATATTCTTGACAGACAGTTTTGTACCAAACGTTACAGAAAATTGAAGCAAAACACCTTGTAACTTCTTGGAAGTCTCTGCATTGAGGTGGGTAATTCAAATGTTGGTGGGTCTGTGAGACCTTAACCGAGAAGTGCGGTTACTCATAGAGCAGAATGATATGGGAAGTACTCATCTTTGGAATGATGGTAACATAAAAATATTTTCTCTTGTTTCTTTTCAACAACCTCAATACAAGCCCTAGTCTTCCATCAGTATATGCATGGGAGTAATGACAGATGATCCAACTACTTTCTTTTGTCTATTAGTTTGAAAAATTAACTTCTCTAGTCTAATACAAGTTCAATATGTAGTAAGACAAAAAGTAAAAGATTTGAAAAGGTGGATGTGCAGGGCTATATCTATTCTGCCTGACCTGCAAGCAAAAGAAATCCCTGCTGATACTTGAAAAATCAACTAAAAATAATATGAGGGATAAACCTTGGATTAACTAGATACCTGAAAGTAAATTTCTCTTCATCTGAGAACTAGGGACACACTGACACAACAAAAAATATTCAATTATAAAATTCTACTTTTTTATTTCTCCTGTTGGTTATTATAAGCCACTGTGACAGTGATATTGGATTTCTCCATTTTGTGTACAAGAATATTGAATGAAATAAGTAAGATTTAACCAATCTATTTTCTAAATAAAATGCTTGTGAAGGTCATTTTAGGTGAAATGTTATGAAAGAAAAAAAGATTAATTAGGAGAGTGAAAGATTAAATTCAGGAAAAATTATATACATATATATACTCAGATATTCTTTAACAGTTAGTTTAAGCATATGAAACAAGTTAAATACTTTGTAGTACTTCTACTGTTCAATTTCATATTTTTACTAATTTTATTAATAAACAAATAGCAATGAGACAGTTTCAAAACTGATTAGTAGGACAGTTTCAATAATTAATACATTGCATATTGTCTTCATAGTGGTTATTCATCATATAAGATGCAGACATGATATTCTGTCCAAAAGCTATTAGTACAAATCTTTCTTCTCATTGAAATAAGAGAAAGTAGCTGTATATCAATCCTAACTATTTTGTATATACAGATACAAAATGGTCTTTTTCATTTGTATCCCTGTTTTTTGTTTAGTTTTGTCAGAGATGGCTATTCCATTGCCATTTAAATATTATAGGTGTGTGAATTCAGCAAAATAATCCAATCCAGTCCAGTAGTCCATAACAGTAGTGAGTTATCTGTAGGACTGGCAATGTCAGAAGTTGTTAACTTGAGCCTTTTATGGCTCAACATATTAATATGGTTTTACTTTGTGTACCTTGTTTTTATATTTTTCTGCTTGATGGTTAAGACCAAGATAAAGTGAGACAAATATAACAAGAAAAATTTCATATTTCTTATGCTACATTATAGCATATTAATAGTTAAAATAATTTATATTCCAATATTCATTTTGGTCAGTTCATTTAACTTATGATTATGAAGTATAAGAGTGCTAACCACTCAGGCACTTACCATGGAAACTCTGTAGACAGGGTCTTTAGTGTAATATCTGATAGGGATGTAGACCGCACCTACAGAGTGATAATAGGGTGATGAATGTAATGGTGCAACAATAAACTAGGTCTACTGATAGTACAAGCTCAGTTTAGCTTGGGATAGTTAGAGAAGTATAGCCAGGCAGAAAAGAGTCCCAGTGGGGAGTAACAAAAAATATGGAGGGGCAGGCTTTCAACAGTGGTATTTCCAGGGAATTGTGCAAGAATAAAAGAAACATACCATTTGTCTCTGTGTTACCTCTCTATTTGTCTCCGGGGAATTCCGGAGCTAGGTACTCAGCTTTTGCTAACAAAAGAATCAATTATACCACCTAATAATTAATGTGTGCTGTTTCAAATCGGAAACTACTTAAGGGCTCTTTGTATGATCCTGTCTCCATTGTCCTTTTAAAAATTTATATATGAGTTTCTGTTTCCAGGCAAAAAAAAGAAAAACAGACACTAGAACTAAAACTCTGAATTACATGAAACTATAGCTTTCAAAATATTTTCCATGAAAAAATGAAGCATGGAATTATTGAGATATAGGAGAAAAAATGAGGGGAAACATAATAATCCTAGCTTGCTACTTCGATGATAGTTTCTGGGTCTCATTGAGGTAGAAGCCGAACAGAACTCTGCAGTTGCCTGAGTTGTGGAGATGGAGGTAGGAGGTCAGAGGAGCCCGGAGGCTCATGGGTGATAGTAGTCTATGGCGCAGGTGACAACCACACTCACTGTAGATTACAGAGATACAAAAAGTCAGGACCATCCTTGAGTGCTAAGCTGATCAGCAAGTCAATTAGGAATCAACCACAGTTTGAGGAAGAACCACTTCAAGGAAAGAAAAAGTATCTGAAAATCTCATCATTCTGGGAACAGTGCCAGCTCCCAATAGCCACAGTGGGAAAGTTCAAAATTGTATGACTATTGTCCATACTCTTGGCTAGACTCTTACCTCAGTAGGCTAAAATAAAGACTCAAAAGATTAAAGTGTTGTCTGGCATTACATAAAAAATCCTATATCAAGTAAAATATGGTGGATAGGTTCCTTAGTAGGAAGAAAAATTAATCAGTTGCAACTGAATCATAAGGATATAAATGATATAATTAATAAATATGAATATTAAATAGCATTATAACTGGATTTTTATGTTCAAGGAGTGGAAAGAAATTCAAATGCAGATGGAGACATGAAAATATTATTTTGTGGTTCATAATCTGAAGATGAAGTATATCTGGAACAAAAAGAGCATCCCTATAGTTTTTGAAAAAATTAAAAATAGAATTACCACATGATGGAAAAATTCTGTTTCTAGATATATATACCCAAAGGATACAAAACAGGATTTTAAAGAGATATCTACAGGTCTGTATTTATAGCAGTATCATTCACTGGCTACAATGTATAAGCAACCACGGTGTAGGTTGATAGACTAATAATAAGCAAATGAGGTATAGACACATGCAAGAAAGTTACCCAGACTTAAAAAATAAGGGAATTCAGATGCGTCCTATGATATGGATGAACCTGGAGGAGATGATAGTAAACCAACCATGCCAGCCACAAAAAGATCAATACAGTGATTTCACGTACGTGGATATTTATAGCAGTAAACTGATAGAGACAGAAAGTAGATTACTGA
Source organism: Octodon degus (assembly GCF_000260255.1). NCBI lineage: Eukaryota > Metazoa > Chordata > Mammalia > Rodentia > Octodontidae > Octodon > Octodon degus. The sequence continues at coordinate 4,007,887 of NW_004524741.1, forward strand.
TTGTGAAAGGCTAAAGGGAGTGGGAAATGGAAGTTAGTGTTCAGTGGGTAGAGAATTTCAGTTTTGCAAGATGAAAAGAATTATGTAGATGAGTGGCTATGAAGTCTGTACGGAATTATTAATATATTTAATACCACCAAGCCTTATGTTTAAAAATGGTTACAATGGAATTTCTGTCCAGTTCCGGGACCCCCAGACCCAGTCCTAGCCCAGGTCCTGTGAGTGTGTGGAGAGCTTCCTGCTACCCTGCGCCGGTGGAACCAGTCCCAGCCCAGGCGCAGCGTGGGCCGGACCCTCTCCCACCCCCTTGGGCTGCCCCCACCACTCCGCAGCACCTCCACACCCTGCACCCCAAGTGGGAATTTTGCAGTGTTCCGGGAACCCCCGGACCCAGTCTTAGCCCAGGTCCAGTGAGTGTGTGGGAGAGCTTCCTCTTCCCCCTACTTCACCTTGCCCCCTCCAGAAACAGCTCAGGCCTGGCATACATGCCTGAGGTGTAACCCTGCAGCTGCAATCTCTGCAGACAGTGTAGAGGATAGATCCACCCAGCTAGTCCAGGAGCAGAACATCTTGCCACAGGGGCACAACAGGTTCACCCTCAAGGGCAGCAGCAGAAAGGAGCTGAGCACAGCAACCAAACCTAAGCCAGACGCAGCTGGATAAGTCCAAACTTTATAAAGCTGCACCGGAACTTCAGAACGTGTGAAGGTTATAACTACAGCAAAGATCTACAACAAAGGTCAGAAGACAGTGCTACACAACATGACGACAAGGAACAAAATGCAACCTCAGAACCGAAGCCCACCCGTAACAAGTACAGAGGACACTAACACAGAAAAAATTGGAAATCACACAACTGAAAGCAATGAATCAGCAGCTTCTAAAATAAAGAAACAGCTGCAGAAAGATATAGAAAAACTCAGATTGGAAATGAGAAAAGAAATCCTTGAATTAATAACATCTGAACTAAATAATCAAATGCAGAAACCTATGGAAGAAACCTAGCACCCACCCAGAACAAGTGCGGAGGACACTAGCTGGGCTCAAATGCATGAGTTAAGAGCGTCGATAGTAAATAAGCAACAGCAGAAAGATATAGAGGAAATCAGAGTGCAATTCTCTTCTGAAATAAAAAAGAACTCTCAGAACTCATAGCAGATGAAGTAAAGAAGCAACTACAGAAACATAGGCAGGAAACCCAATCTGAAAAAAACACTGCAGTAAAAGAATTTCTAACTGCTTCTAAAGAAGATATGTATAAAAAAAT
>NW_004524741.1:4017104-4030380 GCF_000260255.1 Octodon degus
TATTCACTACAAAATGCTCCTTCATTTATATCCCCCTTTTTAATTTAGTTTTGTCAGAGATTGGTATTCCACCGCCATTCAAATATTGTAGGTGTGTGAATTCAGCAAAACAATCCAATATAGTCCAGTAGTCCATAATAGTGGTGGGTTATCTGCAGAACTGGCAACGTCAGAAGTTGTTAACTTGAGCCTTTTACAGCGCAGCTTATTAATATGGCTTTATTTTTATACCTCATTTTAATACTTTTCTGCTGGATGATTAAGACCAAGATAAAGCAAGACCTATATAACAAGAAATGTAACTTTTGTATCCGATGAGGTCAATCAAATCCCCTCAGGATTTGCCCCAAAACCCTATACAGCAATTTGTATATCCTTTGTAGGACAACTTGTTAATTCAGGACAAATTACCCTTTCTCTTGGTTAAGCATAAAAATCTTCACGAATTTTAAAGGAAATGGTAGTGTTTGTTCTAACTTGCATCATTCCTTGGTGAAGCAGTCCTAGCCCAAGTCATGCTTCTCACAGACTATAGTTGATTGGCAGAATAAGATGGTGTTACATAGTGGAGAAATTGAACAGGATACAGACATCATCCAAGAATGGTTGGGCATATCATTCTTCTTCTTTTGTTAACCTAAAGTGTTTTCTAAATGATAGTACTTCTTGATGAATAATCACAGTTATATAGTCACGGTGGCTTTTTCTATGAAAAACTGTGATCAATGGATGGCATCTATTAGCCATATAATTTTGCTATGTAACATCATTGTTCCTAATTATCTTATCAATATAGTTTCACTCTTCCTTTGAGATTCACCTAGTTTTGTCAGGAAAGGGGTCATCAGGGATGTTCAAGGCAAAAAAGAAAAACGTACAATTACATGTTTTATGCTAGTGCTATTTACACTGCTTAGGGACATAATTTTTATTGTTCCTGGTAAGTTTTGTTGTTTGTGGAGAAATTTTGTCCTTTCTCCTAGTAGTTGCCAGCCTCTTAGAGGGTGAGCACAGTTCTCTCTGTGGGACAGAACAGAGCCTCCTCCCAGACAGAGGCATGGATCATGTAATGGTCACTAATGTCCTTCTGCTCTTTGACCTGGAACTCAATGAACAAGGATTTTACACGTTCGGTTTTTGTTTCTTGAAGAAATCTCTTTGCAATTCATTTGGTGTACCACTGTAAGAAGGTTCTTTTTATAGGTAAAATCTCTACTCTGGACACTTTCTATTGGATACAGAAATATCCAGTAACCCTAAATGACTAAAATCATTGCTCAGACTCCTTAGATTATTAGTCATGATTTCATTTTCTGCTGTAACTTTATTGGCGTATTGTTCAATGGTCTTTATATGGATTTTGTAGTCTGCTAACTAGTCAGTGATCACAAACATTATAGACCTCAGAAATCAGTCTTTCTTTAGCTCCCAAGTCTCAGATGGTTAACAATATATTTAATTATGATATGCATAACTCACAAGCCTAATAGATTTATGAATCCTTTGATTTCTGTACTTTTATTTGTTTTAAAAAGCCCTCAAGCAGCAATAGTATCTACATATAATGTCTTAAAGAAAAAAAAGCCTATAAACAGGACTGAAGACATAGCTTAGTGGTAGTGTGTTTGCTCATTATGTATGGAGCCCTAAGTTCAATCACCAGCACTGCGAAAAGAATTCAGTGATAAACACAAGTTATGGCTCAGAATGGCATTGTAAAACAAAAATCTAAATTTTTCATCAATTTTCACTACAGTGCCATATATTTATATTTTTTTCAAAATAAGAAATAAAAAGACCCCCAAATCATATTTTGGGCATATATATGCTATATAATATACATGCTGTTATTAAATTTAGATCAGAAATCACTTAATTTATGTCACCCTCTGCTAGTTTTCCTAACAGTAAATCATAAAGAGCATTTTCTTTAGGTTTCTATTTCCATTCCTACCATTGAGTTCCCTTTTCCTCTGTTTATAATAATCTCTTTTCTCTTCGTGGCAGAAACATCTACTTGTAGCTTCGTGTTGCTACTTAGAAAGATGATAGCATACAAAGATGATGACACTGTCTTCTCTACTGTTCTCTACTTCCCAGTGAGAGAGAAGTCTATTGCTCATATTTGACAACTACAATACCATGTGGTGCATGGAAATGAGGGGAAGGAATGTATGTGTGAAATATGCTTAGTTTCAAGACAAAAAAAATCAAAATATGTCTTAATAGAAGGATAAACTAATGGCAAAACACATTTGATTACTAAGAAAAAGGCATAGGAAAGAAAGCATCCAACAAAGATGTAAAGTTTCCTTTGCTTTCTGTAGCTAACATTTGCGGCATCTTCAAAGAAGAGGGGAAAACTACAGGAGAGCTGAAAAAATAGAGCAAAAAGGTAGGAACTAAACAATAATTGTGGATACTCCTGGGCCAGAAGAACTGCCAGAAGACATTTATGAAATTGTGTACTTTTCCTACACTTGATTTTCTCTGGAAATTGAGGAAGATGGCATTTTTGACAATTCTGCTTACAATTAAATTTGAGACGTGACTTCACATAAGCCCAAATACACACATGTAGTACTTCTCCTTAAACATCTGAGGCTTTATTGCCCCAGATGTGCGAGCCTTCTGCCTGAGGCTCATCCCCTCACACCCACCAGCCCTTGCCTTAATCTGACCAGCTGGCTGGTTTCTCACCAGTCTTTATGCCTGCTTCTTTCATAGATTTTTATCACAATAGATTATAATCATTGTACCTCCTACCCTGGATCATAAACTCCTGGCAAAGAGACATCTTGTTTTGTTTCTTCCTTGACATGTCTCCACCATACAACACATAGAAAGGCCTAATAAATTTTATTTTAATTTTAACTGATGGAAAAAAATCAAGTTTATGCAAAAGTACTATAGTGTTTCAATACTTCATTTTTTTTGGGGGGGGGGTTCGGTACTGGGGATTGGACTCAGGACCCTGCGCTTGCCAAACAAGCGCTTATTCTACCGAGCTATCTCCCCAACCCCTAAAATTAATTTAAATTTTTAAAGTTCAAAATAAAGTTTGCTTAGCAAATATACACATTAGGGCTTGTCTTTATCTCTATTCATTCACGCAAGTTTTCCAATTTCATTAACGTCGAAGATTACCAGATTAAGTGTCATATATATCATTTTTCAGTTAGACAAGTCATTGCCTTATTATCATGATAAGGCTAAAAGCCATTTTATAGTTCTAATTGAACTGTTGAGATTCACATTGCTTACAGGTAAAATACATTATGTCTTTTTGTATTCATTTCAGTGAGACTTAGCAAGTACTTTGTCTAAAAAGCAGACATTCAAAACTCCAAGATCTTTTGACTAGGAAATTATAGAAAACATTTTTAAAAAATTGAATATTTATAAAAAAATTTACCAAATAATCTATTCTAAAAATAATAAACTAGGATTAGCAGTCATTATCCTGTTCTTCTGAAAATACTATTTTTGATAATAGTAAAACATCCACAGGTTACTAAGTCTGCTATCTAATCACAATTCTCTACCATATTCAGATGTTTTACTTGTAGTAGAAAGTAAACTCCTACAAATGTCATTAATCTCGGATGCAATAATTTTCCATATTTAGAGCCTACTACATACTTCCTGTGCTTACATCATGGATACCAAGTAATGAAATGGATTTTAAGCCAGTGTATCAGAATATATGCATCCAAATGTGTCCCCACTTGAGACATTCTCAGTTTCTTTCAAGAATTTTTACATTTCACCTATATATGGTACTAACTGAGATGAGTTTGAATGATAACTAAAAGAAACAAAGATCACTTTTATCCAGGTTAGTGTGAAAGACTTCAGAGAGTGAGTAGCATTCATATATGGCCTTGAAGGATCAGTACATGTTTCCCATGAAACATATGCCAAAGTTATTTACAGATTTTTGAGGTTACTGTTTACTAGAAATAGGGTCTGGGAGATGGCTCAATAGAATAAGTGCCTGCCTGGCAAGTGCAAGGTCCTGAGTGCAATCCCTAGTACCGGGGGCGGGAGGGATGGGGGGCAGACATTTACCAGCCTGTTTAATAGAAATGGATGTTTTCTGGATGATTGAAGAAAATTGCATTTATTGTGTACTTCTTTTGATATTATTATTTGTATCATATAATTAAATAGTGATACAACTCACCATAATGCAGAAGCAGTGGGAGTTTGTTTCTGTGGAACTATACACTCTCATCTGAGGGCTATAGGAAACAGTCACACGGAAATGGGTTGTGTATGTTCACTCTACTCCATAACCTCCTTTGCTTGCTATCACTGTAGAAAACGTGGCTTCACAAAGATAGACTATTGGAAATGGAAGCAGACACTTGCATGTTTTTATGGCAATAATAATATTCTATCGGGCCGGGGAGAAGGCTCAGTGGAATAATTGCTTCCCTGGAAAGCAAAAGGGCCTGAGTTCAATCCCCGGCTCTGAAAAAAAAAAAAAAAAAAAATTCTATCTACGCTTTCAGTAAAATGAATAAAGATTGGAAGTTGTCTTAAACATATTTTTAATTATTAAAGCAACTGACATTCATTTTCTCAAACAGTTGATCCTCTCTAACACAGACAGAGTCAGTTCATCTGACTTATGCAAAGTTGGGTCACAGATCTATTCCTTCCCAATTGGGAGATATTTTATGGTTGGGAGGTAACACTCAATCTCTTCTGAAATCAGGTGATCATGTGAAATGTGGAAGAATGAAGGCCTTGGCCGTCGCTTTTAGAAATCTCTCTGGTGTTGGAAATACATCAAAAATTCCAACACTCACTCATTGCTCCAATACTTCCACTTAGGTTTGAATGCAGTCAATTTATGTGCCAGCTTGAATAAGTTGTCATTCTTTGAAGTGATAGATTGAGTTTGTAGAGCATATTGGATTTGTCACACTCATAATCAAGTTTTGCAGCCCATTCTGTGTCACTGAAATGTACTGCCAGGGATGACTGTTTATCCTAAAGAAATTTTTTCATTGCCTCTCGTAACTTAAAAAGTATGCCCATGATCAACTTTCAGAAAGCCATCTCATTTCTGTGTATAAGAAGAGATATGTGTGTTCTGTACTCATCTCCTCCCAGAACTGAATGAATAGACATGAGTTAAGGGCACAGATTTTCATGTGATTGGTAATTTTAATCATAACTCAAAAAACTTCGTTAAATTCAGATGATATTTTCCAACTAGCCAGCAGTGCTCTATCATGATACAGTATGAAAACTCATATTCAAAATCAGTATCTTTGATCTAATGAGTGAAACCAGAAATCCATCATTTATAGAATATATTGATATAATTCAGTTTTCCAGACATGTGATCATTCAGACTTGAATAGTTGTGCAGTGGTAGTGTTGGCTGACAAGAAAAGTGGGTATAACATATCTTTATGCAAATTCTCCAAAAATATATATTGCATAAAAATAAACATTTTTGCCTTATCAACATTAGTAGGCTTGTCAACGTGATTGCATACCGCTATGACTTTTTAATTCTATCTAAAAACTATGCTCCAATAACCTTTGTGATTTCATTAGTTCATCCAGCTATGATGCTTGTCTAAGAGAAATATGTGCCACATTTTAAGCGACAGCCTCTCCTAAAAGTTCGAAACAAATGCTTTTTAGCAGCAGGCTGTACCAACTTTTTTCCTAGAAGTGGAGGTTAACTTTGGCAATGCGGTTAGACAAAGTGAAGACGTATTTGACAACGCGTGGCCTTCAGTAATTAGTTATGCTCTTTGTTTCTACATTTTCTTTCCTTTGAAAAACCCCAAAGTCTTTTAATGCAGGTTGCTTGGTATGCAGGTGATGAAGCAGTTTTGAAGTCTCATGGCTTCCTTTGATGGTCAGTTCCCATATATTGTGCAAAGAAGGAGAATGTGAGCCACCTGTTACAGTAAACCCATAATTTAAGCAGCACTGTTGGTAATTTCATTAAAATGCAGCTTTATTTTGTTGGCAATTTGGAGTTTTCTGTTCTCTCATCACTCAGTGTCTCTCCCTTTTTGGAGAAGATCTCCAATGACATTCATTTTTAACTCTTTTTAGCACTGGTTAGCTTGTAGCTTACTAAACTGTGATCTGGACAAATGTACACAGTAGGAAAGAGGTGCAGGCAGAAGTGGCAAGTAAAGTCATAATCAGGCTGTCTATGTACTGAAACAAGTGTCAGATTCTGAATTAAAGCCTAGCACAAGAGGCAGCTGTATAATTCAAGTCCATCAACTCACTCACCACTATAGTGCCTGCCACCAAATGCTGCATAATTGTCACTCACTGGCAACATTTTTATATGAGTCTACAAGAAACTGATTTATGGTAGGCACTGCCAGTCAGTCCTTCTGCTGATGTTAATCTGCATTGATAGCTATGCCACAGAAATAGCATTATTGTCTCTTCTCCACCCCAGATCATCAGGCATTAGATTCTCATAAAAAGCAAGCTAGATCTCTTACAAGTGTGGTTCATAGCAGGGTTCGTGGTCCTAGGAGAATCTAATGGTGCTGCTGACCTGATAGGAGGTGGAACTCAGGGGTAACTAGCTAACTGCAGATGAAGATTCCCCACCTGCCTATCCCTTACCTGCTGTGCAGCCTGGTTCCTAATATGCCATGAATGGATATGGTCTAAGGCCTAGGCATTGAGACCCATGATTTACAGGAAAAAAGGTAGTCTTGGTTAATTATTAGTGATTTGATGTGATTTTGCATAAATAACAGTAGAAAAATGAAAGAGATTTGGCTCCATAAATAATCAAAGGCAAGATTGCTGAAGGCTGCCTATACATGCAAACAAGGTGGGATTTAACTGCACCTAGCAAGTAGCACAATGGGATTTGAATTTGATGCCAACTATTCTGGTCTTCTGAAGGACAGATTATAGAGGAATGATGTTCAAAGAAAGACCAGTTAGAAGCTAAAAGAGGACTGCATACTGCTATGGAACAACGGTTGGTGTGAGGACGATTTTACGAGTGATAAGATGTTAGGTGAGGTAGGCCTGTAGAATGACTCGAATTTGTAGCTTCTGTGATTGCGTGAATAGTGTGCAACTAAGCAGACCTCAGTGCAGGGCAGTGTGCTCTGACTGAAAGACATGGACCTCCCTGAGTTCTGAAACTTAGAATTGATTAAACCTATCTAAGTATAGTAGTATTAAAGATAAAGACAGGAGAAGGAACCACATTAGACTTGGGGATGGAGGACCTAGAGGGGAAACATGACCCACCCAACAGTGCTTTACAACAGAATCATTGAATTTATGCAAAGACATAAGCAAGAGAGTCCCTAAATAAGTGCTACCTAAAACTGACTACAAGTGAAGTATGGTCACAGGTTTAGGAAGAAGTTTAGATGAAAATATATAAAAATTATAGGAAAGGCTATGAGCATATTTCTATTCAAGTTAAAAAAAAAAACTCAATTAAGGAAAGGGCCACCATCCAAAGCATGTCCTAAACTGCAATGAATCCAAGCTTTTCTGGAAGAAGATGCGTAATAAAACCCACACCAAAAAGTACAAAGGAAAAGGAGCTAGTAATGCATAAAACATGGAAAATGAACTCTGGTGAGTACTGTGCAGTAACTTATTCGGAGAATGAAACAGCAAACACATTTACATAACTTTTGCAAAAGTTTATTGTTATATTTTCCACATTTTTATTAGTGCTGTTAATCTCTACTGTGTCTTAAGTTTATAAATTAAACTTTATCATGTGTATGTACACAGAGGAATAACATACTATGTGTGGAGTTCAGTGAAATCCATGGCTTAAGTTATCCACAGGGTATATCCTCCTGCACTAAAAAAAAAAAAAAAAAAAAAGATAATACTTCTTTTTCTATGTCAATTCATCAAATTTTCAAATCAATTAATTAAAGTAAATATTTTCCAGCCAGCATGTAGGTAGAGTAGACTGACAGGCTCAGATCAATAGTTAATGAGTTGTTGAGCTGGATGTGAACTGAGGTACACCTGTCTGCAGAAAACATAAATGCTGCCAGTGACATCATAAAAAAGGGAGTTAGATGTAAACTGTAACATTGTGTACAACAGCATCATCAGAGTGACCAAAGTGAAAGTGAGTCTAGATACTAATGCTATCATGTTCACAGACTTGATTTATGAGCCAGACATGGCTCGGTAACCTGTAGTCTCAGTTACCTAGGAGGCTGCATCTGGAGGAAGGCTTGAATCCTGGAACTGAAGCCCACTATTGACACTTCACGAAAAAATATAAAATAAAAAATATAAAAAGCTTGATTGGGGCTGGGGACATAGTTCAGTGGTCTAAGCGCCTGCCTAACAAGTGCAAGGATCTGGATTTGATCCTCGGTACCATATGCAATGCTGGCCCTGGGCTGAAAGGCCAGCCACTGAAATGGGGCATGGTGGCAGAGGCCTGTAATCCCAGCCTTGGGGAACCTGAGACAGGAAGATCACTATGAATCCAAGCTGCATAGCAAGACCCCATATGAAATAAATAAATTAAAATATTTTTTAAAAATATTTTTAAAATGTTTTAAAGCTTGATTTATAGATTTTGGTGAAGGAGACTCTAAAGATAAGGGACTCTCTTTTCCGCAAATGGAAAAGTCGTAATCATTTTGATGAAAAATAACCGATGGAAAAGGAGAAGTTCAAGCTGCCAAATAAAGATAATTTCATAAGAAAAATCTTTAAGGAGATAAGGTGAATTGGTATTTCAGACACAAGGTCAGAGAAGAGCTTTTTGAAGCTGTTCTTTCTTCCTGTGATCTCTGGCTTCAAGAGACGTTTCGAGAACTGCAATTCTAAATTGTGTTCTTCACTAAGTGGATCAGAAATATTCTACTAAAAAGAAGGGAAGAGTTTCTGGTCACATACTTGGGGAAATTACTGGATACAATTAAGCTCCATTTCTAAAGAACTTTATAGAAGTAGCAGCACACCAGTGTGCACCATACATATTCACAATAACAAAAATGACATTTCCCAAGTATATTTAGTTTTAGGAACTTTTATTTCCCTATGGCATCTGTTGGTCTACAGTAAACAATTTGAAGAACGTTACACTAGAGTATATGCTTTCTAATTCTGCATTGGAAATCTCATTATCTGCTATAACAAAGCTTCAAAGCAAAACTTCTCTGTACACCAATTTCCAAATAAAGCCTTTCCTCTGAGGGATACAACAATCTAACATAATATATTTAATTATAATTTGGATTAGTTAGGTTCCTCTGAGAAGCAAATACCAAGACAAAGCTATACATACAAGAATTTAACTAATGCACTAAAGTCAGTGCTCATAAGGAGAAGGGTTAGAGAGCAGAAGAGGAGAACAGAGAAGATTTGTGAAATGGGTCTGATCCCTGAGGTGGGAGCAGCAGGAGAGAAAAGAACACTGAGAGGAAACACCTCAAACTTCAGAAACTTCTGATGCAATCAATAAAAGCCAAAAGCCAAAGTAATCCAGTGGAGTATTTCACAGGAAAAGCCCCCTGAGCATCCTTGCCAGCCCAGTGCCTGGGACAGAGTAGTCTGGGAAAAGCGTAGCATCCATAGAAATACAATGGTGGACTCACAGGAAGACTAGGTTTTGCAGCATTTTGTATGCCATAGTCTACCCTGCCCTACATGACTCTTCCCTGATTTCTATTGATTTTTCTTCCAGAGGGAGAAAGAGATTTTAGTGCAACAAATAAATACAATCTCATTGTTCTCAGAACAACAATCAGTCCTCGTTCCTTTGTCCCACATCACTCATCATAAACATCCTCTGATCTGCAGCTGTTGCCTTAGTAGATGGCTTTCCATCTGAACCTACCTCCCTTTGGGATCTACACCCTTGACAGGCAGGCCATCTTCAACCCAGGACCATTGCATGTGTCTGTGAAAACAACAGTAAAAGAGAAAGATCCATATGATGTGCATGGGTTCCCCACATATTCCTTTTTATGTAAAGCTATCTACCTTCTCCAATTGACCAAGGTCAACTCATGCTTCCAGAATGATGGCTTTCCTTTCTGGTTCCTAGGCAATACGAGTCCAAGTATTCTAAATACATAGCTTAAGGTTTTAGTAAGTACTGATTGTATCTCCTGGTAATGTAAGGATTTAGGAAGTCAGGCAACACAAATTCTTATCATCATTTGGAATGATTGTAGTTGGCAGTCCCTATACCACTTTGCCTCTTTGACCACAAAACTTCTTCTTTTGGAGACAAGGTATCATGAAGAGGTCTTCTGTGTTGTGCATATGCAAAGTTCTAAAGAACAGTGTACTCTGAATTCTTTCAGAGAAATTCCTCTGGATTGACTCAACAGCTATGCCTTTTGAAAATCATGTCAGTAGTATGAGAGGCTGGCTGCTTCTGCATAATGATGTGCTGCTCCCTTCCTTTCTCTACTGAAAGGTAGGTTCTCTGGGCAGATGTCATGCTGTGAGGCACTCAAAGCCAAGAATCAGACATTTGATAAACCCCAAAGTGGTGTTAGTAAGGCAATAAAAGGAAAACAAATACATTCAGAATAGGTTAGAAAGGACACACTGTGGTCAACCTACCAACAAAAGACTGGTTAATCTCCACAAAGATGACATATAGGGGAGAAGGGTGCTCTGCTTCTTTCTGTTTCAGATAGGTTGAACATTAGATGTAGCAATTCTTTTTTTCACATTTATATTCAAGCTTTATTTGTTTCATGTGTTCATAAAAAATGACAGGAGTTTTAAATTCTTGTAAAACAGTCTCAAAAGTGAAATGAGGTTTCTATAAAAATGTAAAAGCTAGCACACAAACATAATATTTTAATAATCAAAGAGTGGAATTCACTTATAGATTGACTTGTGGCATTAAGTATTTGGTCATAAAACATGCTTAAGTGATTTTTTACACTGATAAAATGGAGGCATTTTAAGAGTCAAGCAGGTTTTAGGGGGGAAAAATCAAAGAAACAAATTCCCCAATGTTGAAAAGACATTCAGTGCTGAAACTGCTATTTTCCTGAAATCTCTCATTTGAAACCACCTCCCTTCTTGCCTTTCTTCCTGTTATTCTATAAAAAGAAATCTAAACATTTCTTTCATTTAATTACTGGATTTGGCAGATTACATGAAATCTTACACAGAAAAAAATACAAGAATAATAAAAAGGTAACTGTGTGATATGCATATGCTCTTGAATATGATTTACTAGGAAAGAACATTCTGGTTTTCAGCAGTTAATGAAAATTCCTCATTTTTTCCATAAGTACCAGTTGAGAGAATCTGTCACTGAGTGAAAGCTTAGTTTGATTTCCTAGTGCTTGAAAATTGAATTTCAGGCATACGCCTTTGGGGTGTTACATAAAACCCTGTCCAGAATATCTGACCCTTCCAATCAAAGATTCCTCTTCATGGTGCACATATCTGACAGAACTTTTAGCTTCATGGGAGCTTTGCTCATTTTCTGGTGTTACACCTTGATCCCTATTCATTGTTTGGTTTGCTTGCAACAGCTTTTCACAAAAGTAGTCATTTCTTCTCTCTACTATAAAGTTCCTGCCAAATTGAGAGATACTTTAGGATGATGATTCAAATCTTTCTTATGTTGAGTAGCTTGGTAACTATCTTTGGTTTCTCTCCATTTTGCCATATCTCGCTCATTAACCATGAGATTTCCATGTATGATCGATCACAAGATCTCTTTCCATAGACATGGTATTTCTCTGAATAACCTTGTAAGCTCACTGAGTAGGCATGGAATACCTCTGAGTAAGCATGGAATCTCTCTAGGTGACCATAAGCATTCTTTGAGAGGCCATGATATCTCTCTGAGTGGACTTAATGTCTTCTTCAGTAACTATGAGTTCTCTCTGATTGACCATGAGATTTCCTGAATTATTCCTCAAATCTCTTTAAGGTGTCTCAATTTCCTTCCAGCTGATGCTCTTTTTCTTCTGATTGGATTTTATCTGTCTCAGATTGAACCTTATAATTGTTGTACCATTTCTCATGCTTCAGGTCAAAAGAGCTGTGTCTATATTTGGATACAGAATGTTCTTGATCTGGGTTTTGAATCATCATTTTCTTTCTTTCTTTCTTTCTTCTTTCTTTCTTTCTTTCTTTCTTTCTTTCTTTCTTTCTTTCTTTCTTTCTTTGAACTAGGCATGAAACTCAGGCCCTTGCACTTGCCAGGGAAGCCCTTATTCTGCTGAGCCCGGTCCATCATTTTCTTTCTTTCTGTTTTTAAAAATAATTTTATTGAGAAATAATAGCAACAAGACAGTTTCAAAACCAATTAGTAGGACAGTTTCAATAATTAATACATTGCATATTGTTGTCTTCTTAGTCATTATTCATAATACAAGATGCAGACATGACATCCTATCCACAAATGTTATTAGTATAAATCTTTCTATTCATTTAATTAAGAGAAAGTAGCTGTACATCTATCAAACTATTTTGAACATACACATACAAAATGGTCCTTCCTTTGTGTCCCCTTTTTTGTTCAGTTTTGTCAGAGGAGGATATTCCATTGTCACTTAAACATTGTACATGTGTGAATTCAGGAAAATAATCCCATATAGTCCAGTAGTCAGTTGTAGTAGTGGGTTGCCTGTGGGCTACAGTTCAGCATATAAATATGGCTTTACTTACTATACTTCATTTTTATACTTTTCTGCTGGATGGCTTAGACTAAGATAAAACAAGACCTACATAACAAGAAACATAACTTTTGTATCTGACAAGATGAGTCAAATCCCATCAGGATCTATCCTGAAACCCTGTACCTCAGTTTGTAGATCTTTTGTCAGTGTCAGCCATGTGGATGAGTCATGGCCATGTGTGAAAGTCTGAGAGAATGTTTTCTCTCCATGTGACTCTCCTTAGGCACACTCTAAATTATCAATCACTTTCCTCTGTGGTCCCATAATCTCTTGATCAGAAAATTTAGGCCACATCTGAGTTACATGATGTTACAGTACAGGTTCTCCTATGTCCTGAGTCCTCACTGAGCTTGAAGGCTAGATCCAAAATATTGGCTGTTCTTGAAGCCCTTCTTTTTCTCTAATTTTTGGTCTGCAAAATTTAGCTGTTAACCCTCCAGAAGAGAAGCTTATTATTATTACCCTACAACATAGGTAGTTGAGCTTTACCTCACCATCTGTCTGAATATCAAACATCTTAGACATAACATGAAACAGGTACCCAATCCAGAAATGGGCATCATGATGAGCACACACTTCTCAGAGGATGAAATTAAAGAAGC
>NW_004524741.1:4033768-4044124 GCF_000260255.1 Octodon degus
AATGAAATCTGAGAAGAATAACAGTAAATTATTGTGCATCTATAATCAGGAGTTGTAGCTATTTAAAGTAATTCAAAAGAGTTTCCACAAGGTTTGAGGCAAGGTGGAAAATTAAAAACAGGACAAAATTCATGTGTGTGCATACACATATATTTGGCATTATCGTCATAGAGGATAACATAAAAAGACACAGACTACATTACAGACATCAATGGCTCTGAAAAGCAATGGACTATGGATGGACAGGGCATGAAGGAAAAAGGTGAGGCAACTATCAAAAAGGTCAGAGGGAAATACCATTCTGCAACCAAATAGTGTACATTGTATAAACTATACTGAAAATGTTAAAGCAAATGAAAAGTTCAAATACAATGAAATGAAATAATAGAATGGTGAATAATTTTATTACACTATAATTATAAAGAAGTGATTTCTCATCAGATAAGAATTTGTTTATTGGGCCAGTCAGGTAGCTCAGTGGACTAAAGTGCCTGCTTAGGTACAGTGCAGTGGCCAGGGTTTGATCCCCAGTGTGCCATGCCCACCCCACCCCTGGGGAGAGCTAAGAAGGTGATTGAGACTGGGTATGGTGGCATGCACCTGTAATCCTGGTGCTTGGAAGGCTGAAAGCAGGAGAATCACTACAACTCTGATCTATGTAGTGAGACCCTGTAGATCCTGTGGACCCTGTACTAATTACATAAAAAAAAGAAAAAAAGAATTTGGCTATTTACATTAATCCAAGACAGCTATCACAGAGAGAAAGAAAGAAAAGAGAAGAGAAAACAAGAGTTCTTATTTGGCAACAGCTATTAAGCCTTTGGAAGGAAAGGGTCACTTTAGGCAACATGAAACCCAGCTCAGCTTTGTCTTCAGTGCTGATGAGATGGTCATGTAATTAATAGTTCTAACTAAGACATTTTTTAAACTGAAAAAGGATGCTACTTACAGCTTTTCTAGGACAACAGATGTGTTATAACTGTGCTCTAGTTAAATCAGGACATGTAATTGCCCTAGTTACTGGATGGTAGAAATAGGAAAGTTTAAGATGTTGGGAACTACCAAGAAACAGCAACTATAAAATTGCCTTCAGTGAATTGCAGTCTGAAAAATAAAAGCAAGTAATTCTGAAACACAGGTTTACATATGATAAAACTCAAATTTAGCAGAAACCAACAACTATAACTGTGATGACAGTAAGTAGAGCTCAATAGGAAAATGTAGGAGAAATTCATAGGTTAAATTGTCCTCCAAATAAGTGAACCATTTTGGAAAATGATTCTTTCTCAAAAGACTATAACAAAACATTCATTAATCAGTCTTCACTTAGTTGATACTAATGTTATCTCTTTTCTTTTTCTTTCTTTCTTTCTTTCTTTCTTTTTTTTTATTTTTGTTGTTGTTTTTGTTGTTGTTGTAGCAGGAATCGAGCTCAGGACCTTGTACTTGCCAGGAGAGCACTTATTCCACTAAGCTCTCTCTCTGACCCTTAATGTTACATTTCACCAGTCAGTGAGAAAATGAAGTGCAACTCCAGCTTACAGCTCCAGGTTCTCAACTGCAAGATTTAATAAGTTATAGTAATCATGAGTGGTGATGGGTGAATCCCTTCTAATTTCATACCGAATCATAAACTAAACTTTTCCATTTCCAGTTACAATAGAAGTTTTGCACTGTACACAGAGCCATCACAATTTTCCAAAGATTTTGTACAAAGCCAGCAATGTTTATTCTTTGTTATTTTGTCTTCCCTCATGGTTTGGTACAAAAAAATTTCTGAAAAAGAAGATAAAACTTCATTTTATAAAAGATCTATGGCGCTGCTTCTCATACTTGTTATACATACAAATGCATTGAGAACTGTGTTAAAATTCGTATTTTTTTCCTTTCTTACTCTATTTTTTATTTATTTATTTTTAAAATGTATTATTACAGTGTCTCACTATGCAGCTTGAACTCATAGTGGTCCTCCTGTTTTCAGCCTTCCCAGTGCTGGGATTACAGGCATGTGCCATCATGCTGGGTCTTGGGGCTGGCTCAGAGAGCTCATGTGGTGCCAGGGATAGAACCCCAGTCCTTGCATTTGCCTAAGCAGGCACTTAGTATGCTGAGCTATGTCATTGGCCCTCTTCTTTCTTATTCTTTCACATATTTTAGTAGTGCATATTGGATGTACAGATTAATGGGCTTTATATTGGTGCAATTGTACATGCACCTCACATATTATTAAGCACATCTGAGGAAAGGACTGTATTCTTAATAACCTCCTGGGTGAGATATATACTGCTGACACATAGAACTTCACTTGGAAAACCAAAGGTGTAGTACTCTACTAACACTCCAAGCTTGCAACCTCTTTTTTGGCATTGTAATATAAATTCTAGAAAAATGAAACATCTCTAAATATAATTCTATCAGTCTCTTGAGGAGCTTTACAGCAGACATAAATGTTTCAGCAGGTGTGAGGGAATTCAATGGTACAGTTATTTGAAATGTTCATCAGCTAGTTCTCATGGTTTGTCAGGTTTGTGAACCACTTCTTTAAATTACTTATAGTTGAAACAAATATGGTAACACTAAGAATCTCACATAAAACCTGGTGAATAACTCATCTCTGTTTCCTGCAGAATAAAAGCATTAAAGTTCTACAGAATCAATGATCTTTATGGCTGTGGAATGTACATAAAAGAGTTAAATGCTTCCTTAGGCACTAGATGTGGAGGGAATAGTGTTTTCCAGGTAGAACAAGAACAGTGTACCTGGGTATATGGTCTCTTTATTGAGTCCACAGCAGATACAATTGTAATATTCACAGAAATGGATGATTCAGTTTTCAATTCAATTATTTTCATTTTAATCTATGGCTTTGTAAGAACTGCTTAGCATAAAATAGCTCATCATGTGCCATTCCAGGCTGAGTGGGAAAAAAATTGTGAGTACATTTTCTAACTAATGCTTTTAAATCATCTTCTCAGTTTTCTTTGACAGATAGATACACCCCAAGGTTAGGACTTGTGAGGTTAAATCAATCTCATATATTGAAATGACTAATAAGTCAAATAGTCTGGCATTTAATCAGTTCACTTAGTATACTTATATCAATGTTATGTCATTTTGATTAATAGCGTCTACCAATTTTTGAATTTCTGTGGCATTCTAGGTTTAAGCTTATGTTAATTACCATTTGAAAAACTAAGAAAATAATGCAAAATAAACAGTATGAGAGTCACTTTAGAAATAAGAGAGCCTTGTAGAAGTTGAGCACCTTGATCTCTGTTTAAAATATACCTTAAGGGCAAGGCAATGTGAGCTGTAATCTCAGCACTCAGAAAGCTGAAGCAGGAGGATTGCCATGTCTGAGCTACAGACTGGGTTTAAGACCAGACTGTATTATATAGTGAGATTTAAAAAAGAGCACTTATTTTAACCCACACCTACATATATCTTGTGCAATTAATATTAGTCCCACAACCATATTCAAAACCTTTACATTAACACAAACAGAGGCGAAGGACGCATGCACATCGTAAAGCTAAAAAGCTATCACAGGACTGGCCAAATAGCTCAGTGGATTAAGGCACTTGCAAGCAGGCTCAGGGACTGGGGGTTTGATCCCCAGTCCTTCCATGCTGGCACCACCCCTGGGGCATGCTGAACTGGCAAGTGAGACTGGGCGTGGTGGTGCGTGCCTGTACCCCCAGCTCTTAGGAGGCTGTAAACAGGCGGATCACTATGAGTCTGATCTAGTTGTGAGACCCTGAACACCCTGTAAACCCTTCCCTAAAATATTATAAATAAATAAATAAAAATAAAAAATAAAAGGCTATCACATATATTGTCAAAAATTATTATTATTATCAAGAAAATGATGAACATTTTGTATGTTCTAAGCAAATGAGAGTACAATGTCCTCTAATTTTGGAGGTCTCACACTTTAACTTCATCTCAACTTCCTGCATAATATAGATCCCATTGTACTACCTTTCATATAAATAGACTTCCAGATTTAAGAAAAAAAAAAAACTTTGACAGCCATTATTCTCAGTATGGCTAGGAGCAAACATTACAATTTTAGTTCATATGTAAAGACGGGTGCATGATTCTTGCACCAAACTAGAGTGTTGGGATCAGCTGAAGCTGGAAATTGGTCATATGAAGGAGGGCAGGACAAGGCCACAGTGTATAATGCAGTCAAGCTACCTCAGTCTTGAGGAAAGCATCCTTCTTGGGCAATGTCAGTCATTAGTCACTAGGCAACCTTGATTTCATGATACTAACTTTGAAAGAGTATAAATTCATTTATTGTTGTTCAGTCCTCTTGCCCATTAGAAAACAGACCTACACTTGACCTCAGTTCTTACCTCTTCTCTTTAGTTTCTACACCTTCTTACCATTTTCTTCTGGAGACCATCATATGACAAAGGAGTCCCTACGTTAGAGTAGTGCATGGAGCCAAATAGGAGATGCACAAAAGAGAATAGAGAAATCTGGTGGGATGTGGAACCAGCAGGAGTGAATTCGTGAAAGAAGAGAAAGAAACTTCTGAAAATAACTCTCATGTTTGATGTAGGATGGGTCAGAACATTAGCAAAGAAGAGCTATAGGAAAGCACCCTAGAGACAATATAGGAGAGGCAATTTAGAAGGCCAAAGCAAGCCTGAGTAGAGATAGCAACTAGTGGCAAAAGGAATGAGGACATACATAGATTTTGGTAGGATCCTAACAAAACCTGATAAATTCTGAAAATCAAAGAGAACATGAGAACAAGAAAGCATCATATATTTAAAAAGCTTCTGTTTACATACAATAGGAATGACTTTCAGAAAAAGAAAATGAAGCAAAAGATAGCAATAAACTTGAAGAGAAAAATGATGCAAAAAAAGATAAGGAAAGAAGATGACTGCCCAAGTGTTCCAGGGCCACCATCATGGAGTATAACAAACCAGATGTATTGAGGCAATAGGGATTTGTTGCCTGCTGATTTCAGAAGTTAAAGTTCAAAGTCAAGGGTGTCACAATCATGCAGGGAAGTTTTCCTTGCTTCTGTGTTTGCTGGCTTGCAGTTGTGTAGTGTCAGCCTCTACCTTTGTCCTCACATGATGCTCTCTGCCTGTCAATTTCTGTATTTACATGGTCAGTTTCTTATAAGAACAACTGTCTTAATGGATTAGGAGACATCCTACTTGTCTGTTTCTTTGATCAGAGCTGAGACAAAATATTGGACAACCAAAGTTAGAGGAAAAGTTTGTTTCAATTCACAGTTTGTAGAACTTTTAGTACATAGTCAACTTGACTCCAAGGCAGGTCTGAATAGCAAAGGAGCATTGCTCAGAATAAGGAGTCCATGGCAGAGCAGGTAGAAGCAGCAAACAGAAGCATCAAGCCTGCCTTTCCTGTTTATCTCATCCGGGATACCAGCCTTTTGTGTAGTGCCACTGAGAACTATGTTAATACAAATCAGTGAACTAGTTTAATACCACACACCCTTAATCTCAATATCACACACCACAGATCCAACCAGCTCCACCTATGAACACATAAGACTTTGGGGAACATCTCGATGCAGCCCATAACACTACTCCAGTATGAATTCATCTTAGCTAGTCAAATGTATAATAACCCTTTGTGCAAATGAAGTCATACTATGCAAAACATGAAGCCTAGACCTACAAATCTTTCTCTTTTTTGAAAAATAAATATTAATCCACAAAAATTTTGCATATACAAATGTATAAGACATATAATCATATAATAATGTATGTATATAATATTTTCCCCTAAAGGATATAGTTTACTTTTTTCCTTAAAAAAAGCTGAAGTTTTTAAACATATCAAATAAAAAAGATAGGTATATACATTAAAAACAAATATTGCCTCTCTGGTAAGAAACAAGAATGCTAATTTGAAGCATAAATTGAAAGAATTATTCAACTCTAAATATAAAGAAAAAATGTTTTGGGTATTTGGGCAAAAAGTGAAAACTGAAGTTACTTACAAAGGAAAGAAAAATAGGATTGTCATAATCTCCTATGCATACACATTAAACTCCAAGACAGTTAAGTAATTTCTGCAGGGTACTCATGGCAACAAATATAAACATGAATTTTCATCTAGTCCACCTAACCTTCAGCAACAGTGCAATCTGCAAAATGTAAAACTTCAGAAAATATTTTACCCAGGAGTCCTTCTTAAAGAGCTTAGTAGAGAAAATTTGTACCCAGCTAATGATCAGAGAATCTTTACAGAAAGGATTGATAGGGAATGGCAAATTTAATTAACTTTAGATCCAAGACTAAAACAAACTTGAGACTTCGTGGTTTTAAACAGGCCCACAAAATTCTTTTTCTCCCTTGGAACTGACTACATTTAAGGGCTCATTTAAAGTGGAAAAAGTAAAAAGCAGAAGTGATAGTGTGTAATTTTTGAAAACTGTCATTTTTAAAAACATGACCTTTCTCTCTCTGTCCCTCTCTCTCCCCAGCTCTTGTTCTCATTCTCTTACTCTCCCCCACTTACGCCCAGGCAATCACTGTCTTAGTTGATTCTATAGCAAAATAACAGACTGAATGGTGCATAACAGTATGTTTATTTATTCTAGTTCTGATGTATTCAGTATATTAAGATCTGATTTTGATAAATCTCATCTACCATACTGATGACTGCCAGCTTATCACTGTATCTTCCTCCTTCAGAAAGAAAATTGGGGTTCTTTTTACAAGGGTGCTAATTACCATTCATGAAAGCTTCAGTCTTATAACCTAATTGCCTCACAAAACCCCAATTTTATAATAACTTCACATTGGAATTGAGGATCGGAACTTCAATACATGAACTTTGGAGGCACAAAAAATTCAGCCAACAATATTTGCTCTGTAGAATACTAACTTTTATGTCATTAGGCCCCTCAAGCAGGTCTGTGGAGAAGTCCATGTAGTAAGCTACTAGTGTTCTGCGGTGGGAAGCAAAAAACAAAATCATCCTGCCAATAGCCATGTAACACAAAACCTCTAACTCCAGTCAAGCTTTCAGATAACTACACCCCTGGTCAACATGTTTATTGCAAACTTATAAGATGCTTCAATTCAGAGTTATAAAGTTAAACTACTTCCAGAAGTCAAAATCTGCATGAGATAAGGTTACTTTGGTTCCTAACTTTTTTTATTATTTTATTTTATTTTATTGAGAAACAAATAGCAATGAGACAGTTTCAAAACTGATTAACAGGAAAGTTTCAATAATTAATACATTGTACATTATTATTTTCTTAGTGGTTATCCATAGTACATGATGCAGACAGGAAATCCTGTCCAAACATTATTAGTACAAATCTTTCTTCTCATTGAATTAAGAGAAAGTAGCTGTATATCTACACTAACTATTCTGTGTATACAGATAAAAAATGGTCCTTCCTTTATATTGCTTTTTTTTGTTTAGTCCTGTCAGAGATGGGTATTTCATTGGCATCTGAATACTTTAGGTGTGTAAATTCAGCAAAACCATCCAACACAGTCCAGCAGTCCACAATAGTAGTGGGTTATCTGCAAAAGTTGTTGACGTGAGGCTTTCACAGTTTAGCATATTAATATGGCTTTACTTTATATACCTTGTTTTTATAGTTTTCTGCTGGATGGTTAAGGCCAAGATAAAGCAAGACCTATATGGCAAGAAATGTAACTTTTGTATCTGATAAGGTCAGTCAAGTACCCTCAGGATTTACCCTGAAACCCTGTATCACAGTTTGCAGATCCTTTGTCAGTGTCAGCCATGTAGGTGAATCATGGCCATTGCTTGACCAATTTGCTTTGGTTGCTAACTTTGAGGTAACTTGTTCCACATCAATAGATAATGAGTCCAACTTTTAATAGTGCTACTGGATTTTAGGGTGCTAGAGTCTCCTACATGTGGTTTCTGGATTCTTTCTGTCCTGGACAAAAAAAAAATTGCTAAAACATGTACAAATAGTAGCAATTTTTTTATTAAAGGTATAAAAATAAATAGGCTCTCTTGAGAAAGCTTGAGCTATGTAGGAAAAGAAGTACAATTACTGTATGGGGGCAGCTGCTATGCAGGAGAGAACACAACCATGACACACATCATCTGGAGTCCAACAACGAATGCAATCTTCTTCCCAGAAGAAACCTCCCCAGCCTGGTTTTTACAGGCAGGATTTCAATCAGCATTCTGGTCTTCTGAACTCTGACCAGGACAACCAAAGGCAGTCCAGCACTTCTCTTTTGGGTGATACCTTTGAATCTTTCCTATCTCCTCCCATAAGCCATTCTCAAAGGCTCTTGAATGACATGGTCAAGTATAGTCACAGTAATGACCCCATTTCTCGGTACCAAATTCTGTCTCAGTTACTTTTCTCTCATTGCTGGTACAAATACCCAACACCCAAAATTAAGGAAGGAAAAGTATTTGGCTCACAGTTAGTGGAGGTTTCAGTCGATACTTAGCTGGCTCCAAGGCAGAGTGGTACATGGAAGAAGGAAGACGTTCATGGTGGCAGAAAACAGCAAAGAGCAAAGGAAGGAGCAGTGGCCTCAACAGCTAACAAGTCTCTGTCATCTCCAGATTACTTACCTGAGGCCAGGTGTAGCACTCACACCCATAATCTCAGCATTGGATCATGAATTAATCACAAAATCTAGAAGCTGCCCCAATGCATGAGGCTTTGTGGGACAACCAGAAGCAAACCATAACAGCCACATACTACCTTCTTTTCTCAGTTGCTATAAGTAGAATGCTGTCAGAGTAGATAAATAAGAGTGTGGTTATGGCAGTGTAAAAATCTATTGGGATTTTGAAGAGAATGATAGTGAAAATCTAATGTATCTCAAATTTTCAGGACAAGTCTAAGTTTTGAAGAGACTTCTGATGAGACCTAAGGAGAAATAAAAAGCATACTGAAAATTACAGGAAGGAAAATCTTTAGTATATACTTCCAAAACAAAATACTAATTATTGTGATCTATACTTAGAAATGCCTGCATGGAGGGCTGACAAGATAACTCAGTGGACCATGCACCTACTTAGGCAAGCACAGGGACCAGGTTCAATCCCTGGCACCACATGCCCCACCAGTCCCACCCCCAGGAGTGCTGAGCCAGCCACCAGGACTAGGCATAGTGGCTCACACTTGTAATCTCAGCCTGGGGAGACTGAAAACAGAAGGATCACTGAGTCTGAACTGCATAGCCAGACAATGTCCCAAAAATGTAAAACATAAAAAAAGGATTTACATGTAGTCTGGGGAGGCAGCTCAGTGGCATCAGTATCTGCCTGGCAAGTTCAAGGTCCTGAGTTCAATCCCTGGTACCAAAAAAAAAGGAAGCATGTATTTAATGCAATGATACTTTTGTTCTTGAATGTTTTTGTTTGAAAGCAATTTTGTCCACAAACAGAAATGACTGACGAAATTTGGTTTTTCTTTGTTTGTTCGCAAACTCTGCCTCATGTGACAAACATGACTGAAACCATTTTTCTCACACAAATGCAAATGGAGTCATCTTTTCCAGGATCATAGAACAAATTAAGTTTGTGAGCCCAGGTTTTACTGTACTCACAGAAATATTTCTAATGAACTATGTGCACTGGCAAAGAGGATTCCCAACCATAATGTGAAAACTGCCATCTGGGTCTTTCTCACTGCTTAAGACATTTGAAATTCAGCCAGGGCTTGTACATTGGAAGATTCTAAGCCTTAATACATGGTCACAGGCAATGATGAAACCCAGAGAAAACTTAGAAAACTTGCTCCACAGATAAAGAAGTGGATACAACCTCAATGTTTATTACAGATGTTTTCTAAGATCAGAGTGCTACCAAGGGTGGTTCTAGGCCCACCCTTCAGTGAGACAGAGGCTCTGTAAAGAGTTTAAGGACATGCTTCTCTGAGGCATGTCTCCAATGATAGCAATTCTAAGAGGTTTAAGTACTACTTTCTAGTAAGGGTAGAAGATTAAGAGAGTGGGTGGAGACCTATCCTAAGATTTGTGGGTATGACATTTACCTAATGGAGTGAACTCCTACTGTATCCCTTTGCTATAGACAATCTTCATGCTATGGAGTGTACTTTTCCTTCTTTTTTTTTTCAGAAACGGGGATTGAACTCAGGCCCTTGGCTTGCCAGGGAAGTGCTTATTCCATTGAGCCGTCTCCCCAGCCCCTGAACTCCTACTAAGATTCAAAAGGAAACCCTACAGATTTTTAACAAAATTATGTTTTTCAGAAACACTGGTAACCTGAATTAAAAGTGACACAAATTATATATAAATAAATTTGTGAATCCCAAAATTCTGGTATGAAACTGAATGAGAAACTACAAAACTTCAAACATTCCATTTTTTAAGAAGA
>NW_004524741.1:4047597-4048753 GCF_000260255.1 Octodon degus
TTGTAATGCCTCCTGCCTTGTCTTTGTTGCCTAGGATTTCCTTTGCCATTTTAGGTCTTTTCTGTTTCCAAATACATTTTGGGAATGACTTCTCTAGGTTTGCGAGGTATATTGGTGCTGGTTTCAAAGGGAATGCATTAAATATGTACAACAACTTTAGGAATATGGCCGTCTTCAAGATGTTGGTTCTTCCTATCCAGGAGCAGGGAATATCTTTTCATTTTCTGAAGTACTCTACTATCTCTTTCTTCAGAGTACTGTAATTTTCCATGAAAAGATCTTTGACTTCTTTAGTTAGATGAATTCCAAGGTATTTTATTTTCCATGGTGCTATTGTAAAAGGTATTGTTTCTCTAATTTCCTCTCAGTGTGTTAGTTATCTGTGTAAAGGAATGCTATTGACTTTGGGTATTGACTTTACATCCCGCTGTGCTGCTGAATTTGTGTATCAATTCTAGTAGCTTCTTGGTGGAGTTTTGTGGGTCTTCAAAGCAAAATAACATTTTATCTATAAATAATGATAATTTAACTTCTTCTTTTCCTATTCTTATTCCTTTTAGTTCTCTCTCTTGTCTAATAGCTCTAGCTAATGATTCCAGAATTATATTGAATAGGAGCAGTGATAGATGACATCATTGTCTTGTATCAGATCTGAGAGTAAATGATTTCTGTTTTTCACCATTTAGAATATGTCAACAGTTGGGCTGTCATAGATGCCTTTATTAGACTGAAGTAGAGGCCTTCTATTCCAATTTTCTTTAGGACTTTGAGCATGAATGAGTGTTAAACTTTTTCAAAAGCCTTTTCTGCATCAATTGAGATAATCATGTGGTTTTTAGATTTCGCTCTATTTTTATAATTTTTATATTTATCAATTTGTGTATATTGAACCATCCTTGCATCCCCGGGATGAATCCTCCCTGGTCATGCTGTATAATCTTCTTGGTGATTTGCTGTATTCTATTTGCTAGGATTTTATTGAGGTTTTTTCCATCTATGTTCATTAGGGAGTTTGGCCTGTAGTTTCTCTTTTTTAGTTCTGTCTTTCCTGTCTTTTGCTATCAGTATAATATTTGCCTCGAGGAATGAATTTGGGAGGATTGCTTCCTTTTCAATTTCATTGAAGAGTTTGAGGAGAATTGGGATTATATCTTCC
>NW_004524741.1:4053173-4057785 GCF_000260255.1 Octodon degus
AAAGCATGACAGAAGCCCTCAGTCACAAGATGGTCTGGGTCCAGAGGGTCCAGCAGGCAAAGGGGAGTGCAGAAGCTCTCCTGCACATTTGCTGGGCCTGTGCTTGGGCTGCATCTGGAGGTGACCCTAGAGCACTGTGGAAATTCTCACTCACATGCTGGTCCTGCGCTGGTTCTGGAGGGATTCAGAAGAGTCCTGAGAGCATGGCTGAAGATCTCACTCACATGCCAGGTTTGTGCTGGGTTCAGAGGGATCTAGTGGGCATAGTGGTTCTGTCAAGTTTTAATGGAGTTTTTAATCTCTTGAATTTCTCTTTGAATCTAGTTCATGCTTTCTATTTCTTTTCCATATTGCTCATTCACAGTTTCAAACATTTTTCTATTCTCCTGGTTTTTATTTTCAGTGTCTCATTTAGAAACACTTAGTAATTCTTTCATTATATTTATCATTTCTTTTTTTCCTTGGGAGATCGTTTCTCATCTGATTTCCTCTGAAGTCTTCTGCAGTTGTTTATTTACTTCACTTGCTATTATTTCTGATCAGAATTCCTCTATAACCTTCTCCAACTTTTTTACTGCATATGTTATTATTTTGGAGTTTTCAGGTATGTGACTTCCCATTTATTTTATGCTACTGTCTCCTGCATTTGCTTTGGGTGGGCTCTGGGCTTGAGAATGCATTATGCTCCTTCTCTTTGTTGTTTCATATTTTAGAGAGAACTCTTTATTTTGATTTTTGCGATATGTTTTTTGAAAGTAATATAATAGCCATATCACTGAGATCTCAGCCTCCCTGTATAGAATCTGTTCTTTAAGTATCTCTTCTATATCAGAGATTCTTGTTTTGTGTGTATCCCAAGATTTTGCCTTCTACTGATTGAGAGTGAGATATTTGTTTCTGTTTGACACTATCCTCTGTCATTTGGTGTAGGGCTTTGGTTAGGTTATTACCCAAGTGCCTTCTGATATTATTGCCAAAGAAAGAACATGAGGCTAAGGAAGATACGTTATTTTTTTCTTTATAGTAATACAATTAGCAACACTAATAATAAGTAGTGAGGCTTAGCAATTGACAAACTTTTGTAACTAATGGATTTGTATTTTAGACCACCATAAGAGCAAACATTATGACTGTATAAATAAACATATATTAAATTGAGAATTTACTTTAAAATTAGTTCCCCTAAGTTCTGTCTGGTCACTTGCCCTTGATGCACCTAGAATCTTCCAGGCTGACTAGTTCACCCTAGTCAACTATTGGCACCTCTATCTTGAGAAGATGCTTCTGTAGATCTGGGTCTAGGTCCGGGCTCATCAGGTTGGGATATACAGAGCTCAAACTCAAGCTCTGTATATCAGCTGGGCCTGTCTTGGTCTGGCTGCTGTGCTCAGCTTCTTCCTGCTGTGGCCCGTGGAAGTGAACCCACAATGCCCTGCTGGCTAGATGTTCTTCTCCTGGTTTAGATCACTGGGTCTCACCCCTAGCTGCTCTGCAGGGAGTTCCACTAAGGGTCCCAAACTAGGCCTCTCCATGTCATGACTTCTATAACTGTTGGATGTGAGTTCAAAGTTAATGAATCAAAAATGCAATCATACTGAAAAAAGTAGAAGAAAGTTGTGATCTGTGTAATAAATTCCTCAGGAAAGTACTAAAGTAACATTTATAGTGTGTAACAAAACTCATGGAAAAGGTAGAAAAAGACTACATTTGTGATTCATGAGCTAACAGTGAGAAAAGGAGAACAAAGTATAGTGGATAACATTACTGAGGATTGAAAGCTAAAGAAATTTAATGCCATGTTACCCAGTGTAAGAAAAATGCTAATTTCCTTTCAGCTACTGTTAGCTAGCTTGCGCATTTGAAAGGATGAAGGACTTTAACGTTGTTAGAATTGCAAGCAAAGCAGGCTCTGCAGATCAGGAGGCTACAGAAGAATTCTTCAAAGAACAGTTTTATTGAAATATAATTCACATATACAATTCACTCATTTAAAATATTTAAATTATAGAGTCTTTATTTGTTTAGAGTGTTGCAACCACCACCAGAACCAATTTCACTTTTCAATCAATAACAAAATAAATAAACAACTGTCAGTTGTCCTTCCCTTTTTCTCTTCACCTTCCTGTTCTCAGCCTTTAAAATACCTGCTAATGTTACAGAATGAGTGTTATATGGAGGAATTGACTTTAATACTTAGAAACCGAATATACTTTTGAACTAATATTTATGAACCAATAAACACAAATAGCCTCTAAATGTATTGTGCTGTGCTTTATTTTTTAATACTTGGTACATAGTCAAAGATCACATACACTGAAATTAAAAGTTCACAAAGAACTTGCAAAAAGAAATAGTTAACACAAAGAGTACAGATCCCTAAATATTGGAGTTATCAAACCAATTTCAAAATTATGCTTCTGTTTGAGAAGATGTGAGAAGGTGTGTTCAAGGAGATTTTTAACATGATTGTCAATATAGCAAATAACAGGAAAATAAAAATATTTGTAAGGGATATTCGAAAAACTGCCACACAGAATATCTAGAGGAAGCAAAGAAAGCATGAGAATTTATGAACTCAGTGGATCAGTTGGTTTCTGCTTGTTCATCTATTCCAAAATTGTAACACTGGTGAAAACACTGACAATGTGAAAATGCCGGGGACAAAAATAAAAACACTCATTCCCTTCAAGGGATTCAAAGTATATTTCTCAAGAAAACTAGTGAAAAAGTAAAATAAAATGTTGAATGTGCTGAAATATGCTTAAAGTAGAAAAGTATAAGTAAGTTTCTAGGGATATAATATACAGCATAAAGATTATATGTAATACTATTGTATAATGCACTAGAAATTTGCTGAGGTTAGATTTTGGATACTCTTACTGTGTACATAACCTACATCTTGGCAGGGAAGCTGCTTTTAGACTTTTCGGGCACCAGAACTGTGAGAAAATAAATCTAACTTATTTTAAGGCCATCCCATTTGTGGTATTTACAGCAGCCATAGGAAACTTATATAGATCCTATAATTGTTTAATCTTTTCCAACTTTATAAATTCAAAAATTATTTCCTTTAATATCTTTGCTAAAATCAGAGAGTTTGGACACCCTATGACTTTTTTTGTCAGTATTGTTTTTCTATGGCTCGTCTACTCATATCCCTTACCTATATTTGCTGTTGGATATGATCACTTTAACATGTTTCTTGATTTAACCCCCATTTCCTTCTCAAAGAAATTTTCATTTTTGAAGTTCTGATTTACCCGAAAGGTTGTGGCCCCATTACTTGTGATAAAAAATAACAGAAGTTAATTGTTATCCTAAACTTTTGAGAGACACTGCCCACAAATCACCTCTGTAGACTACTGGGTTTCTGAAAAACCCACAGACTTAATATTTCACCTTTCTAGTATTAGCCAAGTCCTTGTGCCTCAGCTAGCCCTACACCTGTGGATTACCAAACTCACTGCTAGGATCTATGACCAGCTACCAAAATCAAGTGGCTCATTATTGCTTTATTTTAAAAATAAAGCAATTGCATAATTGATAGTGTTCACTTTAAGATATACTACATGAGCTTGCAATTTATCTTTTGCTTCCTGATCTTCAGACCACTGTCTTTCTCCCTAAATCTCACACTCATTAGTAGATATGTCACAGATGCTGCTATACAAGACTATGGACTTTAATTTATTGGCTCCCAATAGTGAATAGGTGTGTAATGCAGCTCTTCCAAAAAAAAAATGCCAGAGCCCTGTCCTTCCCCTGCACAATCACATAAGGCATGCTTGCCCTGTTCTCCATGTGATTCTTGTGTGTACCACTAGTAATGACATAACCACATGTCTTCTTCTGGCCAGCATAAGGCATTCTTCCTATTCCTAGAACCCATTCATAGCACAAGCACTTGTGGTTTATATTCCTGTCAAGTAAACTTTATGCCCACATGTGAGAACTGAGCATACCAGACAATCACCAATAGATACATGATTTGAGTGTATACATCTGACTTGAACTCTTTTCTGGTTCTGACATGTATCATGTGCTTCCATACCCCCACACTTCATGTATCCAAACCCTCATTTTCTTATAGTGTAGGTCCCACTTAACTATAGGGGTTGTAAAATTGATAGATGTGTCAACTTGAGAAGTTTAGAAGCTTAACTAAGTAACTCAGTAGTTCCATATCCAAGGGAGTAGAGGACACGCCCTAGGGCAGATGTTTAAGCTCTAGCATGTTGTAATGGCTGATTCATTGTGCCAATGTCAGTTTAGAAGGTTAACTAAGTGACTCAGCAAGGGCCCAGAGTCCTCATTTTGTAAACATCCAGATTCTATGCCTGAGAAGGACATGGAGATGATGTGAGTGCTACACCTGCCCTAGTGAGTAACCTGCTTACAGTGTAAGGGAGGAGAAGAGGTTTGCTCACCACTTTTTTATTCTTGTTGTTTTTGCTATCCTCTAATGCCATAAATTGTTGCCCATTTGCCATGCCACCCTACTTTGGAGCCAGCTGATTATGAACTGAAACCTTCACAAATCGTAAGCTAAATAAATCTTTCCCTCTTTAACTTTGGGTTTCAGTGGTGAGTGTGTGTGTGTGTGTGTGTGTGT
>NW_004524741.1:4058044-4058666 GCF_000260255.1 Octodon degus
CATTGTGTTTCAGGCATATTGTCCCAGTGATGAAAGAAAGTCACCAAGACCAGAGGTCCCGGCCCTCCCCACTCCTCAATAACTCTGCAGATAACTCCATCATGTTATTTCAATATGAAATGATTAATAGAATAAAATCACAATGGATACATAATGGATATATATGTCACATGTTTAAGGTATGAATATTTATTATACAATTGAAATCAAAGTGGATTGACATTTCAAGATGTTTTAAAATCATTTCTACAACTGCTTGTAATTTGTTTCAAAACATTGTATAGTCTTGTTTTCATTATATGTAGAATGAACTATTATACAGCAGTACAACTATTATATCAAACTCTCAATAAAAAGTGATTGATTTCAAATGAAAGACTTTCTAATGAATTTCACTTGAGTAAAGAATCTATGTTCTACTAACATTATTTAAAATCAATCAAGTTCTCAAGGCTGTAAAATATTCTAAGCATGAATTAATACCTCATAAAAGAGGCAGTGAATAAAAGTAATCTACATATATAATCAATACAGAACACCCCAAGGCAATATTTTTATAGTTTTAGAGCTAGTCAGAAGTAAATTGTTTTTTCATCCAGTATTTTTCAAGGTCTGAAAAAAA
>NW_004524741.1:4059185-4061509 GCF_000260255.1 Octodon degus
GAGCCTGATAGAAAATCATTATTGCCTGTTTGGAGTTTTAATAATTACTTTGCCCTTTATTTCAAATTTTTAAGTAAATTTGATTTTGGTGATATCATCCTGTTATCTTGGAAGATCATCTAAATTTTTAATTGCATTAACTTTCTTAAAAACATCCATTACTAAAATTTTGTATGTCACCTTGTGGGTCTTTTGTCAGTATCAGCCATCTGAATGAGTCATGGCCATTGCTTGATGCATTTGCTCTCTGTGAAAACCTGAGAGAATTTTTTCTCTCTAGGTGACTCTCCTTAGGCACACTATACATCACCAACCAGTTTCCTCTGTGGCCTTATAATCCCCTTGATCAGAAAATTTGGGACACCAATTAGTTATAGGACGTCTTAGCAGGGGTTCTCTTATGTACTGAGTCCTCACTGACTTTGAAGGGCTAGAGACAAAATATTGGTTATCTTTTTTACCCATCTATCTGCCTAATTTTTGGTCTGCAAACTTTAGTTGTTAAGCATCCAGAAGAAAAGTTTACTGATATTATACTATAACAAACGCAGTTAAGCTTAACATCACTGTCTTTCTTAGACATAAAATGAAACTGCTATTTTCCAACAACCATAGATGTTCTGAAATTTAAATCCCTATAGAATATTAAAACATGATTACACATTTTACACAGGTATTTATAAATCAAACAATATTTAACATTGTAGAGGTACAATCCTGCTACATTTTGTTTTTCTTGTCCCTCATTCACATTTATTACCTTTTTTTTTACATACAT
The DNA here is from genome assembly GCF_000260255.1 of Octodon degus. Taxonomy (NCBI): domain Eukaryota; kingdom Metazoa; phylum Chordata; class Mammalia; order Rodentia; family Octodontidae; genus Octodon; species Octodon degus. The sequence goes on from NW_004524741.1 coordinate 4,059,964, forward strand.
TTACTTTAAAGAGAGTATAATAAGTGATATGACATTAGAAACAGTACACATTTAGAAGACCAAAATGACAAGTATTTTAAGAATGGTTTTATTATTACAGCTTCCTGTCAGCAATGTAGTTGATTAGTTCACAGATATTAGCATATAGAGTTAGTCAGGGTGAGAATTCTATCCATTAACTGCTATTTTCAAAACTATGATGGAAATTTTTAGGAAGACAACAACTGCAATGTATTAATTATTGCTGATAAATCATTAATAGACAGGGTTCCCAGAAAACAACGCTTCCAGAAAAAATACATGCTGAGTAATGGTCATGCTATCTGTAAAGGTATTGTTCTATGTTAAATGACAAATTTTTGCCAAACAGGATGCGGTTTCTACCTTTAAAACCTCTAAGGGCTGGCCAAATAGCTCAGTAGATTAAAGTGCCTGTAAGCAGGCACAGAGGCTGGGGGTTTTATCTACCCATGGGGCTCACTGAGACAGCAATTGAGACTAGGTGTGGTGGCATGTGCCTGTAATCCCAGCTCTTGGTAGGCCATAAACAGGCAGATCACTATGAGTCTGATCTAGTAGTGAGACCCTGTTAACCCTGTAGACTCTGCCCTAAAATACAGAATAGAAAACAAATAATAAAAAGTAAAAATATAAAGGAAACTAAGTACTGTTATAACAAATTGTATTATCAATGTAATATTATCAATTAATACTAATTCATATTAAATATATTTTAGTAGAATTTAATTACATGTTTAATATTTTAAAATATACTTAATTGCAAATATATTAATGAATAGCTGTCTTTTTCTAATCAAATGAATTTGAGAAGACTATCTAGAAACATTTGTCTTTCTAGAACAATCAATCATTTCAGATTTACCCATGTAAGAAGGCATCAGAAAAGCTAGATAATACAAAATGAATATAGGAGAACCAAATCTCAGGAATATAGAGTTCAATTCCCATGTGAAAATACTTTGTATCTGAAGAAGGTGTTTCCCCCCCAACATTCTTCGATTAGTAACCCCCATTCTCAAGCAGAGAATAGGGAGTTTTCATATCACAAAAACTTCTTTCTTAAATTTAAAAGATAGTGACCATTCTCTTGTAGAATTCTATCTAATCTACTCCCGCTTGATTATATTTTATTTCCTATATATCTTAAGAAATTGATAATAGTAGTCATCCCTTATTTCAACTTACAGTGAAAATTTTACACTACATTTTATTAACTTCTTTGCTTAGTGTTTGTTATTGTTATGCTAATAGATGATATTCACTTTCAAAAATTAAATTGGTTTTCTCTTTGGATATAGAAAAAGGTGGTCTGAAATAATACACTCAACTAGCAATTGGTTTCTTTTATTACTTCTCTCATATCAGGTTTTGGCATTGTCTTTTAAAAAGTCGAATCACTAATTTCATGACATTTATAAATAAAAAACAAATGTATCTACACACAAAATGATTGATAGATAGATAATGCTAGGTAAAAATAAACACAACCACTGAAGCCATCTTTCTCAAAGATTCTTCCATTATT
>NW_004524741.1:4062494-4063372 GCF_000260255.1 Octodon degus
AAAAATAATGGAAAAACTATAAGCTTAACATTGTTAGTGAAAGAAATTCAGAGCCCTCAAATCCTCAAAATATTATGGACAGCCAAGTTGGGTAGAAATTAATAGGAAGTCAGAAAGGGATTTGGCCCTTGAGGAAAACAGTGCAAGATATGAAGAAACACAGCCAGACCTGCAAGCTTCCCTAGAGATAAACAGCATCTTGATATCATACCACAGTCAGTGCCGCATGATCCAGTGAGCTACACAGTGGTCAGCTGTATAGAATGGTGATCAAAATCTGAGCCATACTCCTATTCCTTTCCAGGGATCTCTTTGTTCTTTCTACAATTAGAAATTGTAAGATACATTTAGTGATGTTGGCTATGTGCCTTGCTTCCCTACTGGATCAATATTAGCTAAGCAACTATAGTTGTAATTCTATAGGTCAGTTATAATTTGATGCAGAGTTATCCAAGTTGTAATTTTGTTGTATATAATGGCCTTCATAAAGAGACATAGTAGCCACATATTCCAGACCCACCACGGAAATTAAATCTGAATTCACAGGCTGTCTTGTCCAGATTTTGTAACTACTCCATAAGAAGGTGGCATCATATATCACTATAAAGAAAATATACCCCTTGTCATGACCCTCTGGCCTCCTTCACTGTGGATACTTAAATGCCTGAGACCCCCATTACTGGACCACTTCCACAGCAGACTCAATCATCATTAGCATCTTAAGGACAGATCCAGGACCATCTTACTGTAGTAGAACACTACTCATTTCTGAAATTATCAGATTAACAAGAAGCACAAAGGATCATAGCACCTTCCCCCTATCTATAGCTTCATTCACAAATGAACAAGATGAGGTGTAAAATTTTAAATGGCAAGTG